>NC_142869.1:144752750-145058500 GCF_051225735.1 Oryctolagus cuniculus | reverse complement strand
GACAGGATAGATGCTAAACAGCTTATTGAGAAGCAACCCAATGTTCCCGTAACTTACCCAATTCTCTTGGAAATCAAATGTAGTCATTTGATAACCAAGGAAGATTTTCCCCATAAAACTCATTTAATGATTCCAGGAATATTCATTTGTCAGTGACGGCTTTCAATTGTTATGTTCATTCATTTACTAGTAATGTGTTTGATGATAATCTAATCGGTTATAACATCAGGTCCTTTGGCTCAAAATATCTCCTGCTCTTTAATGTGGTTCTGCATCATAAATATGAGTAACCCCTTAGGGTTCAATTAGGAGTCATAGCCAGGGGGCCAGTGCTGTGGTGTAGGAGGTTAAGTCTCCACCTGCGGTGCTGGCATCTCATATGGGCACCAGTTAGTTTCCTGGCTGCTCCTCTTCTTTTTTTTTTTTTTTTAAGATATTTATTTATTTGAAAGTCAGAGTTCACAGAGAGAGAAGGAGAGGCAGCAAGAGAAAGATCTTCCATCTGCTTGTTCACTCCCCAATTGGCCGCAACGGCCAGAGCTTCGCCAATCCAGAGCCAGGAGCCAAGAGTTTCTTCCGGGTCTCCCACGCGGGTACAGGGTCCCAAGGACTTGGGCCATCTTCTATTGCTTTCCCAAGACATAGAAAAGAGCTGGATTGGAAGTGGAGCAGCCAGGACTCGAACCTGCGCCCATATGGGATGCTGGCACGGCAGGTGGTGGCTTTACATGCTATGCCATAGTGCCAGCCCCCATGCTCCTCTTCTGATCTAGCTCTCTGCTAATGGCCTGGAAGAGCAGTGGAGGATCGCCCAAGTGCTTGGGCCCCTGTACCTATATGGGAGACCCAGATGAAGCTTCTGACTTCAGCCTGGCCCAGCCTTAGCCATTGTGAACTTATGGAGAATGAACCAGTAGATAAAAGATCTCTCCCTTGCTATGTAACTCTGCCTCTTAAATAAATAAATCAACCAACCTTTAAAAAGAGCCATAGCTAAGGTATGTAATATTCTATAAAAATCAGATGTTCATGTTACTTTCATATTATCTATGTAGTCTCTGTAAATCTTGAGGAATTCACATGCAAACTTAAGTCTCCATCTAGGAGTTAAGTTCTCTGTTGAATCTATTAATTGAAAACTGTAGATCCAAAGTTACATAGGTCATATTTGGTAACAACTATTTTTGTACTCACCACAGTATTCACAATATGACTTTGAACATCACTTGTTCTACAGTTATTGTTGGAATGACAAAAAAGCTGTAATTCACTCACCTAATATCTTCCTTCATACGCCAAACACTGTTTATTAGTTAAAAGAAACATGAGATTTATGTAGGATTTTCCATAAATAGCTTATATAAACTCCACAATAATTTTTGAAATGGATGATCTTATCACTATTTTATAGATGAGAAAATCAATTTTCAGAGAGATTAAGGATTTTTCACAGATAAACAGCTAATATTTGGTATAGGTGAGATACAAAACTAAACTATAATTTCTAAACTCATTCCAACTTCACAAAAGATACCAATATGGCTAAAAATAATTCAGCGTGCCTATAAGAAACAGACTCACCCATGCACTCAAAAGATGAGCTCAGACTCAGGAAATGTAGCAAAAGCTAGACTTTATCCATGATCTTGCAAGACTGGGTGCCTAGTGGGCCAGCACACCTGGGGTAGTTTACAGCAAACTACTTATTTCCTAGCACACAGATCCCACCTCCAGTTTCTCATTGGCTGAGTACTACTGGGTTACAATCTTCACAGCATTTGTTTCAGCTGTTTTTGGCCACAACCATCCTGTTTGCCTAAGAACTTCCAGGTGCACGTAACCTAGCTGCTATTCTAGGTAGTTGTCTTCTCACAACTAAACACCTTACTTTGAAAAAGAACCAAATGTTTACTTCTTATATACCAAAGATAATAAAAAAAAAAAGAATAAAACGTAATCCAAAGTACAGGTATTGAGTCAAGGAAGGTATTTCACTTTTGCACAATAGAAAAAACAATAGAACATTTGAAGAAGCAATATAAGACAAATCAAAATCAGTGTATTGGTGCTTGGTAGGTTGAGATTATGCTTCACACATGTGAGAAATTCCAACATAATTTAAACAAGCTTATTCTCTCGCTTCACACTGAGAGGTTCCAAGATGCCTCTCCATTGTTGCCCTTAGGTTATAGCTTTCAGTACCATGGTCTCAAATTCCCACTGAAACTTCAGCTTTGGCCATCACCTTCCATGCATCAGGGAGGAAGTGGAAGGAAAGTATAAACTTATTTTATTAAGATTTATTTATTTACTTGAAACAGAATTACAGAGATGGGGAGAAATAGAAAAGTCTTCTCTCCACTGGTTCACCCTCCAGATGGCCACAACACTTGAGGCTGAGCCAGTCTAAATCCATGTGTCAGGATCCAGAAGCTTCTTGCAGGTCTCCCATGTGAGTGCAGGGGCCCAAGGATTCTGGCCATCTTCACTGTTTTTCCAGGCACATTAGCAGGGAAACTGGATTGGAAGTGTGGCAGCCGAGACTTGAATTGGTGCCAATATGGGATGCGGGCACTGCAGGCAGTGCTTAACTTACTACGCCACAATGCTGGCCCAATTTATTTTTAATGCCATTTCCTGGACACTGTACTTCCTTGCTTTCCATTGCCTTAATCCTGCCACATATCCACATCTGTCTATAGGATAAGCTGGCAAATGTATCATTTATTCTGGGCAAGAAGGGTGCTCAGTATAGGAGTTCACACATCACTTGGTATGCCTGTATGCCACATTGAAGTGCCTGAGTTTGTGTCCCAGCTCCACTCCTGAGTCCAGCTTCCTGCTAATGTGCACTCTTGGAGGCAGCAGGTGATGGCTCACATAGTTTGGTTTCTGCCACCCACATGGGAGAATTGAACTGAATTCCCAGATACTGTCATTGGCCTCTGTGGACATTTGGGGAGTGAGACAGCAGATGGGAGTGTGCTCACTCTCTCACTTACTCTCTCCCCTCTCTCTCTCTCCCTCTCAAATAAATATTTTTTAAAGAAATGTGGCCTTTATTCTCAACAGCAAAAGTATCAGTTAAAAACTGGAAAGTAATTTGCAGAAGAGAATAGGTGTTAAAGGACAACCAGAGTTGCTGCTTCAATATCAAACCCAAACTCATTATCATTCTCCATGGCCAGGTTTTCCTCTTCTCACTACTAACAGTGTAACTCTTTTTTGCTTCACTAACACTCAAAAGTGTTTGCTTTTAAGTGAATTTAGGGAAATAACACAGGAAAATATGAGGTTATATAATCAAGCAATTAAAAAATTCCAAGTAGAAGACTATGCTGCATACCAGGTCTATAACAGCCTCAATTTCAGTTTTGTAACCTATCATCCTACATGTCTTCTTCTTTAACAATCCCTGAATGACTTTACCCTGTAGCAACACTTATAAGCATATTTTAACTGATTGCCCACCCCAAATTTCCCACCATCAAAATCTAATTTCTGGGGTTGGCATTGTGGTGCAGCAAGCTAACAGCCACCTCTGAAGACAGGATCCCGTATCAGAGCACTGGTTCAAGTCCCAGCTACTCCACTTCTGATCCAGTCCCCTGCTAATGTGCCTGGGAAAGCAGTAGAAGATGGCCCAAGTGCTTGGGTCCCTACCACCTACATGGAGACCCAAATGGAGCACCAGGATTCTCACTTCTGTTTCACCAGCCCAAGCCTTTTCAATAATTTGTGGAGTGAACTACAGGATGGAAGAACTCTCTTTCCATCTCTCTTTCTCCCCCTTTCTCCATCTCTCTTTTTACATCTCTCTCACTATTCTCTTCAAATAAGTAAATAATTTTTTAGCGGCCGGCGCTGCAGCTCATTTGACTAATCCTCCGCCTGCGGCGCCAGCACCCCGGGTTCTAGTCCTGGTCGGGGCACTGGATTCTGTCCCGGTTGTTCCTCTTCCATTCCAGCTCTCTGCTGTGGCCCGGGAGTGCAGTGGAGGATGGCCCAAGTCCTTGGGACCTGCAACTGCATGGGAGACCAGGAGGAAGCACCTGGCTCCTGGCTTCGGATCGGCACAGCACGCAGCCATAGCAGCCATTTGGGGGGGTGAGCCAACGGACAGGAAGACCTGTCTCTCTCACTGTCTAACTCTGCCTATAAAAAATAATTTTTTTGACAGGCAGAGTGGACAGTGAGAGAGAGAGAGATGGATAGAAAGTTCTTCCTTTGCCGTTGGTTCACCCTCCAATGGCCACCGCAGCCAGCGCTCTGCGGCCACTGCACTACGCTGATCTGAAGGCAGGAGCCAGGTGTTTCTCCTGGTCTCCCATGGGGTGCAGGGCCCAAACACTTGGGCCATCCTCCACTGCACTCCCGGGCCACAGCAGAGAGCTGGCCTGGAAGAGGGGCAACTGGGACAGAATCTGGCGCCCTGACCAGGACTAGAACCCAGGGTGCCGGCACCGCAGGCAGAGGATTAGCCTATTGAGCTGCGGCACCGGCCAAAAAAATAAAATTTTAAAAATCTGATTTCAGAAGCATATATAGCAAAATATTACTAATAATGGAATAAATAAGAAGGTTAACAGTTTCACTATATTTCCTGATTTTCTATGTTTTTGAAATTTTACTAATATATGTTAAAAATGTTTTTAATTAGAAACCTAATCTGTTCCTCAGGAATAAAACAATCTTTCATGCTGGAAATCCTTCTTTGATTTTTTTCCCACATGGAAAATGGAATGTGTAGCTTCCACGTCACCTCCTAATTTTTGGCTTGCATTTTAGTGAAATGTTGTACATATAGTGATTTCTGCTTGCCGGGTTATAAGCACCATGTGGGCTTAGCAAATGTCTCAGTAATAAACCCTAATAAATTACATATATAATTGAAGTAAAAGGAGATATATCAGGGCAGGCATTTAACCTAGTAGTTAAGATGCCAGTGTCCCATATGGGAGTATCAAGCTTCAGTACCCAACTACAGCTCCTGATTCCAACTTCCTACTAATGCAAACCCAGGGAGGTGGCACTGATGGCTCAAGTAATTGAGTTCCTGTCACCCACATGGGAGACCTGAATTGATTTCCTGGTTCCTGGCTTTCACCCAAGTTGAAGATTGGGATATTATTGCAGACATTCGGAGAGAGTAAGCTCTGTCTTTCTTACATTCTTCCATGATCTCTATCTCTCAAATATATGCATATGTGTGTGTATATATATATATATTTATATATATATAAATGCAAAGACTACCTACCTAGCACATGTTGTATGAATGTGTAATTCACATCATAAATGAAGATAAATAAAAATATTGATAAATAGCAAAAGCAAAACTAAAACACCATAGGAAATATTTTTCAACATTAGAAAGCTAAAACTTCTGATAAAATCTTGACAATTTTCTAGAAACTGAAAAGTCTTGGCATGTAGATCATTTCCAATCAGATTATATTTTTTTAAATGTATTTGAAAGTCAGAGTCACAGAAAGGCAGAGGCAGAGGCATAAAGAGAAAGAGAGATCTTCCTTCCGTTGGTTCACTCCCCAAATGGCTGCCATGGCCGCTGCTGCGCCAATCTGAAGCCAGGAGCCAGGTGTTTCCTCCTGGTCTCCCATGCGGGTGCAGGGGTGCAAGTACTTGGGCCATCCTCCGCTGCCCTCCTGGCCCACAGCAGAGAGTTGTACTGGAAGAGGAGCAGCTGAGACTAGAACCCGACACTCATATGGGATGCTGGTGCTACAGGCAGAGAATTAACCAAGTGAATCACGGCACTGGCCCCTCAGATTATATTTTATACCCAGAAAGTATATATTGAGACTTCAATCTCAGTTTGAAGCCAAGTGGAGTCAACAGTGATTTATCCCCAGACTCCATAGACATTCAGATTTTATGTTTGACATTGCCTGTCATGGGACTCTGAGTCATAAGAAGAGAACTTAAGGTCATAAAGTTTGACAAATTGAGCAAAATAAAAAGTATTTACTGGAGCTATGGAAATTGGCTGAAGGGAAGCAACATGGCTATGTGGGAAAAGAAATTTTTAGATAAAATACTATATAGGCCAGCGCCGCGGCTCAATAGGCTAATCCTCCGCCTTGCGGTGCCGGCACCCCGGGTTCTAGTCCCAGTCAGGGTGCCGGATTCTGTCCTGGTTGCCTTTCTTTCAGCCCAGCTCTCTGCTGTGGCCCGGGAGTGCAGTGGAGGATGGCCCAAGTGCTTGGGCCCTGCACCCAATGGGAGACCAGGAGAAGCACCTGGCTCCTGCCATCGGATCAGCGCGGTGTGCCGGCCGCAGCACGCTGGCCGCGGCGGCCATTGGAGGGTGAACCATCGACAAAGGAAGACTTTTCTATCCATCTCTCTCTCTCTCACTGTCCATTCTGCCTGTCAAAAAAATAAAAAAAAAAGAAAAGAAAAAGAAATACTATGTAAAAATACAGTTGATTCCATAAATAAAGGTATCACTGAGATGAGATCTGAATCGTGAATTAAAAGCATCTTTATAGTTTTGTGTGTGTGTGTGTGTGTGCATAAATAGTATCCCCAAGTTAGTTCCAGAAAATAATTGCAAAGTCAGGATTTAGTTTTCCTGAATGAGTGATTTTGACTCTTTCAGTTAATCCTCGGTTAGCAAGACTATGTCAGCGTGTGTGTGAATTCATGCAAGGATTTATGGACTAGTGTTCATAAAGGCCAGAAACAGAAACTACACTGTGCAGCTGAATTGTACTGATTTCTAGATGCCTCATACATTATATGTTATCATTCCTGACAGATTTCTTAGCACGGTGAAGCATGGCACTCTTCACAGTTTACTGAGAAATAGCAATATGAGTAGTCCAAATTTTCATGGCCAATTCATCTCTGCAGGAGAAATTATTATTGATTTGGGCTTGCAGGGGAAAATGTCAGGAAGTTTATCCCTGGGCCACTAGGATGGAGGTTAGTGCTAAGAGAACACGAAGAGAAACAGAAGCTCTGCCTATATTCCTAATTGAAAGGCAGGAAGGAGCAGGGTGACTTTTCCTCGATTTATATGCCAGTAAAAACTTGTTTACAAATTGTCTATGAAAGAGTCAGAGGGCTCTTTTGACGTAGGTGCACAGGTTTGTTTATCCTATTCAAAGTAAGAATTGATACTCAAATAAGGTTTTCACAAAACGTTCTCCCAGATTTGTGGAACCTTGCCTAGAAATCACTGCTTTGTGCCTGGTTTTATTTTACAAGGTTCATGTGATGCCTCAAGAAGTGAAATAAGGCACATCATTAGCTATTGTTAGCCATTACGCAGAGGGAGGAGCCCCCCCGCAACTTCCACAGTCCTGTGTAGTTACCATCTGACGCCAAATTCAGAAACATGCATTAGTGTTTCATTTCTCCCCTATGAATTTTTAGAGTAGCTTCAGAAAGACTATGGTCATCTTTGAAGAGCCATCTGAGGTATTCCTAACTACCTTTAAAGTTGCAAACTAAAATCAGGACAGGGCTCACTGAAGCAGGTTTTACACCATGCCTAAGAAATGGTCTGCTGAGAAATGGTGACAGACAATTTCAATGAGAGTTTGGATGGCTTTACTAGAGATCCCAGTAAAGGTCAAGTTAGAAGATCAAAGAATAGGTGGGAGAACGGGGCAAGAGAAAAGGGAGGCAACAAACCTACGATAGAAAAGAGACCTGAAAGGAAGTGTAGTGACCAGCAAACACAAAATGCCACATGGACAGCATGATTCAGGCAGAGACCTCTCCTATAATTAAGCACATTTGTCAAAGTGCAATGCCTTCCTCATTTGTACCGTAAGTACCAGGGGGCAGTATTTGAAGGTGGGGAGTACAGCACCAATAAGAGGGGTGGATTATAAACTTAGGCTTGGAATGGAGACAGATTTTTATTTCTCTATTTATTTTGTGAAATTGAGCAACTTTCTGAAACTCTGGAGCTTGAGTTTACTGGACACTAATGTGTTAAAAATTACCACCCCTCCATCATGGGACAATTCTATTAAGTAATATATTAATATACTAGGGTCATATTATATATTAATATTATATAATATAGTAAGTATATTAAGAGTTATTATGGGACCTATGCTACTCTAAAGGCTTATATTCATCAAATGCATTTCACACTGCAAAAAAAGGAGGTAAATACCATTATTAGCCTTCCCTTTATATTTGAGAACAATCTGATAAGTTGACAATCAAATTGAAAAGTTCTTAATCACAGTACCTCGCACTCAAGTGGAACTCAAGAAACAAGAACAATTAGCAGCCGGTACCGCGGCTCACTAGGCTAATCCTCCGCCTTGCGGCGCCAGCACACTGGGTTCTAGTCCCGGTCAGGGCGTCAGATTCTGTCCCGGTTGCCCCTCTTCCAGGCCAGCTCTCTGCTGCGGCCCGGGAGTGCAGTGAAGGATGGCCCAAGTCCTTGGGCCCTGCACCCCATGGGAGACCAGGATAAGTACCTGGCTCCCTACATCGGATCAGTGTGGTGCGCCTGCCGCAGCGGCAATTGGAGGGTGAACCAATGGCAAAAGGAAGACCTTTCTCTTTGTCTCTCTCACTGCCTGTAAAAATAAATAAATAAATAAATAAATAAATAAATAAAACAATTAGCACTTAAAATAGTGCCCATGTATTTCACGTTGTGGAAGTAAAAAAAAAAATGTTTCTTAAGTGATGCAGTGACCCAATTGCTGAAACTATCTGGAAAGAGTACAGCCAGTGACAAAGTAAATGGTAGAAAGGAAAAAAATCTCAAGATCTAATTAATGAAAAGAATAATTACATTTGCTGTGAGATTCTTATTGAACTAGGAATTGATATAAATTTGTTAAATCTTCCTTGAAAAAAGAGAGAGATTCAGTTACTCTTTGAAGTAGGTGAGTCCTTGAAAGGCAAAACTTCCTTCCTTTATATTTACAATACATTCCCTATCTACGGTTAAAGAATGAAAACTTCTGCTTTTTATTTTGGTGTGAATAAAATGTAGAGCCATTAAGTGTGAACTTGTCACTCCCCAATTCACGGAGGAACGACACCAGACCCTGCGCTGTTCTTTTTGCCCGGCCCTTCCTGGGTTTGGCTGCCGTTCCCTCACTCGCGGAGGAACGACGCCGTTCCGGGTTAGCTGCTGCCCCACCCCACCCCCACCTTTGCGGAGGGGCAGCACCCCTGCCGCTTTCCCCACTTTCGCGGAGGAGCGGCACCCCGCCAGCCAGCTCTCTCAGGGGCTGCTCAGATGTTCCTCAGATGTTCCCTGGTGCATATTGTCTCTCTCCTCCTTTATAGTCCTCTTCCACCAATCCATGCTCTGCTACCCACACACTGAGCACGCTGCTCTCCTACAATCAGGAGCAGGATCAGCTCCTGCCACTTGTTAGTCAAATTGGCGAGGCAGCTGCGTAGAAGTTGTTTGCTCTCTCTCAGCGCCATATTGTGGGAGATCAGATGCATAGAATTAGTCCTAGTTCCAGTAATTTAGTCTAGTCTCAGTTGCTCCCCACAGAACTCTAAAGGAAGTTAAGTTAATCTACCTACACAATTATATTTCAACAAAAGCAGGATAGACCAATTGCATTTCATGATTTTTTTGTTTTTCTTTACCTTAGTATTATTTTTTCTTTTTAAAATTGTTTTGAACATAAAGAGAACAAATTTCATGTGTTCATAAGTACAGTTCTAACAACCATACTTCCCTCCCTCTCACTCCCAACCTTAATTTCCCCCCTTCTTTCCTATTTTATTTAATATTTTAAAAAACATAATTTCCATCTAATCTTTAATCATAGGCTTAAGGAACCACTAACCATAATATTCAATGAGTAAAAAAAAAAAAAAAAAAAGACCAGAGTTTTGCAGGGGTATGAACAAGGGTTAAAATAACAATCAAATCACAATATTTCTGTTTCATTCCTATGCATTTTTTGTATTTTATATAAACTAACACATAACAGAGAAAACATATATTTGTCTAAAAAGGGATTAAAATTCTCCAGTTCTATGGATTTGCCAAAGTATTGCTCTTTCTTTTCCTATGAAATAGGAGAAACTGCTCAGAAAATAGTGATTTTTTTGTAATTCTCTTCTAGTTTCACATCTTCATAATTATTCAGAAGATATTCTGAAGCACAAAGCCTAGTTTCTGAGAACTCCAAAATGCTCCGTAAGTCTTAAGCCTTCCTCTCATCATTGTTTTCTCCTTCTGGGTTATAATGTAGGTGAAATGTCAAATAGTTCTTAGACGTAAGCCATCTTACTCCAAAGCCGAATGCTGAGTCCCCAAGAATAGCATTAGAGGAGCACTTGGCCTGCAGGCTCTGTCCTCTGCTTGGTAAAAGCACTTGCCAAGTGGTTCTTAGGACACAACCTGCTGAAATTTTGCAGTTTAACAGCAGCCCTCTGGAAGTCCACTATCATTGGGGAAATGGAGGAGGATAACACTCCCATGGTACAATGGTCAAGACAAAACGTGTTTATTTCCTCCTGCCCTGATTAACTTGCAAAAGGGAAAGGTTAAAAATGCAGAATATAAAAAACAGATCTCTGTCCCCTATGGGTCCACCGCCTTCTGCTGCAAATTTGAAAGCACTGTGTATCTCAGAAGAGGCCAGGACCTCCAATAGCAGGAACTGAAACAATCTAAAATTAGATGTTAATGGGGAAAGTCTCTGGGGACATTATAGAAAATGTTTGTTCATTTGTTTCCTTACATGTCATTCAGCCAGTGTCGTAAATTATAGGTCAGAGGTTCTGGCATGTTTCCAAAAGACTACTGCCTGTTACACTGAGTACAAATTCCAAGAGAATTAAGGAGAGCTGATAGGATTTCACCTTAAAGAAGAAGACATTCAGAGCAGAAAATCAGCAGTGCCAAAGAAATAAAAAAAGACAGAACTCCCCATTGAGATTGAATCCAGCTGTGGAACACTAGTAAGGCACAGCTAGTAGCAAAGTGAACTTGAGAAGTTAACGAGAAACTAATAACTTACAATTTGCTCCATTTTGAGAGTGAAAGCAAGAAAGTGAGGCAGAGGACGAAGCTAAGAACCTCAGGCAGCCTCGCCTGTGCCAAAATCCTTAGCCTTCAGATGCAAGACCTACCAGATCTGCACCAGCTCAACGAGGCCCTTCCTGTAACTACCCCTAGCCCCAGTAAAACTAGCATAGTCACTGTCTGCAGTCCCTCGGAATGGAACAAGCATCCATGTTTCATACTGATGTCATGGTCTTCACACTACAACAATGTGGACACAGGCCATTCAGTTATGGATATCACAAATATTTCTTAATCACATTCTATTTTTTTCTTTTTTTCAGGATTTTATTTATTTTTATTTGAAAGGCAGAGTTACAGAAAGTCAGAGGCAGAAAAAGAGAGAGAAGTCTTCCAATCTGCTGGTTCACTCCCTAAATGACCACAACCACTAAAGCTGAATTGATCCAAAGCCAGGAGCTTCTTCCAGGTCTCCCACACAGGTGCAGGGGCCCAAGCACTTGGGCCAACTCCCACTGCTTTCCCAGGACATAGCAGGGAGCTGCATCAGAAGTGGAGCAGCCAGGACTCAAACCAGCACCCATTTGGGATGCCTGCACTGCAGGCGGTGGCTTTAGCCACTATTCTGTAGTGCCAGTCCCTCACATTCTATTTGCTAGAAAAAAAAATACCAGGGTTGTGGTCTTGTCAAAGGGGATTTTACTAGCTAATGGGGGAGAAACAAATTATGGATACACAAATAAATCTATGAGGAGAGGGTTGATAAGTTTATTAATTTCACAAACTGCTGTAGAAGTTCAACTAGAAATAGCAAAAGCAAGGGGACTTAAGGATGTCTAACATATGCTCAGGAATGGAGCAAACTGAGCTGGTCAGGAGGTGGTACTGAACAGAAAAGACAAGAGCCTTCCATGTCAGGAAGGCTTAGGTTTTCTTTTCTAGGCCATGATGTTAGTTGGTAGGGATTCAGGTATCTCTACTTTTACAAGCTCCCAGGATGAGTCTTCTGCCAACCTATCCAACAAAATAAGACAAAAATTCCTCTTGCCATTGTCAGAGTTCATATTTTCCAACATGCCATGGCATTTTCCCCCATATAATTAGAATTATTCATTATTGAAGTGAATTTTTTGAAAATGTTTTTATTTATTCATTTGAGAGACAGAAAGAGCAAGAGAGAAAGAAAGAGAGAAAGAGAACACTCTCCTTTCCACTTGTTTACTGCCCAAATGCTGGGGCTGGACCAGGGCTGAAATCAGGGACCAAGAACTCAAGCAAGGTCTCCCACATGGGCAGCAGGAACTGAAGTAGTTGAGCCATCACTGCTACCTTCCAGAGTCTGTATTTGCAGGAAGCTGGAGTCCTGAGTCAGAGCAGGGTATCCTACATGGGTGTTCTAATATTAAAGGCAGAACTCTTAACCAACATGCTAAACATCTGCTCTCTGCCAATGATTTTTAGATTGAAACATGGAATTGCTGTTTTTGTAGATTGAAAATATTCAAATATAAATAGTTACATGAGTTTTCATTTAATTACTAAAAATGTATAAGTATTCAAAAAGTCCAATATTATAAAGCTTTTGTAACTTGGATCTTTATTAGTTGACATGGGAGTTTTATCCCAAATATTAGGTCTTATTTAATCAGTGTACTCAGTACATATTGGTCTATCACACGGATTTTAGTTGAGTAGGATCTTCAGATACCAAAGGGAAGAAACCAGAATCCTTATACTCAGAGCTTATATTAATCACATGAAGGAACTTTAGTCCCTTGACTTTATTTAAAATAGGAAAACCCAGATTCTAACTTTGTTGTGGGCTTCAAATGGTTGATTTATTCAAGAAAATAATCCAGGTCTCCAATCCCTAATATAAGAGCTTTTTGAGTAAGCTTTTATGTGATTTCTAAATATCAGCTAACCATAAAATTCCAAGTTTCTATTTTCCCCCATATTACATAAATGTCTGTATTTCCTCAGGTATTTGTATCAAGAATACATTAACCTTGCTTTATAATACTCTTTATTTGCATTTTACCCATTCTCTTCATATTGATTTAGGTTTTATTTTCTGCCTCCTTTTCATTGTCTTTTTTTTTGAACCTCTAACGAGTGTGTTAGCACTGCTTCATTTCTTGTTATCCATAGAAGTTGTAGAACAGGTATAAAACAGAAAGGAAAATACAGCTCTGTTGTCCTCCCCAAGCTCTGTTAGGATGACAAGTTCCCAAAGTTGTCTCTGGAAAGCCTCATAGGGAAAGATGAAGAAAAACAAGGAAGTGAACTCTGTTCTCTGAGACACATAGCCTTGACCTGAACAGACTGTGCTTTCTTTGGGCTTTGTATTTTCAAAATACAAAGAAAAGGAGACAAAAAAAAAAAAAAAGAAAGAAAAAGAAAAAGAATGTTTATTTCAAATATTTACTTGGGCTCACTAAGTTTTGTATACTTATTTTAGATTTAAGGTATGTAAAATAACCAGAGGTAGTAAGCCATAAACCAAAGTAATGTCAAGTTATTTTTTAAAATTCAAAATATGATGAAGAATAAGCAAATAGCTAATTATAATGACTGCAATCTAAAAATAACTTGAAAGAGACAGAGGAGGGATGTGCACTGCAATGCAGCGGGCTGAGCTGCTTCTTGGGATGCTGAATCTTATATTGGAGAGCCAGTTCAAATCCTGGTTATTCTGTTTCTAATCCAGTTTCCTGTGAAGTTGCTGATGCTGGACTATGTACTTGGTTTCCTGCCACCCCTGTGGGAGACCCAGATGGAGCTCCCAGCTCCTGGCTTTGGCATTTGGTGAGTGAACAGCTGATGGAAGATCTTTCTGTCCCTCCCTCTCTCCCTCTGTCTGTCAAACAAATCTTAAAACATAAATAAGGAGGGGGAGAAGAGGAAGAAGAAGTAGAAGAAGTAGGAGGAGGAGGAAGAAGAGGGGAGGAAGGAGGAGAGGGAAGAAGGGAAAAGGAAGGCAAGGAAAATATCTAACAATAGCTATACTTACTGATTTATTTTTATTGATATGGACATTAGTCAATAAAGTTGTCAGAAAGTCAATCAATATGTTTCTAAGGGTCTTTTATGCCTCAGGCACTAGGGGAAAGTAAGAAATTTGAGTTATGGAGCCAGCGCCATAGATCACTCGGTTAGTCTTCTGCCTGCGGCACCTGCATCCCACATGTGCGCCGGGTTCTGTACCCGGTTACTCCTCTTCCAGTCCAGCTCTCTGTTGTGCTCCGGGAGTGCAGTGGAGGATAGCGCAAGTGCTTGGGCCCTGCACCCCATGGGAGACCAGGAAGGGGCTCCTGGCTTCGGATCAGTGCAATGCTGGCCGTGGCGGCCATTTGGGGAGTGAACCAACGGAAGGAAGACCTTTTTGTCTCTCTCTTTCACTGTCTATAACTCAACCTGCCAAGTTAAAAAAAAAAAAAGAAAGAAAAGAAATTTGAGTTAAATACATCCCCTGCTTGATGGATCTTCTGGTTAAGGTCCTGGACTCATATAGTTTTTCTCCAGGAACTAGAGTAGAAGGTAGGGGTGAGGAGAGAAGGTATGGTTTTGGTAGGAAGTAGAATTTTAGGGAGACAAAATGGGCTTCAAAAAATGCAAAAGCTGAAATCTCAAAATTTTCCACTCTCAAATTGTCCTAGGTGGGACTTCAAGCAAAAAAAAAAAAAAAAAAAAAAAACAAAAAAAAAAAACAACAAACTTTGTTACCCAGAAAGGCTTTCTCAGGAGTGCAAAAGCAGCTGACTGTGCCTTTCCACACTGTGGTTGCCTTGAAATTCCTTTTGGCAAGTTGTCAAGAGATGTCAAGAGGCAAAAGCCCTAAAGAAATCAGGCTACAGGCAAAGTACTGATGAAGTCAAAGAAGGAGAAATCCTCTGAGAAATCCGTATCAGTGCTGCGATGTCCAAGTGCCCTCCTCTGTACTTGCATTGCCTAATAAGAGAACAAAATCCAAGACAGTTTCTTGCAGGAAGTATTCAGAAAGTTATATATGAACAGCAGACGATATCTAAGCACAAATTTCATAACTACTTATGATAGAAAAATATAGCAACACATGATAGAAAAGGGCTAACATTTTCAACCTTAGCTGTCTATGACAAATTATATTATAATGAGTGAATGATTAATTGAAGTAAATCAGCATAAGGTTTCAGAATTCTTTGATATCCTAAATAGAACTCTGAATTGTAATTTAATTATCTCTGTCACGTGATTTTTTTGCATGTCTCTCAAATAAGCCTAACACTAATTTGTATGGAGAGCTTTTTTGTTGCTATGCTTTGGAAAAAAAAATCTGAAGAGTGTTTTCATAAAGTTTTTTTTTGCACTTGTTTACAAAGGTGATTCAACTATATTTAAGGATCTCCAAAGTTGACGACCTCAGGTAAATGAAGATTGGACACAGCCATGTTAGAGAAGGAACTGAATAGAGAGAAGTGCAAATTTAAAAATACAGTAGCTACAGGGCACATTCAAGGGAGAAGAATTTGTTTAGGGGTGCTGAGGCCACCATGACACCCCATCCTGATGCACCAAAACACCAAAAGGCATTCCACAAACAGTGCAAGAAATCCCTCCCTATGAGACAGTGGGGACACTCACCTTGCCTACTTGGGTGGATGTGAATTCAGTTTGTTTGATGGAGCTGATCAGCAAATTATCTATCCTTGACTCATAGTTGAGATATCATGGCTTACTGGTTAAAGGCCCCTAGGAAAACACACTCAGGTTAATTCCCTGGACTGCAGTGCCGGCATCCTATATGAGTGCTGGTTCAAGACCCGGCTGTTCCACTTCCAATCCAGCTCTCTGCTATGGCCTGGGAAAGCAGTACAAGATGACCCAAGTCCTTGGGCCCCTGCACCTATGTGGGAGACCTGGAAGAAGCTCCTGGCTCCTGGCTTCGTATAGGCACAGCTCCAGCTATTGTGGCCAATTGGGGAGTGAACCAGTGGATGAAAGACCTCTCTGTATCCCTCTGCCTCTTCTCTCTCTGTGTACCTCTGGCTTTCAAATAAATAACTAAATCTTTAAAAAATAAATAAATAAAGGTAACTCATTTACAGATCACCTTGTGTCATTCTTGGAGGAAGACTTCACTTACATTTTAAAGTTTACTTTAAAGTAGTAAGTAAAAAGTTTACTACTAATTATTACTTAATCTTTACTATTCATTGCTTTACTGCAATAATATTGTAAATCTACCTGAATATTTTCAACCATCTGCATACTGGGAAATAAATTTCAAACCTACTTTAAAAGTATTCAGAAGAATAGGTTTTCTAGACTTTCCTTGCAGAAATCTCTCTCTCTTTTTTTTAAAGATATATTTATTTATTTGAAAGTCAGAATTACACAGAGAGAGGAGAGGCAGAGAGAGAGAGGTCTTCCAACCGATGGTTCACTCCCCAATTGGCCGCAACGGCCAGAGCTGTGCCGATCCGAAGCCAGGAGCCAGGAGCTTCTTCCGGGTCTCCTACACAGGTACAGGGTCCCAAGGACTTGGGCCATCCTCTACTGCTTTCCCAGGCCATAGCAGAGAGCTGCATCGGAAGAGGAGCAGCTGGGACTAGAACATGCTTCAGGCCAGGGCATCAACACACTGCACCACAGCGCTGGCCCCCAGAAATCTCTTTAATAATGAAATAATGCTTGCAAGTATATCTCTTAATTTGTTTATTCATTTGTTACCCTACTAAGATTTGCTGAGGACATACGTGTGCCAGGTACTATGAAAATTAAAAAGAATGAAAATAGAACCAGTCCAACTCTATAAGTTCTGAGACCAGTTCAGGAAGCCCATAATCTCACCCAAGCAGTATGGCAGCAGTTATAATGGAACTGGGCCACTTCTACTACTAATTTATCTTTCAAGCTAAGTAGAGATGAATTACTGGGGGATTTTTTTTTAAATAAAGAGAGATGTATTTCCAATGAATGAAAAGGGCAACTTCCCTCGAGTCTCATAACCCCATGATTGGTAATTTTTCTGGAAAAGAAGACAGATGATTTGGGTTGTGCTAGTGGCTGTGACTGGAAGATCTCTCTTCCTTCCCTCTATAATCACAATTCTAAAATAACTTTACAACCTGACACAGTTCTTTAAAACTCTGAGAAATAAAATATTTGGGACAACACAGAGGAACCAGGTAAACATTTTGTTTAATTGTTAACTTCATAAAAATGCCAAAATACTTACTTTTACACTGTATAGTCAGGCATTGTGGCTCAGTGGATTAAATCACCACTTGTGATCCCAAAATACCATCTGGGTGCTGATTCAAGTCCTAGCTGCTCTAATTCCTGTCTAGCTCCCTGGTAATTGCCTAATGGCTTGGGAAAAGCATCAAAAGTTGACCTGAGTGCTTGGGCCCCTGCCACCCACGTGGGAGACCCGGATGAAGCTCCTAGCTCCTGGCTTCAGCCTGGCCCAGCCCTGGATATGATGGCCATTTGACAATTGAAACAGCAGACAGAAGATCTCTCCCCCTTTCTCTTTCTCTGTTCTCTCTTCCCCACTCTGATGTTCAAATAAATAAATAAATGTCTAAAAAATCATGGCCAATATGGTAATGTGTGACTGGGATTGGTTTTGATGACATCTAAATTCACTCTAACTGTATCATGGTTTATCCATCGATGGTCTCTGTTCATTAACAGGATTGATCTTCTTTGGCAAATATTGCTATGGTTGGAAAAAGTCAGTCTACACCAGAAGAAAGTGAGGCAGCAGTAGACAATGGTACAACTTATCATTTAATGAAATGTCATAATCTGCATTCTTAGGAGTAATAGAAATTTAAAAAATGGAAGGGAGAACACTCTCAATTTGTAAAAAATAAGCTAGCAAATCCTAGCACATCTGTTAGGAAAACAATAATTCCAAAAGTATCTGGGGTAACTGCTAATAACCAAAAATTTCAAAGAAAATGTAAAAAACAATAAAGTCTTGGAATTCAATTAGGGCTAATCTAAAATATAAAGGGATATATAACTTTAAAATCATTTTCAAACTGCCATAAAAGCTTCTGTGATAAAGATTTCCATTTCATCAATTCATGTATCTAAATAGAAAATATTATTTTGCATGCATTTTATTCTAGAATAGTATTGGAATCTAAAAGAAGTAACTAATCATTCTCTAGAGGAAATAGTCATACAAATCAAAAGACACACTTTTCATTTCCATTGGAAAATTTTATTAGCAGCAATTGCCTGGATATCTAAATAGTCTTAAACACTTAACTATAAACTTTTTTGTCAAATAGGTGTACATAAATGCAGAAACTGTTGGAAATGATTACAGTCATTTGTGGGTATGTTGTTATAACAACACACCACAAACTGAGTGGCTTCTACACAACGAACATTTATTCCTCACAGTTATGGTAGCTGGGAAATCCAAGGCCAATGTAAGGCTGCTTCCTCATAGGCAGGGTCTTCTCACTGCATTCTCTCACAGTAGATGAGTTGAAAAATCTTTCGATGGTTTCTAACATGAAAAAGAGTCTTATCCTTGTGACCTCATAACCTCTAAGGCCCTTCCTCCAAATACCCTCACACTGTGGATTAGATGTCAAAACTGGAATTTTCAGGGAATAAAAAGACCATTGCAGTGACCAAGAACAAAATCATTGTTCCAGGTCCCTGAGATTCAAGCGTTGTTTGTTAATACAGTATGACTTGGGGGCCGGCACCGTGGCTCACTTGGTTAATCCTCCGCCTGCAGTGCCGGCATCCCATATGGGCACCGGGTTCTAGTCCTGGTTGCTCCTCTTCCAGTCCAGCTCTCTGCTGTGGCCCCGGAGGGCAGTGGAGGATGGCCCGGGTGCTTGGGCACCTGCACCCGCATGGGAGACCAGGGAGAAGCACTTGGCTCCTGGCTGTGGATTAGTGCAGCGCCAGCAGTGGTGGCCATTTGAGGAGTGAACCAATGGAAGGAAGACCTTTCTCTCTGTCTCTCTCTCCCACTGTCTATAACTCTACCTGTCAAATAAATTTTAAAAAAGTTTAAAAAAAACAGTATGACTTGTTCTGCTTTGAATGATGCAACACCTTATGATTCTACTTTATCACTATTTTCAAGAGATTAAAAGCTCAAAAAAACTCTTTCCCAGTTTAGAACTATATCTACACTCAAAACAACATTTTGATTCTATCAAGTGTTTGGTACAGTGGTTAACATGCTACTTGGGATGCCAGCAGCCCATGCTGGGATGTCTGGGTTCAAGTCCTGGCTCCGCTCTTGTTTCCTGCTTCTAGCTAATGCACACCCTGGGAGATAGGCATTCATGGCTTAAGTGCTCAGGCCCCTGCCACACTTGTGAGATACCTGGATGGACGTTTTAAGAACCTGGCTACAACTTGGCTGTTGTGGGACATTTGGGGAGTGAACAAAAGGATGGAAGATCTCTGTTGTGTGTGTGTGTGTGTGTGTGTGTGATGTGCGTGATGTACATAATGTGTTTCAAATAAAATTTAAATAATAAAAAAATTAAAAACAATAGGGGTCAGTATTTTGGTTCAATGGATTAAGCTACTGTGTGCAAGGATGGCATTGTGGCATAGCAGGTAAAACCACTACCTGTGACACTGACATCCCATATGGGTGCCAGTTCGTGTCCTGGCCAGTCCACTTCTGATTCAGCTCCCTGCTAATGGCTTGGGAAAAGCAATAGAATATGGCCTGAGTGCTTGGGCACCTGCCACCCATGTGGGAGACTCGGATGAAGCTCTTAGCCACTGCCTTTGGCCTTTCTCAGCCCTGGCTGTCGTGGCCATCTGGAGAGTAAACCAGTGATTAGAAGATCTCTGTCTACCTTTTCCTCTTTTTCAGCAACTCTGACTTTCTAGTAAATAATAAATCTTAAGAAAAAAATAAAAGTGCTTGCGACTCTGGCAACTCTGGAATCCCACATCTGAGTACCTGTTGGAGTCTGGTCTGCCATACTTCCTTTCTCGTTTCTTCCTAATGCACCTGATGAAGCAACTGAAGATGGCCTAAGTACTTGGGTCCCTGCCACACATGTGGGAAACACTTATGGAGCATCAGGCCCAGGCTGGCTTTTTCCTGGGCCAGCCATTTAGGAGTGAACCAGCAGAGGGGCAATCTCTCTCTCTCTCCCTCTCCCTCTCTCTGTCATTCTGCATTTCAAAGAAATAAAAATTCATTTAAAAAAATCTTAAGAAAATACTCATTTCAACACAACAATTCATTCTTTCAACAGATTTTGGATGCCTGCCAAGTCAGATCCTATGTCAAGATATAAGACCATAATAGCAAATAACACTGATTATCTTCCCTAGTTATTTTGAACCTTGAATATGAGGAGTTAAAAATGAGAGTATGCATTTTATCTACTGATGAATACCATTAGCAAGATAAACCAAGTGTGTTAGGGGAGACCAAACGACAATATTGGGCCCAGTGTAGAGTAGCAGAAAGTTTGGTGTTTTTTAAAATTTCATTTTAAGATAGTATAAAGACTATAAAGTGCAGCTCAAACTGGAACTGTTTAAGATAGTAAGGAAATTCAAGACAGAGGAAACCGTGGTGCCAAAAATCCTATAGTCTAGAAGGGGCAAAAAAATATATCTGTGGGCCACAACCCTGAAGCCTGCAGTAGGGGTGTGGTGTTGCGACAATAAAAGGAGGGAGGAATTAGACAAGAGCTAGGTCACACAGGGCTCTGTGAGCTGTAGCAAGGCCACCTGCTGCCTCATGAATCAAGTATCCAAGTCAAACTAGCTCTGGACCTGGCAGCCTGAGCAAATGCGCATGTGCAAGGCAGAAGCAGGCTTCTTCCCCAGAAACAACCCGCGTGTGTCTGCACACAGGCAGCTAACCTATGCTATTCCTTACCCATGACTTACTTGGAATAACTGTCGCCCGAAGCAGCATCATTGTTCTCACACATGCAGAGGTCAGAGGTGAAGGAAGATGATAAGAACGACCACAACAGATGAGGTCATGGGCTGCAGGAAGGCCACACCTCAGGGAGCTGGAAATTCACCGTTGTTGTGACCCCAGTTCATCTATGTGCATTCGCTCCCGCTGGGGGTTACGCTTCCCTCAGACTCCTCTCACTCGGTCCTCACGGCCTTCTGTTTAATTCCTAGCCAGATCTGGTTTCAGGAAGTGAGCTCCAAATCCTTCAGCATGGTAACACCCAAAGACTTTGGTTTCTGGTAATACAACATTCCATGGGGAATCTATCCAAAGGTCTTTAAGTGTCTATTTCCCTATAACTTTGTTCTATTGTGGAGTAAGGGGTGATCCTCTGAACAATCTGTGGATCTTCTGTCCTCAAGAAGATTGTAGATATCAAGTATATCTGTGTGAGTTTAGGGATTACTATATGTTGAAGAATATTGTGCATGAATCTATAACAGTACATTCTGAATGTACTATAAAAATGATGCCAGGGGCCAGCACTGTGGCATAGTGGGTTAAGCTGTTTCCATGTAGCACTGGGATCCCATATGAGCAGTGGTTTAAGTTCCAGTTGCTCCACTTCCAATCCAGTTCTTTGCCAATGCACCTGGGAAAGCAGCAGAGGATGGCCCAAGTGCTTGGGTCCCTGCCACCCATGTGGGAAACACGGATGGAGCTCTTGGCCATTGCAGCTTTCTAGGGAGTGAACCAGTGGATGGCAGATCCCTATCTATCTATCATCTCTTCCTGTTTCTCTGTAATTCTTTCAAATAAACAAATACATATTTTTAAAAATAAAATAAAAATGATGCCAGATAATATTATTAAAAATAAGTCAGAGGAAAATTGAAAAAAGCAGTGTAAATATGAATGGAAATGAGTTATCAATTGGAGATAAATTGTAGAGCTAGAGAGAAAAGTGGATGTGGGAATGATGTAAGGGTGAGTGACTGGGCCGCTTTGGGCTATTGAGTAAAATGCAGTGTGAAAAGCCAGTTTGCTGGAGGTGGTGACATGGTGGTGGTCTGTTTGGGACAGGCTTGGCTTGGAGCGTGTTACTGGGGCAGTTCCCCAGAAAGCTGGCTTGTGTGGAGGAAGCTTATTAAGGAGAATTCTCAGGTCAACATCTGTGGAGGAAATTAAAATCGAATGAAGAGAATAGAGTGAGGCAGAGGGGGAAGCTGGGCTTCAGCATGCTAACAGCAAGGCCTCAGCCAACCCCAGGGGAGCTCTGAAGCTCCGATGAACCTGCACATTTACCCTGACTGGAGGCACCAGTCCTTGGATGCAGAACAACACCCCAGGGAAATGTATGACTTTGGCTAAGGTAAACATTTTCATTTGCAGGAAGGTTTTGGAGAGAACTGAGGGCTCTCAGCATTCTAGTAACTCACTAAGGAAGTAAGCCTCTGGTTCCTGGGTGGCTCAGCAGAGCATTGCAACAGGGTATTTCTGGGAAGTTCTAGTAAACATGACCCTTATGCTACTCGATAAAGTGTTTTTTTTTTTCTTTCAAAGATTCATTTATTTATTTGAGAGTCAGTTACAGACACAGAGAGGAATGGAGAGAGATAGAGGTCTTCTATCTGCTGGCTCACTTCCCAAATGACCACAAAGGTCAGGGCTGCGCCAGACTGAAGCCAAGAGCCAGGAGCTTCACCCAGGTCTCCCACATGGGTGCAGGACCATCTTCCACTGCTTTCCAAAGGCACATTAGCAGGGAGCTGGATTGAAGTGGAGCTGTCAGGACTCTAATGAGGACCTACATGGGATACTGGTGGTGCATGCTGGGGGCCTAATCTACTACATCACAGCACCAGCCCCAAGGTAAAGTATTATGCTGGGTCCCTAACCATCACTGTTTACCCAGGTGAGTGCTGTCAGAACACCTCTTTGGCATATTACAAGGTAAAATACCATTTTTGGACAACTGTGATGTATGAGGAACTGTGCTGATATTTTCTCATGTGTTAGTTATTTCACTGTGACAACAGATAGACGTTAATATCTCCATTTTTAGATAATAAGGCTTAAGCTCAGCAAGTCCTGCCTTTTTGCTACCCCATGCTGCTTACTGAGAAAACTCTGATAGCTTCACTCCTCAGGGGGTAGAATAGGTCTGAATTACAATGTCAGTTGAGTGGGAGGGTTTAGGTGAAGCTATTTGGAAAGTGGGAAAAGATCTGGAAGGCCTTTGAGATTTAAGGAAGAATGTACCAAGAGAGAAAACAAGACAGAAACTCTGAAGGGAGTTAGAGTCGTGCAAATAATGATTTCACTCACTTCACATTAAGATAAGTTTCTTTAAAGAGACTGGTATGAGGTCAAATAAAATTAAGCCCACAAGTATGTAGCATTGTTGGCTGCTCATTCTAGGCAAATATGCAGGGTAACAAAGACTTTCTCTGCATTCTGCCAATGGCTCCTTACTCCCGCTAATGGGAATAGGTTGGGTTTGCATTGTTTGCAAAGCTAAGACAGAAGATCAATCTGACTCACAGTTGGAGCTGACACATATCATGATATAAATCCAATACCCTTTGCTTAACTCAAAGAAATGGTCTAAGTTCCATAGCAGATATTTTCCATTTTAAAATGAAACTTTCTGACATCCCGGATGTATGTGTGGTTTATGATGATATTGCACATTTCAGGGCAAACAGGTTTTTTTGTTTGTTTGTTGTTTTATAAAGATTGTGAAGCATTGGGGGATTTTCCCTGGAACAGCAAAGAATTTGAGGAAATGTGGTAAGATATGAGACCAGGAGGGTATATCAGGGCCAAAAGGCAGAGAGATGAGAATTTCCAACCTGGAAAACCAGTCGAATTTTTTTGAATAGGGCTTAGGGAAATGTATCTGGTCATGTTCTGAAGACTGAATGGAGAAGTGAGAGCAACAGGCTAGGGAATCATATTATCACACAATAAAGAGAATCTTTCCTGGTCTGAACTCAGGAATGAAAAGCCACATACAATAAGATTCACAATTTTCTCTCATCCCAGCCCTTTCCTCCTCAGAGTTCTAAAATATCCTCTAATTTCAAAATAAAATGATGGAAGCCAGCATGATAGTGTGGTAGGCTACACTTCCACCTCTGGCACTGGCATCCCCAGTGGGCACCGATTTGTGTCCCGGCTATTCCTCTTCCAATCCAGCTCTCTGCTATAGTCTGGGAAAGCAGTAGAAGATGATTCAAAAGCTTGGGCCCCTGAACTCAAGTGGGAGACCTGGAAGAAGCTCCTGGCTCCTGCCTTTGGTTCTCCCTAGCCTGGCTGTTGCAGCCATTCGGGGAGTGAACCAGCAGATGGAAGACCTTTCTCTCTGTCTCTCCCTCTCTCTGTAACTCTACCTCTCAAATAAATAGATAAATCTTTAAAAATAAAAAAAAAAAATGATGGTCTCTCTCTTGAGTGCTAGCCATAATCTTTTAAATGCCAATTTTATGTTTCCTTAAGGTGGACTTGCTGTTATATCAAATTAAACAAATAAAATGTCGGTCATGCTGCTTTCTGTTTCAAGTATGTTTTTCTTTACCCCAGTCATATCCATTTGCACTATTTGTACTAACTAATTGTAGCCCAATTCAAAATAAAAGAAAAAGCCTCACTCACACTATGTCTATGACAAGTCTGCAGTGTAGTCACTGGTATCATCACTTTTGTTTACAGATGAGCTAACTACAGCTCAGGGTATTTGCATAATGATCAATGCCATAAAGTGAATGAAGACCACGAATCTACAAAAAGTGTTCTTTCACTGTACCAAATTTTCATTCCATGGTCCTCTTACCATAAGCAGCTATCATTTCTTTTCTTGATGTTGTTCCTGGTATTT
Organism: Oryctolagus cuniculus; assembly: GCF_051225735.1. NCBI lineage: Eukaryota > Metazoa > Chordata > Mammalia > Lagomorpha > Leporidae > Oryctolagus > Oryctolagus cuniculus. Next base: position 145,033,711 of record NC_142869.1, on the reverse strand, counting down.
GCACAGTATTTTTAAATGACTTTCCCGCATTTGGAACCCTAATTCTCATCCTGACCTTCTAATTGTACTAGGATCCTGACTTGATTCTCTATGTTTATTCCCTTTTTTTCTGCTCTGTGTGGCATGCACTGGTGGATCTCTATTCTTGACATGCTTCTCCAACTTGGCCACTCACACTCCCTGACTTAAAGCTAATTATCGCCTTCTTCTCACCTATAAAATAACTCCTTGCCTTGGGAACTAGAGCCTTCAAAAATCCCATTTGCACTTATATTTCTATTTATTAGTCTCCAGTTGCTTCCAGATACATACAATCCTCAGACCAAACTGATGTGTTTGAGTTAACTCACTGCACTGTCTCTCTATCTCATCTATATCTGTGGGAATCCCTTCCTCTAGCTCTCAGGGAATGCAAGTCTTTCATCTGCAAAGGTCATGGGTGCTGTTCTCAGTTGATCCTCTAGGCATCATGTTAGGGATTTTATAGAACTTTTTCTAATCTACCAAAAAGCTTTAGATGGCTCTCATTTTACAAGGCAAGAATTAAATCTATAGATATCATGAAATCTGCACAAGATCACACAACTATCAAGAAAATTATGTGTCTGCCTGGTGAGTAGCCAACAAATTCCATGACCTTGCAGTATTATATACTGTGTTCTGAATGCCTATTCTTTTATCCATTTGAAATTTTGCCAGTAATTCAAAGACCAGTTAAATAATAACCTCATGCAACATTTCTTCATCTCCATATTAAAACCTACTGTTCTCTCCACTAATCTTGAATCTGTGTGTATATACATATGCATGTATGTGCAATTCATTTTATATTTACCAAAACCTCTTATAACACAGTTCTCTTTTCATGTGTATTTGTGTTTTTATATAGCTATATACTCTCCAATAGCATAATTCTCTAGTAAGACTAAAGTTCAAGATTTCAGTAGATACATAAGTAGGTTTGAATAGGCAGAAGAGTCATTTGAAAATTGCCTAGAGTAAAGACAGTTCAACACCAGCACAATAAAAGGAGAGAAAAATGCAGTCATTGTAACAGATTAATTTCTCTTACTTGTACCTTCTATAAACAGTAATGGCTGACTCTGATAGAAAATGACAACCATAAGAATGAAAACACTGGAAGGGCTGGCACTGTGGCATAGTAGGTTAAGCCTCCATCCTCAGTGCCAGCATCTCATATGGGTACCAGTTCAAGTCCTGGCTGTTCCACTTCCAAACCAGCTTCCTGCTTATGGCCTGGGAAATCAGTGGAAGATGGCCCAAGTGCTTGGGCCCCTGAACCCACATGGGAGACCTGGAGGAAGCTCCTGGCTCTTGGTTTTTGATCGGCCTAGCTCTGGCCATTGCAGCCATTTGGAGAGTGAACCAGAGTATGGAGGACTTTCTCTCTCTCTCTCTCTCTCTCTCTCTCTCTCTCTCTCTCTCTCTCTTTCTCTAACTCTGCCTCTCAAATAAAAAATAAAAAAGAATTAAAACATTGGAATACAGCTTAATGTCAGGAGAGTTGTGGGCTTGTGACCTAGTGGATGCTTTCATGAGTCGTGGGTAGTGTAAGGAAAAGGAAAGTAGCTAGATGAGGACTCTCATAGTATGAGTTGTAGCAAAAGGGCCCAAGCTTTTTTACACAGTGAAGTTCTGCAGTGGCTAAACTGAAGGTGAGAGCTGAGTCTTGTAGCCATATTCATAGCATCACCTTGAATAGATCTTGCAGATGTAGGTTATCCAGAAGGCCAAACATATAATATCCAAGAGCCATTAGCTCCTTGTTGTACTTTAAATTTAAAAAATCTAATATATAAAATTTATAATATATCTCTTCAGTAGCACTAGCCATTTTTCAATGCTCAATACTTGAAGCTAGTGGATATTATAATAGGAGATGTAGCTAAAGTATTAGTAACATGTCATATTTTCTGGTGATTAAAATAGATACTTTTATTAATTTTTGCTAAAGTTTTCAATGTAATCACAAAGAAATACACATTTCTGTATCAAGTAAAACCAATCAGTGCTGCATTAATAAAAAGTTCCCAATATCATTCCACAAACATGTTCCTCTGTTGTCCTTTCTTACCTCCCTCACTCCTGGTAATCAGTATTAATCATTTTCCCCAGCATTTTCTGTGCTCATGGAACCACATATATGTGGAGAGCTATATTCTATTAGCTATTTATAGCAATTGAAACATACTATCTATAGTTCCATACAGCTTATTTTTCTCACTTAACAACTTATGACACACAACTCCAGGCTGATGACCATGGATCTAAATCTTCACTTTAAGTAATTGCACAGTACTGAAATGCTAGAATCCATTCATTCATTCAGGGTAAGCATTTGGCCTAGTGGTCACAATGCCTGCATCCCTCATTGGTGTATCTGGGCTCGAGTTATGGCTCTAATCCCAATTCCAGCTTCCTGCTAGTGCTGACCCTGCAAGTCACAGAGATGTCTCAATTTGTTGGGTTCCTGCCTCTTAGTAAAAGACCTGGCTTGAGGTCTCAGTTCCTGGCTCCAGTCCAGACCACTCCTGGTCATTACAATCATTTGGAGAAAGAAGCAGATAAGTTATCTGTTTCTCTCTTTCTCTCTCTCTCTCTCAAATTCTCAAATTAATAGAAGGATTACTTAGAAATATAAGAATCATTCATTCATTCATTCTCACACTAATAGTTATTCTAGTTGTTTCCAACTGGAAAATGTTTCAATCACACTCTTGCATCTGATTGTTATAATCAGAGTCATGACTCCCCAAAATCCGATCAAACTGTAATCTCTAGTACCTCAGCAGATGACTGTGTTTCAAGATAAACATTTAAGGAGTGATTAAGTTAAGATGAGTCTGTTGGAATGAGCCTAACTCAGTGTGACTTAGCAACTGCCCAACAGCTTTCAAAAGAGTTTTCTTTTCCTGCTTTTGTTTTTCATTCATATTCTATGCCATCCTGGACTCTACTTAACAAATCATTTTTTTTCTTTTTTTCTATCACTTCCATATCTTGCATCAGTCATGCAAGTAACAGATTTTCTTGCCTTTCTCTTACTACTACTTTGTTAAGATCTTCAATTTTCTTATCCATTGCCTTACTTGACACCAAATCACCTGGCACGTTCCCATCCCTTTTCCATCTACTGAATCCTCTATTTGTTTACAGATATCGACCTGGCACATCTTTAGAGGCAATGGTTGTGCTTTTGTATCTGCCTGAAAGTGTTCCAGGTTGTCCTGTAGCAGGTAGGAATTGCCCGAATCTAATAAGCTTCTGGTTTCATCCTGCACTGTGCTTTGTTGTATGATTGCGTCTTCTCATTTCCATTCCCTGCGCTGCTTCATCATCTGCATCCCCTCTAAGCACTCTCCCAGGGGATGGTGACCATGCTGGGAAAGCCCCACTTCTCCGGCAGCTTATGCTTCTCCATCTGCCTCTTGCCTTTCCTGGCACTGGATCCTGAGCTCCTGTCCTTTTCAGATGAGCCCTTGGGCTTCTCCTCACTGCCCCAGGACAGCAGTGCCCATGAGTCATGCCTGGGAATTTATTTTTGAACTCATTGGCCATAGCAGAAAAACATGTAATGTTTATATATTTGCATGTTATTCTTGTTCAGGGGTCATGCTGATTTCGATTCTAATTGTAGTAGTTAGGCTCCCAAAACAAGCACTATTTGTTTTTGAGAAGTTTTTTTTTTAAAGAATTGTTTGTTTATTTGAAAATCTATTACAAAGAGAAGGAGAGACAGAGACGGATCTTCTATCTGCTGGTTCATTCCCTAAATGGCTGCAACTAGCCAAAGCCAGGAGCCTGGAACTCCATCTTGGCCTCCCAGGAGAGTTACAGGGTCTAAGCACTCAGGTTATTTTCTGCCACTTTTCTAGGCATATTTACAAAGATCTTGATCTAAAGTGAAACAGCTGGGATACAAACTGGCACTAATATGCATTACCAACATCATAGGCGGTGGCTTAACCCACTGCACCACATACACTGTTTATTTATTTATTCAAAGTTAGAGGAAGAGGCAGAGAAAGGAGACCTTCCATCTGCTAATTTTCTCCCCAAATGTCTACAACAACCATGATTTGACCAGGCTAAGCTGGGAGCCCAGAACTCTATCCTGTCTCCTACATGGGTGACAGGGGCTCAAGCACTTGGGCCATGATCTGCTGCCTCTCAGACACATTAGTGGAAACATGGATTGGACACACAGAGTAGCTAGGATTCGAACTAGGAACCCTGATACTGGATGTAGGTGTCCCAAAGCACAGCTTAACTTTTGTGCCACAACACCCACCATTGAAGTTGACTTTTAAGATTAGTTTTTGACAAATGTACTTGTCCCATGGTTCAAATCTTCCCAGTATTGCTACAGAGGATGTCAACTATGTCTCCTGACAATATTCTTATAGCCTAAGGAAGTTCATGAAAGGATAAAACATAAACATCTTTGAGTGTGTCTTAGCCCAGTTGTGCTGCTATAACAAAGTACCTGAGACTAAGTAGTTTATGCAAAACCACAAATTGATACCCTCATGATCTTTAAGTCTGGAAAGTCCAACATCAAAGCCTCTGCAGGTTAGGCTGTCTGATGAGGGCTCATCCTCTGGGAAGGAGGAAGGCTGAAGAGCAAGCCAACACATGCAAGGTAGGTCAAGCTCCGTGATAAGTGCCTTAATATCATTCATAGGGGAGGATCCTCAGGGCCTAATCACTCCAAGCAGCATCACATTGGTCAAACCTGGATTTTCTAGAGGACACATAGTGTGATGTGTCTCCTCATTGAGTCAGAAGCAATGATTGAACTAAGATTATAATTCTAACATTGAACTATGATTATATTTCTGATTCCCCTAGCTCCAAAGTCTGAAGTTTATCAATTAGTATGCATGATAAACTAGACACAAACATAATTTAATGAAATGACAATAAATTCCTAAAGAGATGTTTGATAAGGTATTGGCTTACAGGATAATGAAGACTGAGAAGCTTCAGGATCTATTTTCTGTGAGCTGGAAGTTCTAGAAGGCCAAGGAGGCAATCAAAGAGCAGAGAGCAGGAAAGCAAGTGCTACTCTGATGACCTTAGAACCAGCCTCAGAAAGCAGGAAAAGATTGATGTCCCAGCTCAACTAGTAGTAGGCAGGCAGCCCCCTTTTTCTCCAATGTCAACTCTGTGCTCCACCCCTGCAGAACCCTTGCACTCATGGAATGCATGTGCTGCACATGATGTAAGCCTAAATGGAGCTGATGATTAATTTTGAGAATATTTTTTTTGATGAAAGGAATCACTCCTTCCTCTTAAAGCCTTTTGTTTTTTGACTTCCAGGAGGACAACATATTCAACTCATATTTTTTCCTTCCACATGAGGAAAAAAAGCCTTTCAAACTCTTTTAAGTGATCTTGGACACAGTCCTTGAGCCTCTTCTCTTGTCTGTTATTATGTACTCCTTTGATGATATCACCTACTTTTGTAGTTTTACAGGGCATCGACTCATAATGTCAGCCAAGTCACACACTGGCTGTGATTCTATGTGTATTAGTTAGCTCTTTGCTACTACAACCACAGCCGCTTGCTGGGGGATCTTCTTGCTCCTGGATTGTACAGGGGTCCAGGGAAAAGTCTGGTGCTCACTTTCCCTGCCTTCCGCCAGGTAGAAGGTTGGGATCTGGCCACGTGGTGCTGCCTGGAGCTAGCGAGCAGTACTGGCATAATGCAAACTGTCCTTTCTACTCTCCCCAATGTATCCTTTCGTATTTTATGCTACTCCCGGTGCTGTGATCTCTCTCCTGAGTTCCACAGCTCTCTTCAAGGTATTTTCACTCAGGAGTAGTTGCTCAAGTTGAAATTACTGGGGAGACATGAGTGCTGGCAAGTCCTTTCCTGCCACCCTGCCAAGGCCCAACCTCCTCCCATCTCGGTCCAGGGCTCAATTACTCTGAGGGTAACTCAGCCTCCTCTCATCTCGGTCAAAGGATCCTTTCCTCTTCAGGTTACTCTATATCTCAGGTCCCTCCTGTTCTCAGATATCACATCAGATCCTTCAGCAAATCCTGCCACTTCTGCCTATAAAACAAACCCAAAATTGCACCATTTGTCACCACTGTGATAATTTAGTCTAAATCTTGTTGCCTTCACTTGAATTATTGCAAAATCTCCCTACTTAGTTTCACTGTGTTTTCCCCATATCTCTTCAGTGTATTTTTTAAAAGGATGTATTTATTGGGGCGGCGCTGTGGCATAGCAGCTAAAGCCACCACCTGCAATGCTGGCATCCCATATGGGCCCCAGTTCAAGTCCCAGGTGCTCCACTTCTGATCCAGCTCTCTGCTATGGCCTGGGAAAGCAGTAGAAGATGGCCCAAGTCCCTGTGCCCCTGCATCCACATGGGGACCCAGAAGAAGCTCCCAGCTCTTGATCAGTGCAGCTCCGGCTGTTGCGGCCAATTGGGGAGTGAACCAGCGGATGAAAGCCTCTCTTTCTCCCTGCCTCTCCTTCTCTCTCTGTGTAATTATGAATTTCAAATAAATAAGTACATATTTTACAAAAAAAGATGTATTTATTTTCTTTGAAAGGCAAAGCTAGAGAGAGAGAGAGAGAGAGAGAGAGAGAGAGAGAGAATATTCCATCTGTCTGGCTCACTGCCCAAATGGTCATGTTAGCTGGGATTAGGCCTGGCCAATGTCAGGAGCCAGGAGCTCCTCCAAGTCTCCCACATGAGTGCAGGGGCCCAAGCACTCATTTTCACTTATTTTCAACATGGCACCCAGAGTGCTCCAGCTCCCTTGTTGCTCATATCAGTTTCTCTGCTCAGCACCCTGCAATGCTTTTCATTCTCTTGGGAGTAGAAGTTAAGCCCTCAACAACTGGGACAACTCACTGCCATGTGCACCAACTTTCCTTGCCTGCCTCTCCTCCCACACCCAGCATCCTCCAGCACAGCGGTGTCCTTGCAGCTCTAGCACACCAAGCAGGTGCCTGACTCACAACCTTTGCACTCATTCTTCCTTCTGCTCAGGTTTGCCCTTCTCCAGATGTTTGTGCTTTTCATTTCCTCACCTCTTCAATGCCACTGCCAGATGTTAGGGAGCAAACATTCTACTGTTGCATCTATACCTTCTATCATGACTGAGACCTTCTCTGATCCAGCAGCTAGGAGAACTGGCAGTTGAGTCCCTCTTCAGGAGTTGTCCTCGACCAAAAGGGAGTGTCTGTGCCCAAGGTTATAACCCTCACCCAAGGGCACCCCACATCCAATGACTGGGCTGGTTTTGAGGATGAGGTTTCATTCTGTCAGTTATGCCTCTGAAGATCATTCCAACTGCAGACTCCCTAGAGGATCAGCTGAGGCCTGTCTTGCAACTACACCGCAGCCCAACCTTTCCTGCTGCCCGATCCTGCCTCCATCATTCCGTATAGGTTTGTCCGCCAAGGGTATTTACCATTCTCCTCTCTTCATGCAAACCCTGTTTCCAGTTCTTTCCAGGAAGCTGTCTTGGGAAGCAGATTCTAAAATGGGATATTGAGGCTAGATTTCTCACTGGTATCCACAAGTCAGCTGCACCATTAAGCGCTCCTGGTAGTTTTCATACTGATTGTTTCTGGTTTGTAGTAGCAGAACAGTTCTTAAAGTTTTCATTGATAGTTGCCTGAGAAAGGATACTTGTGAGAGGCAATATTATATAGGTAGTACACATTTCAGTGTTTGAGAGGTGTGAGGAAATAGAAATTATACTGACCATGGCATTGATGGCTATTGCTGATTGCTATCAGTTCTCTAGAGAAAGACAGTGGATGGCCAAGGATGACAAACACCACTTTAATGCAATGTGTAAAAAGCCAGGGAGCCTTCTCAGCTGCATGTAGACTCTTCTCCTGCTGGGAAGATGAAGTCCCAGATTTAGCTAAAAGGACAGTGGAGTTCCAAAGAAGATTGAATTGTCAACCTTGTCAAGTCCAGCAGAGCAAAGTCAAGTCCTCTGAGAAGCAGTGGGGTCTTGGGACGTAAAGTAGGGATTTGTAGGCTGCCATAACAAAGCATCTTGAGTCTGTAATTCCCCCTAGACCTTCTGGGCTTGCAGGAGTGGTTTGCTCTTCCCTTTTAAAGGCTAACACCACCCTTTGCATGAGCACAGTCAAAGGCCTCTGTGTTACAAGTTATGCACCTTAGTGAGGATCAATATTTGCTTCTCCTGGAGATCAAGACTTAACTATCAAGGGCCGGCGCTGTGGCGTAGTGTGTTAATGCCCTGGCCTAAAGCGCCGGCATCCCATATGGGTGCCTGTTCAAGTCCCAGCTGTTCCACTTCCAATCCAGCTCTCTACTATGGCCTGGGAAAGTAGCAGAAGATGGCCCAAGTCCTTGGGTCCCTACACTAACTTGGGAGACCTGGAAAAAGCTCCTGGCTCCTGGCTCGGATCGGCACAGCTCCGGCCATTGCAGCCATCTGAGGAGTGAACCAGCAGAAGGAAGACCTCTCTCTCTGCCTCTGCCTCTCTGTAACTCTACCTTTCAAATAAATAAATAAACATTTTTTTAAAAAAGAATTAACCATCATCTACTAATGACAAACCTGGCCAGGGAAATCTGGAATCTGCTAATGAAAGAAAGAGGCAATATTTAAAAAGAGCCACAGTATCTAGCCAGTAAGTAATTACGGATCCGGAAGAGTCTTTCAACTGTACCTGCACACGTGCGCGCACACACACACACACACACACACTACAGGATTATAAGGGTGCTGGATTGAGCAAAGGAGAAATATAAATTAAATAAAGGAGAAATATTATATAGAAGCCCTTTCCAGTGATACAGGACTCAACATCTGAGAGATAGTATTGTTTCTCTAGAATGGTCCTTGGAAGCCTAAATAGAATGGTGCTTCAAATAGTCCATGGAAGCACATATGATAAAATTATGCATGGAATTCAAATTTTTGGCTCCAAAATAAAATTGAATTTTAATTCTACTTTCCTCTAATCTTTTGAAGTATCCTTATATAATGTTGTCTTATGACAAATGGTAGAGGAAGGCAACAAAAGATTGATACAGGCTGGCACATTAGAATGAAGAACACAAGAGGTGCATCTGGCACTGTGGTGCAGTGGGTTAAGCCGCCAGCTGTGACACTGCATCCCATATGGGTACCAGTTCAAGACACAACTGCTCCATTTCAATCCAGCTCCCCACTAATGTGGCTAGGAAAGCAGTGGAAGATGGCCCAAGTCCTTGATCCTCTGCACCAAAGTGGGAGATCCAGAGGAAGTTCCTGACACCTGCCTTTAGTCAGGTCCATCCCCAGCTATTGCAGCCATTTGAGGAGTGAACCAGCAGATGGAAGATCTCTTTCTCTGTGTTTCTTCTCTGTGCAATTCTTTCAAATAAATAAATAAATCTTTAAAAACACACACACACACACACACACACACACACAGGAGGCTGGAAAATCAATCAGACTTCAGAAACTGACCACAAAGCTTCCCATGTACTAAATTTAGGAATCCTCCCATGACAGGGATTTCAGCATTATTGAGATTTGTCTTTATAAGCAGGTGTTGATAATAGAAAATATAGTTATAGACAGGTTTCCTCAAAGTAATGGTTATGATAAAAACCCACAATAGTAGAGGCCAGATGGCAGCATTTAATTATGAGATATGAAGTAGGTATATTTGTATAAGGAAAGTCAAGGTCAGAGCGGACATGCAGAGACCCATGGAAGGGTTCAGCAGAGCCCAGTGTTCTTAGAGCCAAAATAAATAAACAGCCAATACAAGTATTGCTTAGTTTATTCAATCTGAGGAGGCAAACGCTAAGAGTAGCCATCCTCCAAGGCAGCAGTCATCTGCAAGCCAGAGAGAGAGGCCTCGGCAGGAACTAACCTGCCACACTTGCAGTCTCCAGATCTCTGGTAAAATATATTTCTTGTGGTCAAGCCACCTAGTCAGTTGTATTTCGTTATAGTAGCCCAAGCAGACCAATGCAACACCCAATTAAAATCAGCAAAACCAATATTGCACCTTAGAGAAAATGGCAGGGGTGTTTGTCAGCTTAAAAGTATAAGGATTCAGGGACGGATGACCCCATTGTATTCCTGCTTAACTTAAGAAAGAATAACCATACTAACCATTGGATCCTGGTACCCAACAAATTGAGTTAAACAGTGACCCTAGTTGCAGCCACTTTTCCCATTGTGGTGTTTTCGCTGAAGCAAATTAGCATAGCCTCAGGTACATAATCTGTGGCCACTGATTCAGTGAAATTTTTTCTCCCCATTCCTATCTAGAACAAGAAGAGCTTGCATTCCAGTGGGACAAATGACTGTAAGTTATTTACTGACTTGTCTATGATGACCATCTCAAACTCTGCCATAAAGATTCCAAAGGGAGATGTACTGTCTTAACATTCCCCAGATGTTGCACAGATCTACACCATTGATGACATCATGTTAACTGGACAAGGTGAACCAAACATAACAAATACATTTGGAAGCCATGGTAAAGCATGGAAACTCTAGAATGCAGTAAAATACATTACAGATATTCAGAGCTCTGCCATTCCATGGAATTTTCTAGAAAAGCCATAGTCTGAAACATGCAAGATCTCCTTGAAAGTAAAGGACAAATTATCTTTTGCACCTAATTGCTGAGAAAAATGTACATACCTTAGAGGTTTCTTTGGGTTGTAGAGATTGCACATCCAGCTCCAACTTATCTACAAAGTCACATAAAAGAAACAAGAGTAGCGATTTGTAATAGGGTTGCAAATATAAGAAACAGGCACCAAATATAAGAAACAGAGGCCACAGAACAGAGAGGAGACAGAATTTATTCAGAGAAAATAAATCTGCAGAGATTGACCAACTGCCATTATGCTCACAGAGCAAACATGGGGCAGAGGCCCAGACCCCAGTGGGCTGGACCCTTTTATATCTTCAGTGGGCTAAGGGCGGCTGTGGGGGGCAGTTGGCAGAGATGAACTTCTTCATACTGGTTCTTCGGGTTTGGCCCATTGGCTTTCCAAACCTAGAGAAGAATGCAGGGGGTAGGGTGGGGAACAGTACAGGATGGGAGATGGAACTGATCTCTTGAAAGAAGTCAAGGGTGACAAGAAATCTAAAAATGGCTGATGCTTATGTCCTTGTTCCATCAACTAGTACATTCCAACAGGCTTACAGAACCAGAGTAGGGTGTCTCAACCTCAGTACAGTTGACAATGGGGACTGGATAATTCTCTGCTTGGGGGATAAGGGTTGCTTCCTGCGCATTTGTTGGAGACATTATAATGCCAGTGACAATTCTCCTTCTCATTTGTGACAGCTAAAAATGTCTCCAGATATTGACCAATATGGAAAAAATTCCTTTGTGACAACCAGAAATGTCTCCAAATATTGACAAATATGGGAAGGGTGCAAATTGACTGCCATTGAAAACTGCTATATCAGAATCATCTGCAGTTAGAAATAATGTCTTGTAGAGTTAATAGAAAGTCCCAATAGGAGAATCATAACATTGATCCATTATGAGTAGAGCCATGCCAGGTATAACTGACTGAAACATGTACATTTGCTATTTGATATTACTGAGCCAATTAAGAAATGAAGCATCTGATGCTAAGATATCAAGTGACCATGTGGCTAAGCATACCTACAATGATGTGCATTGCATAAGACCCACCAAGTCATGAATTTGGATTACTTAGTAGGAATCCATTGTTTAGTGGGAGTATAACATCTGAGGTATGCAAAACCATGGCCACAGAGCACAAGTGAACTGCTTACTCAGGTGGCTTAGTCACCAAGGCTCTCTCCTTAGCTGACCATGTAACCAGGCAACAAAGGGGAAAAGGCCAAGCAAGGATTACATGTCAGGTAAAAATATATGATGTAAAATTATGGGTATGAGCTAAAAATAAACTATTCCTCTTTCATATCCCTACCTAAAGATGGAACTGATAGAATGTGAGGGAAAATCCTTCCAACTGGGGGAGCTATGGTAATTGCACCTACTTATCCACTTTGTGTGGAAAAAAAAGTATACTTATGGATAGTTGTGAATGCATTGGCTGGATGTTGTGGGTCCCTGAAATAAACTGATTAAAAGGTCAGGGACAAAGAGTTCTGAGGAATGTACCTGCTGAGGATTTTTATCTCATTTATATTATAAGATTTAATCCTATGCTTTTATGGTAATGAACATGTACCATAAAAGAGCTGTAAGTACCCAAGAGGCAGACACACCTGGTCAATTGATGTCTACCCAGCCTGTCAGGGGATCCCCATTGCCAGACCAATGGATTCACAAGTGGAATAGCATGGGTTCCCAGATGGAGACTATGGATGGGCCTGACAGTGTGGCCTCCTACTCACCAATGCTGTTGTGACCATCTCTGTCCAATGTCCTATCTACAAGCAATAAAAATCAGATGACACCCCCTCTCCCAGATAGCAAAATTTCTTGAGGAGATCAGCCAGTTACTTTTCAACAAGTTTATTTCAGTGGACTCTGTCCATCCTAGAAAGCACAGCCTTTCTTTTTGACTGGCACCAACACAGATTTACCCTTCCTACCCTATTGTGGAAATTACAGAATATTTAATCCATTGGCTCTTGTCATGATAGAGAAACCTAAAATGGATAGCAGAGAAGGAAGGTTATGACTAACCATTGCAGTCTTGAGACCAACAGCACTGACAGGAGCTGTAGTTTATTTCACTAAACTTACTATAAATTTCCCGAGGAGAAAGAGTAACCGGATGCAGTGGAGGCACTAGACAAAGAGGAGACTGTAAGGAAAGCCCAGACACATGGCCCCAGGTGCATCCTTTGAGGCCCAGAAATCACTGACACGGTCACAGCTTACACTTATTCAGAAATCATACTCACCCAAAAGGATCTCACCCAAAATAGCACCCTTTTGCCAGTGCACATTCAGTGTCTGGTTCTTGCAAGGGTTCAAATGGTCCGGTCTTCCTGCCTGGTTTCAGTATATATCAAAATAACAATCTCAGCACCAGAGCTCCCCATGCAGGGCTGGCTGATTTCTCTGTTCCAGTTGCTTTGCAGCTCAGCTTCTCCCATACCAGTGTCACTTCACTGGCTCACATGCATTCTTCCAGATGACATTTCCAATAAAATCTCTCAATCATGTGTTCATATTCAAGCCCATTTCCAGAGGGCTTAATCTAATACAATGGCATTTTCAGTGAGGTCTTCCGAGTACACGTTACTAAAACTTCCAACCCCTAGACTTCTCCATCATTACATACTCTATATGCTATACTCTTCTTACTTGTGTATTTCATAGCATGCTTTATCATCTACAATTCTATAAATTTACATATTTGGTTTATTGTCTCTGTGAACTTCCTCATCTCCCCCCATCACACACACACACACACACACACACACACACACACACAAAGTTTAAGTTCTGGGACGGAATGCATCTGAGTATTTTGTTTACTGATTTATCTCCCATGCCTGGCACATGACAGGAGACTAACTGCTGCATAAATAAACTCCTGCAATTCCACAGTTGATATTTTCCACTTGCAAGCTCTTAGAAAGGAGAATAATGCATTTCCTAGATGCAGCAGAGACCTGTCAAACACTCTATTATCCACCCACCAGTCACCGTTTATTTCTATAAGTTTCTTCTATCTGCAGTCAGTCAGCTTAGAGCCTGCAGACAGAAAAGAAGACCTGGAGTGCACAGGCACAGGAAAGTGTGCTGCCCACTGCAATCTACCTCCAGTTAATGACCAGCAGCAGACCCCGCTTAGGATTTGGAGAGGAAGGAATCATGCAGTGCTTATAGAGGGTATGAAGTGAGGGGAAGAGCACAAGCATTATGCTCTTTTGTAAAGAATGGATAGTATGGGGAAACCACATGCCTGGGAGAAAGACATTCTTAGTAAGGACAAAAGCATGAATGAAAACCAAGATGGATGCCTAACTAGGAGAGAGACAAAAACAAGAAACAACAAAAACACCTCTGCCAAAATAGAGAATGCAGTCTGAAAAATACTGAGAAATGCATGTGGATAAGTTAAGTAGCGCTGACTAGACTACTGAGTATATGGCAGCAGCAGTACGATAGAAGACAGTCATCAGCAGGGAGCCACTGACTTTTTGTTTTTCAGTAAGAAAATAGTAATGGCGAGCATTGGGTTGGGGCAACTCCGCCTGGCCCAGTCCAACAAGACTGAGCGAGGGCAGAGACTGGAATCTGGAAGCTTTAGTAAGAGGTTGTTACAATAAGCAAAAATGAAGTGACTAAGGACAGAGATAGAAAGGAGTTAGTAATGCTACCATATTTAGTAGATGTATTTTACAAATCTTACAATAGACAGAACTGGGGACAGGAGGAGGCACTCTGGGAACCAACTGTGCCTGCCATTCAATCATTATTATACATATAATCATATCCTGGTCCACAAAGAAGAGTGCCCGGAACCAGTAAAGGTAGAAACCACCTCCAATAGAAGTATATATCCATACTGCCCATTAAGACATAAAAGTTTGGGGGCCGGTGCCGTGGCTCACTTGGTTAATCCTCTGCCTGCGGCACCGACATCCCATATGGATGCCGGGTTCTGGTCCTGGCTGCTCCTCTTCTGGTACAGCTCTCCGCTGTGGCCCAGGAAGGCAGTGGAGGATGGCCTGGGTGCTTGGGCCCCTGCACGCGCATGGGAGACTGGGAGGGGGCACCTGGCTCCTGGCTTCGGATCAGTACAGCGCCGGCCGCAGCGGCCATTTGGGGAGTGAGCCGACGGAAGGAGGACCTTTCTCTCTGTCTCTCTCTCTCACTGTCTATAACTCTACCTGTCAAAAAAAAAAAAAAGACATAAAAGCTTATAACACTGACAGTGTAACTTACTGCATCATCTGCATGCACTAACTTGAAACAGCAAGTGTCCCTCCACTCCCTCAAGACTGAAAGATTGCTCTTAAGAAATCCCAAAAGCCATGAGCTCTCTGGAGGAAATACCATACTCAGAGCTCCCAGAAGTGCACATTTGAGTACCATTAGCAAAGGAGAGATGGTTTGCCTCAAATTTCTTGGGAATATACAAGTGTGAAGGTCATTGCTAAGGCAGCAAGGGCTCAAACCACCCAGGAACACCGTGCTTGAAATCAACACCACTTATAAGATATGGAAACAAAATAAAGAATAACACAGTTGACAGCTTGTCTTGACAATTCCCAGCAGGAGCTAAGCCACTGAAGCTCTGAAGTCACAGGAATCAGCTACATGGAACATTCCCCAGGGAAACCCAATCTGATGATTGTAGAAATACAGATAATTAATATTGGCAAAAGAGACATTAAAAATCATGGACTGCAAACTGATTATTTGAAGCATGTTTCTTCCAGTGTATGTTGAATTGCAAGTGTTCAGCAGTAATCAATCAAACTTTTTCAAAGCTAATACCCCCTTCTGAAGATTTCACAGAGACCCCAACCAAATACAGCAAGAGGTAGATTCTTTGTACCATCTCGGATGGCAGCATTTCAATGACTTCAGGAATTGAAGGATTCTCTCTATGTATTCAACCTCAAGTCAGTTTTCCTTCGTGTATGACACTGCCAAAAGATGATTTCAGGCAGGAAAGCAACACAAAAAAATAAGAATTGAAAAGCAACGATTTATTAAAAGTCATTTTCAATGATTATTACAAAATACCACACCCTTCCAACACAATCTCTTTTTGCATTCTAGTTAGTAATGCAACTAGGAAGCCTTAGCAAAGCACCTGCCCTCTCAAAACCAGGGTACATTTTCCACAAAAAAAAAAAAAGGAGTATGTTTACATTTGAATGCAAATTGTGTCATCTATCCCACCAGCCTATTGCTGCTTTAGAACATAGAAGAATCCTATATCCAGGGAACCATGTATATTTCATTTCTATTTAAAAGCATAGGCAAAAGAAGACTTAATGTTCTGCTAAGTACTAACAGTAGACTATGAATTCGTAGGTGTGCTTAAATAAACTGAGCCAAGCAAATCTCATTCCTTTCAGGCCTTTTGTATTTGCAAAAGTAATGCCAAAAGATTTGCACCCATTTTTGCATTCCTACCTTTCTGCATCTTTCTGTGAGCAAAATGTGGCTTTGGGAGGGATGAAATCCAAGAAGTTTTGACTATGTTTATGTGTCTTCAGCATAATTTTTAAATATGGAAAAGTAAACAAAGCAGGAATATGTATTTAATCTGGCAGCCTATTTCCTTATTGTATGAACATGCAAAAACCCACCTGTTCAAACTTTGCACATGATCCCACAAGCACAGTACTGACAGCTTGATGGCCTGGCTGTATTTTAGCATTTTGTAGTTCAGCACCTTCACAAATCCTAAAATGCACATTGAAAGACTTATCTCTCCCACAGGTAACCAAATCTGTTTGTTTATAAGGAAAATGGTGATTTTCTATCTAATATGTGTTTTATGGTACATATAAATAAAATAAAAAATGAATTTCAACTTTTTAAAAAACCTGTGCAATATAATATTTGCCCACAAACCTGCAGATTTTCAGGGAGTATGTGATATCTGCTGGGGTGGTTGAAAACTATAATACATATTTAGATGTGTTTATGGTTGTTACTTTTCAGGATGAGCCAAATTACCCACTGTTTCAAAGCACACTGGCTTTTATTCCCTGGGTACCAAATCAATACCAATCCTTCCAGCACTGCAGCTGTTGCCTAATGGCCCCAAAGAGTTAATGTGCTGCCTGCATAGAACACATTTGGGTGTCTACACAAAGTGGGCCCTCAATTAGTGTTGACGGATTGACTTTCTCACAGGCAGTAAAAGCTCAATTTATAGAAATGGATCCCATGAGATTAAAAGCAATCATTTCAGAAAATTGTGTGTTGAATTCTATGTTTGTAATAATACAATATCTATGAATAAAAGAACTATATGTATTTTTCCCATTGTTCTAAGAATGGAGTTTTCTAATTCACTGTTAGATTGTAAGACATTCCCAAGGATTTTAAGTTATAATTCACACATAGGAAGACCACAAAATTTGGATAATTTCACAAAAGTATTCTGATTATGATATAGGAGTGCTTATGAAGAATCTTAAGAGCCAAATATCTGAAGACACAAGCACCATCGACTTTCAGTGAGAATGAATGATTTGATTGCTCACTGCTGGTCATATTGATTGTGTAGATTTTTTACAACGTCCTACGTTATCTTAGGCTCTTGCTAAGGAAGATCTTCATGTTTGTGAAGATGTGCCAGAAGTTACCATTTAATTTGGAAGCATAATTAATTTCCTCTTCAGGATCCAGCATGGCTGGATGGTTTCAGTCCTGGATCAGGTGACAGATCAGAGAGCATCCTCTTAGTCAAAGCAGAATTTTATGACGGAGGGAATGGGCTGTTGGGTACCTCGGCAGACATTACTCTGGCATCCTGCGTCCAGGCCAGAGCTGTGCTCTACATTAGAAAAACTTTGAGCAAATAAAGCCACAAGTATCTTAACGCTGCAGAATGGGAAGTGGAATTAGCTCAGAGAGCAAGGAGTCAGCCAAAAGATCCAAGGAACTGGAGAAAAAGCTCCAAGAAGATGCTGAGCGAGATGCACGAACTGTAAAGTTGCTACTATTAGGTAACAGGTTCTTTTTAATTTTTGCTTTCAAAAATCTGTTTTCCTTCAACTGTGTGTTTACTTTCTTCAAAGTTTAATTTCAAATGTATTACTGTGAAGATTTATTATGAAAATGTGCACTTTATAAATATTTCATAATAATTTTCTGTTTATTATTTCATTACATTTTTATTAAGGAAAGAGATGAATATTTACTAGATGACTCAATTTCTCTGTCAACAATATGATTTACTCTTAGTAAAAAGAAACATTATATATTTGTTATTTTATTGCACCCTGATCATTCCCTGAATGCCATTTTCTAATACTGAAAACAGCTCTCTAATTATGTTATAAAGAACTGTATTATTTGTTTGAGCAGAAATGCTCCATTGTTTTACATCAAAGTTAATATGTTGTTTATTTACTTGTGATGGTAAAATCAATAAGTCTCAAGTTACTTAGATAGTATTCATAAAGTACCTTTATTTATGGTAATAACATGATTCAGACTCCCAAGTGCTGCCTGTGATATTATATGTACTCGTGACAAATACTCCATTTAAATCCTTCTACAGCATTTATAATAGTTATCCTATTCAGGAATTGTCTTTTCTATTTTTTTCCTTCTGTTTTACCACAACTATAAGTTCAATAAGTGATCAAGTAGTCAAAAGAATCAAACTAACCAGAATGCTAAACATTTTCATAAAACATTTAACCTGCCGTGGTACTAAAACAGGCATGCTTTTGCAATAAAATAAATTCTTGCAGAAAGCACAAACTTTAATTAAATTAGAATAGTGTATTTTCCCTGATCTTAGTTATACATATACACAAAAGCACTTCATTTTATTTCAGAGTTGTGAATCTCACACAACAAATTGCCCCATTTCTGAGTGCTCCTTAGCTATGCCAATTTGCTCCCAGTGGCAAAAATGAACAACTGTAGAATCCCCAGCACTTGCTCCTCAAAGGAAAGGGTATGTTCTCCTGTTGATACACAGGTCCTGTGGCCGCACACATGCCCCTAGCATTTGTAGGCTCCCAGCTGGAGTTTAGGGACTTAGAAAGATATTGGGATCAGAGCTTACAGAATCAGCAAATGTGCTTTCTTTAACACTTCAGAGAAGTCTCAAAGGCTCTGATCAAGAGTGAAAATAAAGTAGATATAGATAAAACAAACAAAAGGCATGAGGCAAAGCCAAGCACATCTACAAGAGCCTTTTATATTCTTTTATACTAAGAACAGTGGTTCAAGAGTGGTGAGGAAATACATTAAGAATTCTTGTGTTTGAACAAAATTTTGCAAGAATAACATGGATTCTCATATTCTAATTATCTTTCTTTTCACATTTTCCTTATTATTTCATAAAAATAAAAATAGAAATCCAAAAAGTAGGGAGGCTAATGCTACAATTCAAAGGAAAATGTCATTAAATATGCCCAAAGCAATGACTCTTGAGATGAGTATATTAGAATAGCTGGTCCCTTGGAGATTTGATTGTGGAGAGAATAGGTTAAAGAATATGTACACATAACCCAAAATACATAATGCATAGCCAAAAACTGAGTCAAAATATGCAGTGTAATGATAAAGGAACTGGATTTTTTCCTGAAACTTTGGATTGAGATTCAGAATATTTATCTAGGCTTCCAGAATCAGAAAATTTGCAGCGAATGATATTGGCCCAATTTATTATAGAAAATACTGTCAGATGAAGCAAGAACCACACCAACTATTTTCGATTTAGGTGGTAGGTTCTGACAAGAAGAAAGAGCAACATTGTACCAGAGATCTAGAAGAATCATATAGAACTATATGTTCTACTTTCCCAAGATGATCACTGTTTTGTATATCCAGTTTCAACATTATCATATAGTACGCTTACATTTTTTTGGTTCCAACAATATATGTGTTAAAATTCTCAGTCACATGTTTCCTGAATACAAAATGAATCAAATCCTCTTTAATATTTCCTATTTCAGCCAAATATTTTCCCTTCTGGACTCTACTTGACGTCCATGTGTGATAATGATTCAATCATGAGATTCAAAACAGCGAAGGCCTTCAGTGATTCTGCTTCATTGTCATTTTGAACTTGAACTAATGCTCTCTACACTCTCATTTTTAGTTCCAATTTGGCCATAAATGTATATCTGAACCTTTCCACTCCCACACTCAAGTCACCTCACCAATGGAATCTATTTAATCTGCCCCACTATTGAAACAATGTCCTGTCTCACCATTGTGGTCGAAACACCAGTTATTAAGTCTGCCAGTGAGTGTATGTCTCATAGGACAAATCAGTTTAATCTTGGTAGTTATCAATTTCTGAATATGGTCCTACATTTACAAAAATGAAAAATCTAGAAACAGCTTCAGCACAATACATTCTTTACAGTGATCCTCATTACCTGACGAATGTCTGGGTGCTTAGACACAACACACCAGCTTTCTAAACTCAATGTGTATACACAAGATTTCACTGACTCCAAAGAGCTATCAGATTGCTACTTTCCAGATAAAAGACCCTCTTGCACAGGTTCCTTTCTTATGGCATCTTTTAGGTCTTCGGTAAAATTAAAGGATAGATGTCACACCTGTGTTTTTCACAAGGAGCAGGCTTCTAGGAAAATCCAAAAGTGATTAATTTATTACTGGTACATTGGATAACTACTATCAGACAATAATGTCATATGCTTTAAAAGAGTTCACTTCAATAAGATAAACAAATTCTACTGAGTAAAAGGCACATCTTCATAAATGTCCTAAGCTAGTTTTCAGTCTTCATACATGTTGTATTAAATTATATCCATTCAAGGTAAACACCTGTCCCATAACTGTGGGGTCTATGTGGGTTATGTTTCCATTTTTCCAATGATTTCTCTCCTTATGCCTTTTGATTCACAATTAAGTTTGAGTGAATTCACGTTTTTACATATTTGTATTTTCACAAATTTTCATCATGTGAGCTGGTTAGATTCACAGCCCCTGGAAAGTTTAGGGGAACAAATTATCTTTATTTTGTATCATATTCAAAACATTTTGTGCCACATATCTCATATAGTTAATATTCATTCTATAATACTCAGATACAAAACTGTAATTAGCTTTTAGCCAGGACTTTGTAGCACCATGATGGGAAGTTAATCATGGGTCTTCTCTACTAGTTCTAAATCTTTCATTCTGAATTCTCAATGTGCTATATTGCAAAGATCACATCATTATTTCCAATTGAGCCATCTGAGTTTATTGTTTTAAAATATCATTGATTATCTAGTTCTTAGAAACAGAAATTTGGATTAAGTTTAGAGAGCAAAGGAAAACTACTCTAAATGTGTTTCTAGGGGCCGGCGCCATGGCTCACTTGGCTAATCCTCCACCTGTGGCGCCGGCATCCCATATTGGGGCCAGTTCTAGTCCCGGTTGCTCTTCTTCCACTCCATCTCTCTGCTGTGGCCCAGGAGAGCAGTAGAGGATGGCCCAAGTGCTTGGGCTCCTGCACCCACATAGGAGACCAGGAGGAAGCACCTGGCTCCTGGCTGCGGATTGGTGCAGCTCCATGAAACAATTAAATTGAATGCCATGGCAACCATTTGGGGGGTGAACCAATGGAAGGAAGACCTTTCTCTCTCTCTCTCATTGTCTATAACTCTACCTGTCAAATAAATTTTTAAAAAGTGCTTATATTTATTGCAGCTAATCAGCATTTTCAAATATCCCAAATTGTCCCACATTTCAACAAATGAGTATTTTGCAAGGCAGTAAGTTTTTGTAGTGTTGCAGTAGGAAGATTTTAGTGACAATGACATTATCTAAAATCCTGTAAAATCTCACTGGGATTAAACATGACAATAGGTCTGCTCTGATTTCATCATCATTTAAAAAAAATCATCTATTATTTTTCACTTTATGTTTCTGTGTGGGAGCAAACTGTTGAAATCCATACTTGATGTATACTAAGCTGATCTTCTGTATATTAAGATAATCAAAAATGAATCTTGATGTGAATGGAAGGGGAGAGGGAGTGGGAAAGGGGAGGGATGTGGGTGGGAGGGACGGTATGGGGGGGAAGCCATTGTAATCCATAAGTCGTACTTTGGAAATTTATATGCATTAAATAAAAGTTAAAAAAAAATCAAGCTTACACAGCATAATCAGTTACATAGTTTTAACCACATAGCAGAGTGAAGGCAATGCAACTTAAAACTAGTGCAGCAAAAATGGTTTTTAAGTCATTTAAGGTCAAACTGATTTGTCAATATTTTTATCAAGTGTTATGTATTTTTATTACTTCTAAGAGTGATTTTGAGCTAGCTAATATCCTCAGAGAAATGACAGACTTTAGAATATGTTGTGAAGTATAAAAATTCAGACAGATGTGGGTTTTTTCTTTTGCATAGTAGATTCTCAATTCTGAAATATATGTCAATTAATGCATAGACTTTTCTTCCTCTGTCTTCCATGTATATAGAGCTAACAGACAAGAAGACATAACACTCAAGTTATATCAAAGTTCTTATTGATATTCTGGGTGTTTTTATTTTAAATAGGGCTTTATTTTTCTCCTTGAAGAAAATCTCTAGGTATGAGTGGGAGAGACTGGAGAGGACTCATAGATATTCCTGAGTCACTGGCTAAATTATAAATTCACCAGATATAAGAAAATCTGGTTCCACCAGCACAGTCAAGGCCTGTCCGACAGTGTGATCAGATGAATGGACTCCCTGGAAAAATTATGTTAAGATTAACCAGTAAATCTCTCCTAATCATCAGTGACAAGAGAAGAATCCTACAAACAACATGGAAGACATACTCTCAAATGATATTGCTAATTTTTAGTTTTGTTTCATTTGCCAGATTAAAACCTTTCTTCACCTCTTCCAACAATAATGTATTTTATTGTAAAATGTTAAAAGATAATTTATTTTATAGTTCTAAATGTATCCAATTTTCTGGATACATGAATATTTTTAGTACATAAAAATGGTTAAAATTATTGTTCAATGATGTGGAGAAAAAAGTTCTACTTCTATAGTTTCAAATTTTCTCCAGAGTACAGCATAACAATTCAAGATTTCCAGAGGCAAACAACAAATATTTATAATGTCTCATTTATTTTTAAAGAGTTCCAGAAGGCAATTTAAAATGTTTTACTATAATGTCTCTTTTCTAATAGCCACAATGCACTTAGACAACTGTTTTGCATATATTTGGTTTTTAAATTTATCTTAATTGATCAGCACACCTTAAATACAGACTCATAAATTGCTTACATTAATGATGCAAGTCATTTACTAAAGCAGTCCATATCCAGGCAAATAATGCTATTTACTAATGAGAGTGAAAAATCTTGGCTTGCTGACAATGATTCTTATTCATTTTGATTTAACAGAACCTCTCTGGAAATATCACAGGATGTCTTTCTATGTATCTTTTTTCATTCAATCCCTGGATTATTAATTCCAGAGTAACACTGTACCTTAAAAACATATATAATCAACACAGCAGTTAGCAAGTTATGTACCCTCCCATTGTATTAGAAAAGAAGTGAATAGTGAAACATTTGATAGTGGGAAGATGCCATACTATGTTGTATATATAAAAAAAAAAAAATACTCCTCCACTTAACATACTAGACTTAGGATAGGTATTTGATGTAGTGGTTAAGTAGGTACTTGGGACACTCCCACTCCATGTCAGAGTGCTTGGGTAAGAGGCCCACCTCTGCTCCAAGTTACAGCTTCCTGTTAGTGCACAACCTGGTAGGAAGTAGGTTCAAGAACTTGGGTTCCTGACACCATGTGGTAGATCCAGATTCAGTTCCTGACCCCTGACTCCACCTGGGCTGGCCCCGCTGGTTGTAGGCATTTGGAGAGTGACCTAATAGTTAAAAGATCTCTGTCTCTCTGATTTTCAAATAAATAAGATGGATGGATACATTTTTAAAAATTAAGCCTTGCAGCCCTCAGCACTGACCTAATCCAATCTTCCTATAAACTTCAAATATCCTTCATTCCCAGGTGTTGCAGAATCAAGTAAGATATCATTTTCACTTTATGGATGACCAATTTATATTTTCAGCTTTACTTGACCCAATAAATCTCAGTATCCCATGGAAATACTCCCAAAAGCCACTATTCCTGCATTCCTAACTGCACTTTGATCTCAAAGTTCCTCCTTCCCATGTCAGCTCAGATGACCACTAGTGTACAAAAAAATAGTGACTAATACATCATCTCCAAATTTCACTGAATACGAGTTTTAAGGAAGTGGCACCCCATTTGCATTGAAAATGAAAGTTAGCCTTTGTGCTATAAATTCTATCTTCTGTATAACAATTTTGCTCCAATGATTTTGGTGTCTCATGCCATTCTCAAAACACACTACCAGTCCCTTTCCCTTGATGGAAAAAGATGATATTTTCCTTTAGTCTACCAACCACTTTGACTCCATAACACCCCTAGAATAAGAACTATGTTTTAAAGTGTTATTTGTAAGTATTAAAATGGTTCTCAGAATAGGCCATGCTTGCTGCTTCTATTTTCTTACCTTCTCTGTCATCTCCAGTTCATTGAAATCTGGCTTGTATGTTCTATGATGCACTAAAAATCCACATCTCACGATACCCTGGTAATTCACAAAACTCACGCCTCAATAACTTTGGGCTTCTCTCCTTTCTGGCTTCTGTAACACTGCAAAGTCCCATCATTTTTTAATATTCCCTTTGTTTCTCACTTCATTAAGGCTTGCTTCTCTTTCCATTCCTAAGAGGATTCCCCCACAATGATTTGTCCTTCAACCTTCAACCTTCCATAATCCATCTATGTGCTGTTTTGAGGACCTCATGAGAGATCTTGACCCATAGGTCTCTAAAACTCTTGTTCAGTGTCTTGATTCACATTTATACAAGGCTAGTGTCTGTCAATGGCCTGCCTGCACTTTGGGAGACTTCACAACTATTTCTCAAGTTTATTTTGCTGCCCACTCATCCCCAAACTTTCTGTTTTCCGTGTTCCCTATCCTATTATATCAACGTGATAGTTCACTCTTCTTTAGCCCTTTTGTGACTATTATCAGCCCATTGGCAAGTCAATGTTGTCATAACATTTGGTTTTGACTCTGTAATGCAATAAACCTTGTATTTCTCTTTGTCCACACTTTCTGCTGTTTCCTTAATCTACCAGAAAACCTTATGATATGGATACCATTTTCATTATACCAAAGGAAGGAAAATGAGGACTGAGAAGACAATTTGGTTTCCTTAAGGCCAAAAATTAGCTTACAGCAAAGTCTGTTTTTTTATTTTTTTCTGTGTCAGTTTTAAACTAATCCCTGAATCCTAAGTTGTGTGAGAACAGAGAATACATTTGGTTTTGCTCTTCCTTGAATCCTTGTGACTTGGCACAAGAAAATGTGCATTCTTGATGAATGGAAGAATGACACTATTGGAACCTAAATTATTCCTATGAGTTGTTGGCAGTGACTCTATCTTTATCTTGTAGAAATGGAACTAGAAAAGACCCATATATGTTATCTCTAAGGAATTTGCTTTTCATATGAAGTCTACAGGAAGTATTAAAAGGTTTTTAAGTGTGTAAAGTGAAAATGATAATAATTAGCTTCTTTTTCTTTCTGTCAAAAACTTCCGTGGGTATACTATGGGACTAAGAACTTTACAAGGAGAATTGAAGTAACTTGTAGTTAGAAAATTATCACTAATGTAAGGGCTTGACA
The DNA here is from genome assembly GCF_051225735.1 of Oryctolagus cuniculus. NCBI lineage: Eukaryota > Metazoa > Chordata > Mammalia > Lagomorpha > Leporidae > Oryctolagus > Oryctolagus cuniculus. The sequence continues at coordinate 145,008,345 of NC_142869.1, read as the reverse complement.
TGATTCTGGAATAAGGCAGAAGTCACAATCTTGGAAGTTAGATTTGAGGGACATAAAGAGACAGAAGCAAGAGATGCTGGTAGCTGGGTGTATGTGAGTGTTCCATGGAAGGAATGATTACGGGTGGAACTGGGTGTAGTGCTTATTTTATACATCAGCATGTGAAATGCAGGACAAATTTGAGCCTCAGGAAGAAGGGAAAGGGGTAATAATTGGGACTTTAGAACTATGATTTTTTTTTTTTTTTTTAGCACTGAGTGGAGATGTCGATCTAATTTGTGGGTCTGGAAATGAGAAAGGAAAAACTCAAGTGAGAATCATGCATTTGATGTGTTTCATCTGTGCTTTCTTTCTTCATGTCTTCCCTGTTTCAGACATCCAGTGTGTATAGGCAAATCACATAATGAACCAAGGAATTTTTTTGAGACACTAACTTTCATTAAGATTATATTCACAGCTATTTCCACAACTAATGAACACTTAGACAAGCACCTATCCATCTCCTGTAGTAAGATTGTGTGGAAAATATCATACAATTCTATTTTTAGCATCTTCCTTATTTGGTGTAAACTGTATGTTAGTAAGACAAGAAGGATGACACATGATGGTATCTTCAGAAACTTCATGGAAATGCAGATTACAAAAAAACTAGGTCTGCATTTCAAAATCTTTTGGCCCAAAAAATCTTTTAATTTCATTTTTCCACAAACCCTTGTATGTGTTAAAATCCTTCTCAGAATTCAAAAGGACTCATATGGCATTTTTAAAACCACTTTGTTGAGGTATGATTGATATACCAAAAGCTGTGCATAATTATACAACTTGATACACACATGAAGCAATTACTATAATCTATTTCATAAATGTATACACCACCACCAAGATTTTCTTCCTGACCTCTTTTATTATTATTATTTAATGGTGAGAACACTTATAAGATCCATCCTTTTAGCCAATTTTTCAGTATACAGTTCAGTACTGCTAATTTAGGCACCATAAATACTACCATTTTTTTTAGTATAAAATTGGAAGTTAGAGTAGAGTATATAAGTGAAGAACCATTAAAAAGACAAGACATAGTCACAAAATTCTTTCTTATAAATGGAACATACTTAGATAGTTTGGTGAAGAATTTAACAAATTCATGATGCTTATAATGATGGTGATTATTCTATCTATAATAAAATCAGATGATATGGATATCATTTTCATTATAACAAAAGAAGGAAAATGAGAGCTGAGAACACAATTTGATTTCCTAAGATCAAAAATTAGTTTAAAGCAAAGTCTTTTAATTTTATATTGTCAGTTTTAAATTAATCCCTGCACTCTAAGTTGTATGAGAAATTAGTACTCAGTTTTACTAACAGTCGTGGAAATATATCTGACACCAATTACTCATGACATGATGCACTGAAAAGCCACAACATTGCTGATATATGTATGCTAAAATATTCACATTGAATTAGATCATAGGGCTCCTGCAGATTGTATAAGAAAATGATCATGGGCTTCAGAGAAATGCAAATGTCAAGAAAACAAAATATCGAGGACTGAGCCGCGGAAGCCGAGCCGAGGGACGGAGCTGCGCGCAAGTGCTCGAAGGGGAGTGCAACAGCGGGGAGACTTGGGAAGTCCAGGGCTCCGAGTCCACACATCGGCGCTGGAAGGGGAGCAGACCTGCGTGGAGAGCGTGGGAGCCCACAGTTCGGGACGTCAGCGGCAGACTCAACACACCAGCGCTGGAACGCGAGGTGAGCCGAACCTCAATAACCCGAGACACCGGCAGGCAAGCGGAGAGAGGAGACTAGAGGGAACGACCCCCGGGGCGGGGGGGACTTCACCAAGCTAACTGGAAGAGAGAGAGAGGGAAAAAAAAAAAAAAGGTGACTGGTATGGACACGGGTTTCTCTCTCTCCGCTCACCTCTCAAGGGCGAGCAAGACAAAGAGCAGGCGCCATCTTGGACATACGTCATAAGCAGAGCGACCTCAGGTCTGCACCGGCCCTGAGCCTAGCAGTAAAACCTGACTCTGGGTGGGGCGAATTAACAGGAGATTAGGACTTAGTAAATTTATGGTGCTACTGAACTGAGACTGTGAAAAAAGAGACGGTGGGGGAGAGAACTCACGGAATTCACGTGAGCACTCTCCAGAGACGCTACAATTCCGTAACTTTGGCAACCCAGTGGGAGACTGAAGGAGAATTTGAGCGCACTCTAAGGGCCGAACAGATTCCCTGTGTGGTCCTTGGGAAAGAGCTTCTGATCTCTGGCTCCTGTGGGTATATCATTTGCCTGCTAACTACCTCCAACTTTGTTCAGCTGTGCAGAATAACTTCCCTGTTGAATCAAAAAAAAAAGAGAGAGAGAGAGAGACAGAGAGAGAGGTTTACCACGCCTAACCTGGGAGTGTCACCTTTGGCACACCAAACAGAGCTCTCAGGCCACACCCATCTCAAGCCCTAAGGCTCCATCAAAAACAGATAGTCCACTTAATCTAGAGTCATAGTATAACAAGAAAAAGCACCACAGTGAAGAAACCAAATATCTCCAATATGACAAATAACAAACGCAAAAACCAAGGTAATAAAAACAAGGAAGTCACCATGAAGCCCTCAAATGAAAAAGACACCCCAATTCAAGATTATGAGGATGATGACATAGAAGAAATGCAAGAAGCAGATCTCAAAAAATTGATAAGAACATTAAGAAGTTCTCAAAAACAAATTCTTGAACTACAGAAATCCTTAATGGACAAGATAGAAAATCTCTCTCGTGAAAATGAAATATTAAGGAGGAATCAAAATGAAACGAAACAACTAGTACAACAGGAAACTGGGATAGTGACTGAAGTGAAGAATTCAATAGATCAAATGAAAAACACAATAGAGAGCCTTACAAACAGAATGGGTGAAGCAGAAGAGAGAATATCGGACTTAGAAGACAGAGAACAGGAAAGGATACAGTCAGACCAAAGAAAGGAAGAGGAAATTAGGAATCTAAAACATATTGTCGGGAATCTTCAGGATACTATTAAAAAACCCAACATTCGGGTTCTAGGAGTTCCTGAAGGCATGGAGAGGGAGAAAGGATTAGAAGGCCTTTTTAGTGAGATATTAGCAGAAAATTTCCCAGGTTTGGAGAAGGACAGAGAAATCCTAGTACAGGAAGCTCACAGAACCCCTAATAAACACGACCAAAAGAGACCCTCACCACGGCACGTTGTAATTAAACTCTCCACAGTGAAACATAAAGAAAAGATCCTAAAATGTGCAAGAGAGAAACGTCAGATTACTCTCAGAGGATCTCCAATCAGACTCACAGCTGACTTCTCATCAGAAACTCTACAAGCTAGGAGGGAATGGCAAGATATAGCCCAGGTACTAAGAGAGAACAACTGCCAGCCCAGAATATTATATCCTGCAAAGCTATCATTTGTGAATGAAGGTGAAATAAAGACTTTTCATAACAAACAGAAATTGAAAGAATTTGTTGCCACTCGTCCAGCCCTGCAAAAGATGCTTAAAGATGTGTTACACACAGAAACAAAGAAACACGGTCATCAATATGAAAGAAGGTAAAGGAAGGAAACCAAGGAAGGAAAGCTCACAGCAAAAGATCACAGGGAATTCAAAGCATATATTAGAACTTATCTTTGGCAAATGGCAGGGCAAAGTTACCACTTATCATTAGTCACATTGAACGTGAATGGCCTGAACTGTCCAGTTAAAAGACACCGTTTGGCTGATTGGGTTAAAAAACAAAACCCATCTATTTGCTGCCTACAAGAAACACATCTTTCCAACAAAGATCCATACAGACTGAAAGTGAAAGGCTGGAAAAAGATATACCATGCCAACAGAAATGAAAAAAGAGCAGGCGTAGCCATCTTAATATCAGACACCATAAACTTTACCACAAAAACCATTAAGAGAGACAAAGAGGGACACTACATAATGATTAAGGGATCAATTCAACAGGAAGATATAACAATTATCAATGTATATGCACCTAACTACAGGGCACCGGTTTATCTAAAAGATTTGTTAACGGACTTAAAGGGAGACTTAGACCCCAATACAATAGTACTGGGGGACTTCAATACTCCACTCTCAGAAATAGACAGATCAATAGGACAGAAGATCAACAAGGATACAGTAGATTTAAACGACACTATAGCCCAAATGGATCTAACAGATATATACAGAACTTTCAATCCTACAGCTAAAGATTATACATTCTTCTCAGCAGTACATGGAACCTTCTCTAGGATTGACCACATACTAGGCCATAAAGCAAGTCTCAGCAAATTCAAAAGAATTAGAATCATACCATGCAGCTTCTCAGACCATAAAGGAATGAAGTTGGAAATGAACAACTCAGGAATCCCTAGAGCATACGCAAACACATGGAGATTGAACAACATGCTCCTGAATGAACAATGGGTCATAGAAGAAATCAAAAGAGAAATCAAAAACTTTCTGGAAGTAAATGAGGATAACAGCACAACATACCAAAACTTATGGGACGCAGCAAAAGCAGTGTTAAGAGGAAAGTTTATATCAATAGGTGCCTACATCAAGAAATTGGAAAGGCACCAAATAGATGAGCTTTCTATTCACCTCAAGGATCTAGAAAACCTACAGCAAACCAGACCCAAATCTAGTAGGAGAAGAGAAATAATTAAAATCAGAGAAGAAATCAACAGGATTGAATCAAGAAAAACATTACAAAAAATCAGCCAAACGAGGAGCTGGTTTTTTGAAAAAATAAACAAAATTGACACCCCATTGGCCCAACTAACTAAAAAAAGAAGAGAAAAGACCCAAATCAATAAAATCAGAGATGAAAAAGGAAATGTAACAACAGACACCACAGAAATAAAAAGAATCATCAGAAATTACTACAAGGACTTGTATGCCAGCAAACAGGGAAACCTATCAGAAATGGATAGATTCCTGGACACATGCAACCTACCTAAATTGAACCAGGAAGACATCGAAAACCTAAACAGACCCATAACTGAGACAGAAATTGAAACAGTAATAAAGGCCCTCCCAACAAAGAAAAGCCCAGGACCAGATGGATTCACTGCTGAATTCTACCAGACATTTAAAGAAGAACTAACTCCAATTCTTCTCAAACTATTCAGAACAATTGAAGAAGAGGGAATCCTCCCAAATTCTTTCTATGAAGCCAGCATCACCTTAATTCCTAAGCCGGGAAAAGATACAGCACTGAAAGAGAATTACAGACCAATATCCCTGATGAACATAGATGCAAAAATCCTCAATAAAATTCTCGCCAATAGAATGCAACAACACATCAGAAAGATCATCCACCCAGACCAAGTGGGATTTATCCCTGGTATGCAGGGATGGTTTAATGTGCGCAAGACAATCAATGTGATACACCACATTAACAGACTGCAGAAGAAAAACCATATGATTATCTCAATAGATGCCGAGAAAGCATTTGATAAAATACAACACCCGTTCATGATGAAAACTCTAAGCAAACTGGGTTTGGAAGGAACATTCCTCAATACAATCAAAGCAATCTATGAAAAACCCACAGCCAACATCCTATTGAATGGGGAAAAGTTGGAAGCATTTCCACTGAGATCTGGGACCAGACAGGGATGTCCACTCTCACCACTGCTATTCAATATAGTTCTGGAGGTTCTAGCCAGAGCTATTAGGCAAGAAAAAGAAATTAAAGGGATACAAATTGGGAAGGAAGAACTCAAACTATCCCTCTTTGCAGATGACATGATTCTTTATTTAGGGGACCCAAAGAACTCTACCAAGAGACTATTGGAACTCATAGAAGAGTTTGGCAAAGTAGCAGGGTATAAAATCAATGCACAAAAATCAACAGCCTTTGTATACACAGACAATGCCATGGCTGAGGAAGAACTTCTAAGATCAATCCCATTCACAATAGCTACAAAAACAATCAAATACCTTGGAATAAACTTAACCAAGGACGTTAAAGATCTCTACGATGAAAATTACAAAACCTTAGAGAAAGAAATAGAAGAGGATACCAAGAAATGGAAAAATCTTCCATGCTCATGGATTGGAAGAATCAATATCATCAAAATGTCCATTCTCCCAAAAGCAATTTATAGATTCAATGCAATACCAATCAAGATACCGAAGACCTTCTTCTCAGATCTGGAAAAATTGGTGCTGAAATTTATATGGAGGCACAAGAGACCTCGAATAGCTAAAGCAATCTTGTACAACAAAAACAAAGCCGGAGGCATCACAATACCAGATTTCAGGACATACTACAGGGCAGTTGTAATCAAAACAGCATGGTACTGGTACAGAAACAGATGGATAGACCAATGGAACAGAATTGAAACACCAGAAATCAACCCAAACATCTACAGCCAACTTATATTTGATCAAGGATCTAAAACTAATTCCTTGAGCAAGGACAGTCTATTCAATAAATGGTGCTGGGAAAATTGGATTTCCACGTGCAGAATCATGAAGCAAGACCCCTACCTTACACCTTACACAAAAATCCACTCAACATGGATTAAAGACCTAAATCTACGACCTGACACCATCAAGTTACTAGAGAACATTGGAGAAACCCTTCAAGATATTGGCACAGGCAAAGAGTTTCTGGAAAAGACCCGGGAGGCACAGGCAGTCAAAGCCAAAATTAACTATTGGGATTGCATCAAATTGAGAAGTTTCTGTAGTGCAAAAGAAACAGTCAGGAGAGTGAAGAGACAACCGTCAGAATGGGAAAAAATATTTGCAAACTATGCAACAGATAAAGGGTTAATAACCAGAATCTACAAAGAGATCAAGAAACTCCACAAAAACAAAACCAACAACCCAATTAAGAGATGGGCCAAGGACCTCAATAGACATTTTTCAAAAGAGGAAATCCAAATGGCCAACAGGCACATGAAAAAATGTTCAAGGTCATTAGCAATCAGAGAAATGCAAATCAAAACCACAATGAGGTTCCACCTCACCCCGGTTAGAATGGCTCACATTCAGAAATCTACCAACAACAGATGCTGGCGAGGATGTGGGGAAAAAGGGACACTAACCCACTGTTGGTGGGAATGCAAACTGGTCAAGCCACTATGGAAATCAGTCTGGAGATTCCTCAGAAACCTGAAGATAACCCTACCGTTCGACCCAGCCATCCCACTCCTTGGAATTTACCCAAAGGAATTTAAATTGGCAAACAAAAAAGCGGTCTGCAGCCTAATGTTTATTGCAGCACAATTCACAATAGCTAAGACCTGGAACCAACCTAAATGCCCATCAACGGTAGACTGGATAAAGAAATTATGGGATATGTACTCTTTAGAATACTATACTGCAGTAAGAAACAACGAAATCCAGTCATTTGCAACAAAATGGAGGAATCTGGAACACATCATGCTGAGTGAAATAAGCCAGTCCCAAAGGGACAAATACCATATGTTCTCCCTGATCGGTGACAACTGACTGAACACCAAAAAGGAAACTTGTTGAAGTGAAAGGGACACTATGGGAAACGGTGACTTGATCAGCATAGCCCTGACTGTTAATGAACAACTTAATACATTATCCCTCTTAGTAGTTTTTTTGTCTGTTCTACTTAATATGACTGATTTAATTCTGTAATTAATACACAGTTATTCTTAAGTGTTGAAATTTAACTGAATTGTGATCCCTGTTAAACATAAGAGTAGGAATAAGAGAGGGAAGAGATATATAATTTGGGACATGCTCAAGCTGACTTGCCCCAAATGGTAGAGTTAGAAACATACCAGGGGATTCCAATTTAATCCCATCAAGGTGGCATGTACCAATGCCATCTCACTAGTCCAAGTGATCAATTTCAGTTCGCAATTGATCATAATGAAAGGACTAAGAGTCAAAGGGAGCACATAAGCAAGTCTAGTACCTGCTAACACTAACCGATAGAATAAATAAAGGGGAGAGTGATCCAACATGGGAAGTGAGATACTCAGCAGACTCATAGAATGGCAGATGCCCTAAATAGCACTCTGGCCTCAGAATCAGCCCTAAAGGCACTCGGATCTGGCTGAAAAGCCCATGAGAGTATTTCAGGCATGGAAAGCCAAGACACTCTGGCAAAAGATCTCTGTGAGTGAGATCTCAGTGGAAAGAACAGGTCTTCAAAGAAGGAGGTACCTTTCTCTGAAGGGAGGAGAGAACCTCCACTTTGACTATGACCTTGTCTAAACAAGATAAGAGTCGGAGAACTCAAGGGGCTTCCATAGCCTTAGAAACTCATGACTGGAGCATAGGGAGATTACTGATGCCATAGACAGGAGTGTCAATTGGTAAAGTCAACAACAGGAGTCACTATGCACTTACTCCTCATGTAGGATCTCTGTCCTTAATGTGCTGTGCATTGAGATTTAATGCTATAATGAGTACTCAAATAATATATTTCACTTTGTGTTTCTATGGGGGTGCAAACTGTTGAAATCTTTACTTAATGCATACTAAACTGATCCTCTGTAAAAAAAAAAAAAAAAAAAAAAAAAAGAAAAGAAAAGAAACTATCAACTCCCAACTTGACTCTCACTGGGATTAAACATGACAATAGGTCTGATCTGATTTCATCATCATTAAAAAAAAAATCATCTATTATTTTTCACTTTATGTTTCTGTGTGGGAGCAAACTGTTGAAAGCCTTACTTAATGTATACTAAGCTGATCTTCTGTATATTAAGATAATCGAAAATGAATCTTGATGTGAATGGAAGGGGAGAGGGAGTGGGAAAGGGGAGGGTTGTGGGTGGGAGGGACAGTATGGGGGGGAAGCCATTGTAATCCATAAATCGTACTTTGGAAATTTATATTCATTATATAAAAGTTAAAAAAAATAAAAAATAAATAAAAAATTAAAAAAAAAAAAAAAAAAAAGAAAAAAAAAAAGAAAACAAAATATCAGGGCCGGTGCTAATCCCGGCTGCTCCTCTTCTGATCCAGCTCTCTGCTATGGCCTGGGAAAGCAGTAGAAGACCACCCAAGCCCTTGGGCCCCTGCACCCACGTGAGAGACCCAGAAGAAGCTCCTGGCTTCAGATCGGCGCAGTTCTGGCCGTCACGGCCAATTGGGGAATGAACCAGCAGATGGAAGACCTCTCTGTCTCTCCTCTCTATGTGTAACTCTGACTCTCAAGTAAAAAATAAATAAATAAATCTTTAAAAAAAAGAAAAGAAAATAATATTACAAGGGAAATATTCTAAATTAATAGTTTAAATATCTGGACAACAAAGCAAATGTGGCAGGCTTGATTGGACCTTGAGTCCAGGAAAAAAAAATGGTAAGAATGAAAAACCTTTTTTTGAAATAATTGAAAAATTTGAATAGTGACAGAGAGAGAGGGAGAGAGAGAGGGGGAGGGAGACTATTTGACACCCTTGGGGATTACTATGAAAAATTTTAGGAATGAAAATAGTATTATAGTTTTGTTTCTTTTCTTCTTAGAAGACACATTTTAAAATACAGATGGGTTGGCACCGTGGCTCACTTGGCTAATCCTCTGCCTGAGGCACCAGCACCCTGGGTTCTAGTCCCAGTTGGGGCACCGGATTCTGTCCCGGTTGCTCCCTTCCAGGCCAGCTCTCTGCTGTGGCCCGGGAGGGCAGGGGAGGATGGCCCAAGTACTTGGGCCCTGCACTCGCATGAGAGACCAGGAGGAAGCACCTGGCTCCTGGCTTTGGATTGGCACAGTAATTGGCTGTAACAGCTGGCTGTAGATTCCACTTGGGGGGTGAACCAACAGAAAAAGGAAGACCTTTCTTTCTGTCTCTCTCTCACTGTCTAACTCTGCCTGTCAAAAAAAAAAAAAAATTGATGGGGAAAGTAACTGATAAATTTTGAAAGATTCAAGAAAACAAAACTTATGAAAATGAGTGCCTATATATATGTATAATTCCATATATATATATGTGTGTGTGTGTGTGTGTGTGTGTATGAAAAGTAAGTGAATAGGACAAAGCATCAATAATTGGTAAAGGATATAAAATACAGGTTTCTAAAATACCATTTTCTCAAGCTTCTGTAGGTTGTTTTAACATAGCAAAATAAAGCATCCAGGAAAAATAAACAAACTTTGTATCATCATTCTCTGGAAAAAGAAAATGTACCAATGTATCAGCATATTCATTCCAATTGCTTTACAAATGAATTCTATCAAGTAGCCCAATGACAGTTCATTAAAAACTACATAAACTATTTTAGAAAATGTTGTTCATTATTTGATAACTCTTGACAATAAAAATAAAATTTGACAAAGATAATGACAGGCCAATCTTTCTCACAGCATAGGTACAAAAACCAAAGCAAATATTGATAAATTGATGCCAAAACATGTCAAATTTAAACAAAAAGGAGGGTTGGATGAGGTATTATCCCAAGAATGCGTGGTTGAAATACTCTCAGAATATAAATTAACACTATATAAAATTATATTAAAGGAGAAAAATCATAATTATGTTGTAAGTATAAACTTTAATGAATTTTTTTAAAAATTCAACCATTCCTGGTAAAAACATACTTATCAAGTTAAAAATATTAGTGAATTCCCTTAACCTACAAACAGTATGTACAGGAAATTTCAGTAATCACCACACTTGATGACGAACATTGGACATTGTTGACCTCGGACAGTGAACAAGGGCTTATCACGATTAATGGGTTTCCTGTTAAGAGAATAGACTCCAGGTTGGGATATACACGTTATCCTGCCCTTGACCTTCTCTTCAACACTCTTTATCAGAGATTTGAGTGAAGGTGGGTAAGGCATACATTTCAAAGTTGAGTAAGATTATTCTAGAAGGACAGAGAGGCAACATAAAGTCAACTGGCAGAAACACTTGCCCCAAAAAGACAAAATAGAATTTAATAAATATCTTTTTTGAGGTCCATAATCAATTATATACATAAATGTGAAAAAAGTAGAACAAATTTAAGTGCTGCAAGTTCAATGTAGATTTTAAAAAATGTGATAAAACTACAAAGTCAAAAACAAAGAAGGCAAACTAGCCATGGTCTCTATCAAGAAGAGTATTTTGTGTAAAAACAAGCAAACCGAGATTGCATCCTGATCCTCTTATATCAGAACATGAGTGCAGTTCATAAATCTAAAAACTAAAGCACAAGAAGACAGTATTTCAGAAGAACATTGACTCTTACAAGAGATGTGATATAGGGGCTAAGAGTTTTAAAATCATATTCCACATATAAGGATTAAAAGAATGGAACATATTATACTTGAACAGTTTCTTTAAAAAGACATGAGCACATTCTTCAGATAACAGAAAATGTTGCAAGATCACTATAACCATATTTTAGTTTAGAATATGTTCTAGGTAATTTATATCTGTAATTTAATCTTCCAAAGCCTCATGAGGTAGATATTAATAGCCAAATTTTATAAAAGATGAAACTGACACTCAGAGAGATTAATCAAGATACCTACTGAATGTCACAAATTAGTGCAAGCCCATATCTATTTGTTCACAAAACCTGAGCTTGTCTATTCCATTTTCCCACCAGGAGAACAGACTATTTGAAAGGCCTCTGAATGGAAGAGAGAGGGAATTTTACTATCGCTCTATAAGGAGGAGGAATAATGAGTATAAAAAAATTAAGTAGGTTCAAAAAAAGTCAGTGCTAAAAATTCTTCATTACAACAGTCTACCAGTGAATGATAAACTGACACCAGGATACCAGTACATCTATGACAGTGTACTGTTTCATAATAATTTTTAAAAAGTGCATCCTAAGAATTTATAAAATAAATGCTGAAACCATTTTAATAATGACATTATTAGTGCATACCTAAAAAGAAAGTAATGTAACATAGTATTAATTTGGAAGTCAGGAGATGTAGTTTCTTTGTGTTAAGATGAATCTGGAATTTAGGATGATTATTTTAATCTTTGCTAGACTCTTTTATGCATAGCATGAAAGGCTGTGCACAGCTGACTTATTTCTAAGGTCTCTTTCCAATGTACAATTCTATGATTTCAACACGTCCTGCAAAATTATCTCAGGTACGATTATAAATTAAAGGTTTTAACCTCATTTTACCTGTTTTAACACTTGTATGTACCAAATGAACAAGTAAACCTTTTGTGTGTTCAATTGAAGTTCATTTCCAGGTGTAACTATTGGGCAGCTTTACCATTGTTTCTTGATATTTACAAATAAAAATGTGAACAAAATCCTTAATTTATTCTTATTGAAAATAAAACAGCTTACAAGTATTAAAGTACACAACAGCTACCACTTTGAAACAACCTTGTCAAAATTCCTTGGATGTCTCAGACCTAGAAAATAATGTCAGTAATGACCACAATTTGGAAGAGAGAGATTATTTCAGGAAACTCGCAGCATATGTGAACATGCTGGTACAATGTGCATATTTGGCTCTGTGACATGGTCTCATCTTACAGAAATGGAATGGCTACTGTGATCTAAATCCAAGAATCAGTCTGAGAATGGAATTCAGTCATTTACTTCTGAAATAACTTTGTAACAGGGCTCCTAATAATAAAAGAGATTTTTAGATAGGTTCCTGTTAATGGCATAGTTCACCGTTCTGGAGATTTCCCTTGAACACTGATGTCAATGCATAGGCCAGGGATGTTCCAGATACATTATAAAATGTCTTTGTAAAAAAAATTTAAGGACAAATTCATTGTAATGTGTAGTTTCATTAAAAATCACTCACTATTTTTTAAAGGCTAAGTATTCTGTTCAACCTTAGACACATCATGAATCACCAGCTAAATTACAAAGAACGGGTATATCACAACACTCCTTCTGCCCTCAGAAATAATTTTTCAATGCCAGGTCCTGATGTCATCAGTGTGATTACCAGTCGACCATATAGTAAACCTCTGTCCGAGGTTCCACATCTATGGGTTCAACCATTTATGCACCAGAAATATTTGAAAAATTTTGCATCTGTACTGAATATGTATAAGCCTTATTTCCTTGTCATTGTTCCCTAAATAATGGAACATAGTGACTATATATCTAGCATTTGCATTGCATTACATATTATAATTAATCTAGAGATGATTTAAGGTATACAGGAAGGTGTGCATAGGATATTTAAACACTATGACATTTTATGTAACATACTTAAGAATTCACAGAGTTCAGTATCTGTAGGAGTCCCAGAACCAATTTCTCACAGATCACAGGGAACAGCTGTATTTATGACTCATATTCTGAATGTACATTAATGTTCTGACATAGTCTAAAAGCCATTTTTCTCCCAATTTATGATAAGTTTTTGACTAAATAATACAGTGTAAATAAGATGCAATTTGGTTGAGGTGTTGTTTTTTTTTTTTTTAAATTATTATTCTCCCAACAGTGGTTCTTAGTTGATACAGAATTTGCCCATGAAACACATGCTGGTAATTCTGGAAAACTCTTAACTTGAGTTTTTCTCAATATTATAAATGTATATAATTATTTTAAATGGAAACAGTTTCAGTTATTTTCACATCATTGTAAAAATCACAGAGTATAGCACTGTAAACTTTTTGTTACAGAATAGTTTTAGACTTACAAAACAAAAAAAAAGTGAAGTGATTTAAAGAGTTTTATATACTCCACACTCAGCTTCTTCTATTATTATTTTATATTAGAGTGACATATTTGTCACAGTCAACAAGCCACACCCAGATCCTCCTGTTTTTAATCTATACTCCCTTTATCCTTCCTATGCCGCCCAGCCTCCAAGGAAACATTTTGTATTCACATGTGCACTTGAGGTAGGTCTTTCTATTTTTTTTTTTTTTTGCATTTTTAAGGAAAGTCAATTGGTTTCTAAAATGAGACATTTTTTTTCATTCTCAAGTTTTTGTCACAGTATTTTCCCCAATATTTCTGCTCTGATTCAACAGAATACAACACTAAATACACTTGCATGGTCAAGTTCTACAGTTCCTACTGGGTTTATTGACTTTCCACTAATACTCCTATAACTGTAAATTTTAATAAAATGAAAATTTTTAAAAATCAGAGAAGTAAAATACTCTCCAAATCTGTCACCTAAATAGGAAGAGACTTTAATTTCTGATATTCACTTCTGTTGTCAGAGATTTTGAAACAAAATCGATCAAGGATAGTTCTAAAATCTTTCTGCATAACTTCCCACTTAAAGGGATGCACACATACTAGAGCAAATTGCAACTTCCTTGAAGCGTGAAATAATGTTTTTGCAAAGCAGTTTTAATGCACTCTTGCCACTCTTGCAAACAAATAACTCTCAGCCATGCAGAAGAGTACAGGCATTTGTCTTCTGAAAATAGGTGAGGTGATATTGTAATATGATTTTATTTTATTCTCAAATGGTTCATTTTGGGCACAACAGCCACAATTATATGAATGGGTCTGCCCAATCTGTCAGTTTGTGTTTGATTATATTGTCTAAGAAAAAGTATTTTCAAAATGTTTTGGTTGAATTTAGCCTTCATCAATTTTGTTTTCAAATTTTACAACTTGTGCTACAGAGCACACCAGGATAAAGTTACAATAAGTATTCTGGAGTCTTAGGTAATTCAAAAAATTCATGGAAGTAGTGTATTAAAAATTGATTTTGTTGCAAAAACTTTTGAAATCCATGCAAAGTTTTTCAAAATTTACATTTTTCATGAGATTCTAGAAGAACCCTGATATATTTTCACCAGGAAATGACACACTGTTTCCTACAGTTCCACACTCATTTCTTCAGTATCATGTGGAGTGGGGCAGCTGTTTCAGACAACTGCAGGGACCAGACACATTTCCATGTCTTGAACAACAACAAAAAATTTGTTGCTAAATAAAATTAACTATAAATGTAGCTATTTATGTTCATCAAGGCTTGAGAGAAAATAGTAAATTATACAGTAATATTTCTTCTTGAAAATTTTTAAAAATGTATTTACTGAGAGGCAAAGAGACAGACACAGACAGGTTTCCTATCATCTGGTTAACTTTGCAAAGGCTTGCAATGGCTGGGGTTGGGCTGGCGATGAACCTGCGAGCTATGAACTCAATCCAGGACTTGTAAGTGGGCAGCAGAGACTACTACTTCTGACTTTCAGTATACATATTTGCGGGAAATTCGAAGGAGTTAAGCTGGGACTCCAACCCAGCCACTCTATTATGGGCTATGGACGTCTACCTGGCATTCCAACAACGAGGCCAAACACCTTCCCTTTACGGTAATATTTGTATAAGAAAATTGTGACACATAACACAAAAAGCAAAATTTTACTTTTAAAGTATGCATTTAAATTCATTTGTTTTATTGAGATTACCTTATGAGTTAGGCAAAGTCCTAGGTGCTTTGTATATATCAGTGATCAAAACAAGGACCCTTGCCCTTTGGGATTTACCTTGCAGTGAAGGAGACAAATGAGAAAAAAAATATATGAATAATTTGTAAGTATCTAGCAAAAGTGCTGGCTAAAAAAGTGAAAGTAAATTGGGGAAAAAATCAAATGGGTGAGAGGGGCTAAAAACTGAAATAGATGAACAGGCTGCTCTGATTCAAAATATGCCTGAATATAATTCAAATGGAATTCTGAGATTTCGGGTTACCAAAAGTCATATTACTTTTGCTTGCATGAAATCCTAATTTTGGTAAAACAAGTAAGTGGACTTCTGTACTGGTATAGGGTACTTCTATGTTAGTTTTCTGGAAGTTGAATTTTCCGTAGGAAGTCTGGAAATTGCTTTAGTTGTGTAACTTTGAAATCTGTCCAGAATTGGCAGGCACACTGAGTCTTTGAATATGCTCTATGACCCAATTAATAGAACTGCCGGTAACGGTGTAAGCCCTTTGCTTTCCCTAGAGACACAGAAATCAGTATCAGTGGATGAAAAATATATTCACTGGCTTTTTAGATCAGGCTGTTGGTCCATGTAGCTCAATAACTTATTTATTTGAGATCCAGAAGATATGCTTTCATGGAAGACCTGTTCTCATAGAATTATAAAATGTTGACTTTTCCTCTTTAGAGATTTATTGGTGATTTTATCTCAAACTTTTAAGATCTAATTTATATTACCAGAATTCCTCAACTTTTGATGATACCCTGCTTTCCTTCTGTCTATAACACAAGAATTTCCAAACCTCAGAAAGTGGTCTGGATTCCTTTTCCTCCTCTCTTCCCTGTATGTCTATGATTCATAAACAAGTGGTTCATATTCTCTTGTTAATGGCACAATACCACAATTTTAAAGAAGAAAAAGTTTCTTTTGACTCACTTTTCTGGTCAAGACCCAAAAGACCCAGACACATTTGCTTTAATAGTACACTCACACTTTTTTGTTGTTGTTGTTGAATTATTTATTTGAGAAGCAGAGAGATTTTGAGATGAACCATTAACCCATTAATCCTTTAATTGCATGAATTGATCAGCTCATTCACGAGAGCAGAACCCAAACCTCCTCTTAATATCTCATAATGGGGATATTTCAGCATGAGTTTCAGACATGATAAACCGTATGCAAATCATAGTAATAAGTAAAATTTCTAGTTTGTTTCTATGTTCTACCCACAGCCTACGTATTGCAGAAGTTTTATTCACCTCTTACTTTCATTCTCGAGTCATAGTCATTTTTAGATTTTTTTTCTTATGAATATCCCATATTCTCAATCATTTTGGATATTTTGCCTTAACTCTCCTGAGTCCTTTTGCACTCAGGTCGCTGGTTGCTTATCCTAAGTCTGCCAAGCATGTTGAGAATACTTCTTCCTAGTTAGGGGCTTGCTGCTTTTTACTCCTAACCTTGACTGGGTTCCATTAATCTAAATTTTACTTTTCATTGGCTTATATATTATCTACTAGATTTTTTAAACTAGTTCAAGGCTGTGAAGATTTTTTCTAATCTATGTATTTCCTCTACAATTTTAGAGTTTTAGTTTATATATGTTTATTTATAAAATATTTCAAAATAATTTTGATAAATTATGGTATGAGTCAGTAAGTTGGCACTCTTTGTCCACATAGACATACAAATGCTCCAAATCTTTGCTGAATACATATGGAGTATCCATAATAGGATATTAGATTGTTCTCTGCTTCTGAGATTCTTGAAATCTCAGATGACATTGCTCTATGTTTGTTCCATGGTTTGCAAAGAATTTCATGTTTGCTGAGTTAATATAGTCTTCTAATGATCTTCTGAGATAAACACTCTAAGTTTATATAGATTTTTCAAATATTCATATAAAATGTATGTTGTAAAAAAGTTATGTGTGGGGTCTGGTGCCGTGGCTCATTTGGCTAATCCTCCACCTGTGGCACCGGCATCCCATATGGGCACCGGGTTCAAGTTCTTCTTCTAGTCCAGCTCTCTGCTGTGGCCTGGGAAGGCAGTGGAGGATGGCTCAAGTGCTTGGGCTCCTGTACCTGCATGGGAGACCAGGGAGAAGCACCTGGCTCCTGACTTTGGATTGGCATAGCTCCGGCCCTGGCGGCCATTTGTGGGGGTGAACCAATAGAAGGAAGACCTTTCTCTCTGTCTCTCTCTCTCACTGTCTATAACTCTACCTGTCAAATAAAATTTTTAAAAAAAGTTATGTGTGGATTTTAAAATTTTTTCACACAAAAAATCTTTATTTACATTTCCATGAACTTTTTGAAGTATCCTCATAAATGAGGAAATAAAATGTTAAAGGACTTGCTGAAGTCCTTCGTGAGCACACACACACACACACACACACACACAGGGGAGTAGGGCAGAGTCAAACCTCAATTCATCCTTTTATCAGCATTTCTTGGTTTTCATTTTTCAAAAAAAAAAAAAATTCCTTAATGGCAAAAGAGATTCAAGAAATACCCTGAAAAGGCATTGAGACAGCCTGAAACAACTATTGATCTTTCATTTAAGGTCTGTATCTTGTCTTTTAAGAATTATAAATAAAGTTTTTTTTGTTTGTTTGTTTTGACAGGCAGAGTTAGACAGTGAGAGAAAGAGAGAAAGGTCTTCCTTTTCCGTTGGTTCACCCAGCAATGGCCGCTTGAGGCCAGCGCGCTGCAGCCAACACACCATGCTGATCCAAAGCCAGGAGCCAGGTGCCTCCTCCTGGTCTCCCATGCGGTTGCAGGGCCCAAGCACTTGGGCCATCCTCCACTGCCTTCCTGTGCCACAGCAGAGGGCTGGACTAGAAGAGGAGAAACCGGGACAGAATCTGGTGCCCCAATTGGGACTAGAATCCGAGGTGCTGGCGCCGCAGGAGGAGGATTAGCCTAGTGAGCCACATCGCTGGCTAAAATAGTTTTAAATGTTACAGATAAGTATTCTGGAGAAATGCCAATGTTTCTCTGTGGTGTCACTACCAGCTCCTTGCCCCTCACATCTGCCACCATCACACCCTGCAGCCAGGCAGGGAAACCCATGTGAGACACTCCCAGATCAACTCACCCCACAGGTTTCCTAGGTTTGCTTGCTGTTATTACAACCTTTCTTCGTGTAGACAGAAGGGATTGTACCAGTGCACAAAAGAATGCACAGAGCTGTCGACAACAGCCCACCCCTCAGTCAGAATAGAATGTAAACCATTTTGTAAACAAAAAATTATTGTCTAATATTTTTCTTTTACCATGGAACCAAATAGAATATATGAGAAGATATTCTGAGAATGTAAGCGGTTGTGAAATGGGCAGCACTTCCTTGGCTTGCTAAGCTGGAAGCTCTCTGAATTATGCTCAAATGCAGTCACACGGTTTTCTCGAATGGTATATGCTACTTGCTTTAGAAGAAACACTCGGAGAGGCAACTGATGGTCAGGATTTAGTATCTATACCAATGTCCTGTGTCCGCGGCTAACAATTCCTTCTTTCTGTTGCAGGCGCAGGGGAATCTGGAAAAAGTACTATCGTTAAGCAAATGAAGTAGGTGCACAACTCTCAGATGCTTCGTATGCGATGTCTGTCCATGTGGTTGACCAGACCTAAATGCTGTCCGCAGTGCTGCGTGCTGAATCACAAGCAGTGGCAGGGCTGTCACAGGGCTGTGCAGACATTTCCTCTGACCTTCCGTAGAAAGCAGTGCAGACAGGGAATAGGGTAACTTGGCGTTTATCCTCCAAACGTTGCCTCTCAATGGGAAAAACAGGAAAAGCAGCTGTATTGTAATTATAGTGAGCTGGGAATGGTCTAGGATTGCACTACTATGGGCAAAACCCATGAAACATTTCAAAACGTCTCACTCAGTGAGGCATTTGATTTTTTGAGAAAATATAAGCTTGAACTTCATTGATATTTAGCCTACTTTGGGAACAGAAAGCATATTTTAAATGATCACCAGCATGGATTTCAATGTCACTGTATGATCTTCTCTACTTTTTGCTTTTTATGAATTAGCTAGACCTGAATGTCTTAGTAAGAAAATAATGAACACCGAAGTACTGTAATTCATTAATATCTAAGTTAATAAAATGAGGATTGATAGGTGGAGGTGCATGGATGAAACTTCATGGCTCTCTCAATAACAGAAAAATTTAAAAGACAATTTTTGCTAAAGATGCAGCAGAAGCAGAAGAAAAGAAGAAATATTTTTCATTATGTGTTTTGGATGTATTAAATGAGGAAAAGTCCCAGGTGAACAGCAGTGTTCGGTTTACCATCTAAACCATGGTTTGGTCTCTATTATCCTTTTTGACCTCTCTGTTTTCTATGACCTTCAATGAAGTAAAACAAAATCAGTTATTGGCTGTATAAAAAAGGAAAACTTGTAATTTATTAAATCACAAATGGAATTTCTAAAAACAAGACAAAACTATGATAAACATGATAGACAGCTAAATAATTGACTACTTTAATATAGAAAGTTCTTTAGACTTTTAACTAAAATAATAAGCTACCCAATACAACAAATGGAAAGACACAATAAACAGGGTTCAGTGCTGTGGTGTAGCGATTAAAGCTGCTGCCTGTAGTGCCAGCATCCCATATGGGCGCTGGTTCAAGTCCTGGCTGCTCCACTTCCAATCCAGCTCTCGGCTATGGCCTGGGAAAGCAGTAGAAGATGGATGGCCCAACTCCTTGGGCCTCTGCATCCCCATGGCAGCCCCAGAGGAGACTCCTGGCTTCAGATTGGCTCACTTCCAACCATTGAGGCCATCTGGGGAGTGAATCAGCAGATAGACGATCTCTCTCTCTCCCCCTTTCTCTGTAACTCTTCCTTTCAAATAAATAAATAAATCTTAAAAAAAGAAACAATGAACAGTTCACAAAAGACAAAATTAAATGGATAAATAAAACATATTTTAGTTTAATTGCACTATTTATTAAATATAAAAATTAAATCAATAATGACATGTTTTTCATATGAGTAAATTAGCAAACTAATTTTAAAATAATACCTCAAGGGCTGGCATATGTGTTAAGATGCCACTTGGGACACCAATATCCCATATTAAAGAGCAGGATATAGTCCTAGTCTCTTGCTAAAGTAGACCCTGGTAGGCAGCAGTGATGCCTCAAATAGGTGGCTCCCTACCACCCATGTGGGAGGCCTGGGTTGAGCACCAGGCTCCTGGCCTCTGCCTAGTCCAGGCTTCACTGTTGTGAGCATTGGAGAGTGAACCAGCAGATGGAAGAGTTCTCTTCTTGCTGTCACTCTCTCACTCTGTCTCTCTTGCCTTTCAAATAAGATACAAATAAATAAAAATGTTTAAAATAAAAATATTATCTAGTAAGATGACATTTTGAAAAATGTGTTTCTTATCACTACTTGTAAAATTATGTAATACATGAAATTTATAGAACTAGTTTTTCACTATACACAATGAACTGGGAAAATCGTTAAGTACTGATTTTCTACATATATCTCAGAATTTTCCATAACTGAGTAATGTAAAAATATGCAATCATGAAAATAATAACATCCAAATACATAAAACATGAAAATTTATGGGCAAAGATATTTATATCACTTTCTAAGAAGGTAGTATCTTTTTAAAATATTTCTTTTTTTGAAAGTCAGAGTGACACAGAGAAAGAGAGGAGGAGAGAGAGAGATCTTCTACCCACTGGTTCACTTCCCAAATGCCCACAATAGCCAAGGACAGAACAGACCAAAGCCAGAAGCCTGAAACTCCATGTGGGCATCCCTTACCCTTAACAGGAACATAAGCTCTTGAGCCCACTGCCTACAAGGTATATTAAAGGAAAGCTGGATCAGAAGCAGAGTGGCTGGCTGTTGGACTAGTTGTTTTTTTTTTTTTTAATTGATTTTATTTATTTGAAAGGCAGAGAGAAAGACAGAGGGAGGGACAAAGTGAGCTCACATTTGCTGACCGAAGCCATGAGCTGGGAAATCAGTCCAAGTATCCCATGTACATGGCAGGAACCTAAATACTTGGGCCATTGACTGCTGCCTTACACTGTGTGCATTATCAGGAAGCTGGAATCCGGATTAGAATCAAGACTCAAACCCAAGCACTCCCATATGTGATGCCAGCATCCCAAGTTGCTTCTTAACGTCCAGGCCTAACATCTGTCCTGTGAAGCATTCTTATTGCCTTATCTAAATTCTATTTGATACCATTGGTCTTTTCCCTTTTAAAGCTGTTGCACATCTTCTAGGAGAACTATCTTTCCCAGTTCTGTTCCACCTCTTCTGTCCTCAGGTTGCATCCCCAAAATTGACATTTCTAATGTACCACATGCTCTTCCTTTCCCTTTCTCTCTGCACATCCATAAAATTAGAGCTCCTGAGGTCCCTTGGTTTTTCTCTAGCATCTGCAAGAGGACCATCCCAGAATATTTCTTTCAAACTCAGACACTTTACCTAATCTGGAGGAGTAAATCCATCCACCTCTACATTCTCTGGCTAGAAACAAATCGAATAAAGAACATTAAACTTGTCTCTAATTCCCATAAACAAATTACAGACATACCAGCCTTCAAAGCAATCAATCTCGTATGGCCACGTTGAGCTCTCACTCTCACCAAGTCATGCCACATCTACACAATTTATCTACAAACACATCATTTATCTGCATTTTCACTGCCTTAGTTTAAAATCTCATCATTTCTGATCCAGATTACTTATCTTAAGTAGTTTCTGTTTCCCTATTCTGCCTGCCACTGTGTTATCCACACAGCCTGCCCTTTTGGATTGTGTTCCCAGCTGCTGGCTTCAAGGCCTTGCTGTTGCATGCATTTGGGGAATGAACCAGTGGATGGGAGCTTCCACTCCCTCTGTCTGCCTGTCTGTTGAATAAATTGGGACTATATACTTAATTTATCTATGCCTACATTTCCTGCCTATAAAATGTAGGTGGTAATTTCAATGTAGGAAATAAGAAGACATACAAAGCCCTCACCACAGTTCTTGGCACATACTGAAATCTTGATTGTTGCAAGCTCGTATTTATATATTCTAATCAGTCTGCCTGGGATGGTCTACCTTTTCACAAATTGGGAATAACTACTGATGCTTGAAAAACCATCTAATTGTGACTCCTCCTAGGAGGTTTCCCTAATACCTCACATCACTTCTTTTCATCTCTATCTTTCCACACATACCAATGTTGTCGTCATACATTGGTATGCTGCACCAAAATTTGTTTATATATTCTTCCTTCCCAAAACCCGGGCTCTCCAACGGAACCATGCACAATAACAGGCAGCTTCTGTGCCTGGGCTCTCCCATATGGAGCTCCTAGACACAAGTGGGCTTTACCAGCCATTGGAAACGTGGCTAGTGTGATCGAGGAACTGGAATTTTTAATTTAATCTACCTCTAATCACTGTGGCTATTGGCTACTGCGGAGCTGTAGTCTACTTATTTCCAAGGAGGAGAGACACATAATTCATCCATTCTCCTTAGTGTGTTATAGTATAGCGAGTTACAGAAAATGCCCAGGAAAGCCTATTACTGTAAGCAGACTTAGGAACCGACTCGTCGGTAGAGCACTCTTTCACACAGACGTGTACTAATGCAGCTCCTAGGAAAAACATGTTGCTGAATGTTGCTTAACATCCAACCTCAACTAGACTTGTAAATTCTGATCTTATCACTTTGCTTTGTGATAGATGTTTCCTCTCCCACTGATGAGAACAGCTATTAGAACTTGTTTAAGCAAGAATAGCCAAACATGCCACGCCTATTTGTAACTGCCACTTTAACTTCGTAATTAAAATAATGTTCCAATTTCAAATTTAGACAGAGTTGAAATTTCCTTAAAGAATTTATTCCTAGTCAACCCTAGAGATATTTTATTGTGCTTTCTACAGTGTTTAATTAATTGTCTGCTTTACTTGTTTATTTAAGCTATTTAATTGTTTAATGCAGCAATACAAATATTGGCCAGTTTTAACATAGAAGTACGGCAATTATTGCTAATCAAATATGAGTCAATTAAGAAATAAATAGGGGTGGCCATTACAAGTCAAGACTTCACTTTGATGTCTACATAAATTCAAGTCCCAGATCTACACCAAGTTCTAGCTCCCTGTAAACTTGCACCATGGGAGACTGCAGGTGACCCCTCAAGTACTTGGGTTCCCTGCCATACCAGTGGGAGACCTGGATTGAGTTCTTGGCTCTCTCTCTGTCTCTCTCCCTTTCGAATAAATTTATTTTTAAAAAACATAAATACAGGCACTGCCTTTACTCTTTTTAGTTCCAAAGCCTTGTGTTTGAAGGTTATAATTTTGTCAAAGATATTAAAAAGCACTTATGCTTTTTCCCCTTCAGCAAAGCTTTTATGTGCATAGATGCAACACAAATCTTTAGAAATATTGCATTCAAAAATGAACAGAAAGCATTGCAAAAACAACAAGAAGTAACAGTAGAAAGGAACAGAAACATATTATATAATACAGAAGCAAAAAACTATAGTTGGCACAAGCAAATATTTTAGCTTATAATACATAAATCTATTTTGAGCTATTATTCCAAAACTACTAGTAAAACCTTTGCTTTTTCTGCCTGAATGAGTGGAAGGAAGAGAAGAGTTCAGCCAAATAGAATGTCTGGTCATTTCAACTTTGAGAACTCAGTGGCACGTACACAGATGGAGAAGTGACAAGGGATTTAACAGAGTGCAATTACCTGCAGGAAAAAAGTGCCTTTGTTAAAGCTGTAAATAGAAAGCAGACACTCCTATTTTCCAGTGCACCTTAAGTGATGGGAAAAGACAAGAATGTTTTACTAAATGACTTCACTTCCTCTAGGCATCAGGGGGAAAAAACAGCAAATTTCAGAACTCCATAATTTTTCTCCTTTTGAGAAAAAATCAGCTTTCTAAGTAAAAGGTTCATGATTTTAGAAAGCTTTTTTTTTGCAAACAAATTTCTTCATATTTGTCATGGCTGGTACAGAAAAAGGAAATATTATGAAAGGATATTGATTAATAAACTTTCAAAGGCATAAATTGGTCAGATTTAACATATATATGTAGTCAGAATTCTTCCTTTTTAAATGAAGATACACTGTAATTGTATTCCAGCAGTTTGTGGTTGCAGTGTTTTAGTAGAACAATCAACTGTTCAATTTACAAAATCTTTCCATGTTTCAATTATAGGATCATCCACAAGAATGGCTACACTGCACAAGAATGCATGGAGTTCAAAGCAGTCATTTACAGCAACACCTTGCAATCCATCCTAGCTATTGTGAAAGCTATGGGGACCCTGGGGATAGATTATGTAAATCCCAGAAGTGCAGTAAGTATGCAAATAATGGTCATTACAGATCCTGCAAAGGAGTCAGAGCCAGAAAGAGTAGGACTTAATAAGTTTGTTATACTAAAATACAAGAATATTTTAGTAATGTAAAAAATAATTTCAGAAACATTAATTGCTTTTGATGTAAGGTTTCTTATCTTCCCATTATTGAAGCTTGTATTTTTCATTAGGTGCTATAATCTTTTCAGCATTATTTGTTATCCTAAGGATCAAGCCTAATAACGAATACAACACTATAAGAAAAATATTGTTTATGATTGCTAAATTACAAATAAGTTTGTTACATAAAACATAATCTGAAATATTCTACATTTATTTTCTTAATCTAATTGTCATTTCATGGAGACTTAAAATTTTTACCCTATAATTATCATTAATATTCTATGATAATTATAAAGGCTATGTGGCAATAGGAAAATGATTATTTTATGATGCTAACATTTTTAAAAAAGAATTCAAAGTTGTGTGAATAACTGAAATATCTGTGCATCAAATAAACTCAAGTAGTCATAGTTTTGCTTATAAGGTAGCATATAAACAAGTTCATTTTTGTTCCATCATACAGTTTGTAGTATGGTTATTTTACATTAGAATGTATTGTAAACACATTTATTTTAAAACCATGCGTATGCAAATATAAAATGCTATTTTTGTTGGTGAATGAACATATGTTGCTACTCCCAAAGAACAATAGTCAACCCCACCCACAAAAGAGAGTACCAACACAATGCACAGGAAGAACTCACCCACTTTCATAGGTCCCTTCCAGAAGCAGCTGGCTACCTCCAGAGATGAAGTTGAACTGTTCCCAGCACAGTTCTTAGATACCTTGTTAGAGGAACATTAAACAAAAACACAACGCAGTAAGTACAGAGAGGAAAACAACTTTTGACCTCTTGCCTTTCCTGTCTCTCCCCTGCATGTTCAGGTGAGAGACTATACATGATCACTGGAAGTCATTAGGATAAAAAGAAAAATGCCTTTTCCATGTTGCCAACTTGAAAGGAAAAAATAAATCCTCTTTCTTCCTGTCACTTTTCTGCAGAGAACTAAGAGTGGATATGCAAACCCTCAGGGCAGATGGTTTGTAAGCACAGAGCCAGGATTCTAGGACTCCTCTTCCATTCCTAGCTTTCCCCAGAACTGACCCCAGGAAGTTACCTGCTTCTCTGGCTCTGGGTCCCCTCTCGAGTGGAAAGGAGGAGCTTGGAGGAGCTGAATTCCAACATCATCCATCCTTTATCAACCTCTAAGTGATCATGTTATTTAAGGGTAGTTCAGTTATCTCTCTGACTCCTGCTAATCCTAGGAACCCAGGATTTTAAATTGGCTCTTAAGAGACAACCTGGTACAATTCCCTTAATTTAAAGATAAGAAAAGTAAGGCCTAAATGAGATAAGTTTGCTTCTGATATGTAGCTAGCATTTAGGGCAAAAAAAAAAAAAAAAAAAAAAAATTTTTTTGGCTTTTTCTCTATGCATGGATTTTTTAAAATGATTAGGAAATTTTATTTTTTTCTTCTTGGCACTAATAGTTATTGAAATAGGTGTGCCTTCTGAAATCAGAATGGTTTAATGGTGCTAGAATATGTACATGCAGTCTTCCATGTATTTGCATCAAGGAAGTTGGAGTGTCAACCTTATGTGTTGATTTACATACATCACATGTTTCATGCAGTTTTCAAATCAGTAACAACAGCACTAAAGAACCAAAATCTGTTGGTTGAGAGTCTTAATGACCTAACATACATGTGGAGTAAAAATAATAATGTACCTATCATCGCCACTATGCCAACAAGAAAATAAAAACGAGCACAACTTACTCAAAGTGTACATTGAGAGGTGTAAACACATTAGCTCAAGCAGCGTTAAGCAACTGTCATGACACTGCAGGATTACCCATGTCCTCAAATATCAGAACAATGTGACGGCTGTCAAGCACTGCATAACTCATATTTCAAATGATAGAAACACTGGCTTCTTTAGTATTTGATTTTAAGATCAATGCACGCTCTACATATTTTAAATTATTTATTCAAAAGATTATTTGTAAAACACTACCTATGTGCGGCCTCCAGAGTTGAGATTAACTTTCATTTGTTTTTTATGTGGGTGTGTATTCTTTGGCATAACTATTTGCACATCACCACAAAACTTGTCATACTCAAAATCCTGATAGGAAATGTACATGAGCTTTTTTCAGTCACGTGTTCTGTAAATTTGGACAAGCAGCTTAGCCTCTCTAAGGATCAGTTTCTTCACAAATGTTAGTGTTCTTCTCATTGAATTACCTTAACTATAAACAGAGAAACAAAGATAACCACTAACCCACCTAAGTACAGAGTATTGCTAAATGTAAGTTCCCAATAAATAACCGATTTCATTATTTTTCCAATAATCATGTTTAATGAATTCTCACTAAAATTTTGTGTTGAAACCCACACATCTGACACAATTTTGAAAATGTATTTTTCAATGAGCTTGCTTATGTGACAAACTTTAGGTTGGGCCTAGGGAATATACTGAGAGGTCAGCAATAATTGAGATGGACTTCCTACTTGTCCTTGGAGGAAGGAAAAGTCTGATGTTGATCAAGTGAATACAAAGCATCAGCTATTTCAAAAGGGCAGGATATCTAATTGTGTAGCTAGAACCTTATTTATGGTCACAATTTCTGAGAAAGGGAACACTAAAAGGGGATGGAGAAGAATGAGGTGGCTGGACTTTGGAAATGTTGAGTTTGGAAGTTCTATGGGATGTCACCTATGCAACCAACTGCAATGTGTACATGTCAAATATACACATTTGTATATTTGACAAATATACACATTTGTAAGATGTATTTTACTAAAGACCTTAATCTCCATGCTGTTGGCATACTATTATACAGTGGTATATAATTTACATTCATCAAGGACGTGAGATGCAGCAGTCAATTTCTTAGACAGAGAAGACAAGGTGGTAGGGGGAGAAGAGTATTAAGCATCAGTGTAAAAGGATTAAAGTATCTCCAACATTTCCTGGTCATGTGAAAGGAAAAGAAGAGATGATAGAATATTTGGTAGAGGAATATCAGGGTATGTGAAATCACAGAGTTTCAAAAAAGTATTCCTAGGGGGAGGTTATGCAAGTTGGAAGGCTTTGAGAGGTCAAGCAAGAAGCTTAATTTTCAAAAATTCATTGGATTTAGCAATGCGGAGTCCCTGGGGAGATAAGTCAAGGGGTTTCATGTAGCTGACTCAGAATACATCGAGTGTGTTGGGCAATGAGAAGAAACTGTAGAAACAGAGGTCAAAGACAACGTTTTCAGGAACTGTGTAGTTGGGGAGCAGGGGAGAAGTGAAATCTGCAGGTCGGGGGAGGTGAAGGGGAACAGCTAACAGGGCTTATTCTTGTTTTAGCTTAATATTTGATAGAGTAATTTCAAAAGCATAGAGCTTACAAAGAGGACAAAGCTGAAGAAACAGGAAAAGAGAAATAGCAAAAATAACTAACAAATGTCTATTTATCCTCTTTGAATTCTTATATTCTATTTGAATCCTCTAGAGAGAATTTTAGGAGCACTGAATGTCCTAACACTCCCACTTAATGGTTTGTTATTTTGGCCATTTTTGACAATCAAATCATTTTTGACAAAATGAAATCTACAATGTGAACCAGAGCTCAGATTCCTCAAGATCATCTACAATTGGATTTCCATGACCAAATAAGTTTTGGATATAAACATGGTATAACAACTTGAGAATTTGTGACCAATAGTCCTTCTCAAAGACTGAAAATCTGCTAACAACACCACCTGGCATTTTTCACCTAATATTTCTCACTTATTAGGCTGTATATACCTTGCTTCCTTTGATTGTTTTTCACAAATTTTTTGGAAAATATGACTCTAGAATTCAAAATGAGTTTCACAAGCTTCTAAGACCACACGAGGCCACTAATATTGACAAAGAACTTCAGCATAACCTGTATAGAAAAATGTATATATTTTGTTTCTTATGCAAAAGGGCCCAGAGCTATGAAACCTGTAGAGAAGGAGCCATTCAAGGACCAAGTCTTTCCAAATATTCATACATTATATGGAAATAGAACCCCTTCAGGATATCACTCAAATATCCAGGGCACTATTTTTAAAATTTTAGAGATTGGTGATTACTTAAAATTTCTCTAGAACATGAGGTATAAGCTGATTAGCAAATTTACTTTATTGATTCATTCATTCAATAACATTTCAGGGACACGTCCTATGTGTTAGGTTCTGTTCAACCTTAAAAATGGAGATATGAACAAAATTATAAAATATATGTCTTTGTGTGCTTATGGTCTACATGAAAGATGTGTGGCAAATGAAGAAATATGCACTAGATAAGTAGTATTAAGTGCAAAAAGGAAAATGATGGTGGGGCTGGCATTGTGGCTTAGTGGGTTAAGCTGCTGCCTGTGGTGTCGACATCACATATGGGTGCCAGTTCCAGTCCTGGCTGTTCTACTTCCGATCCAACTCCCCGTTAATGTATCTGGGAAAGCAGCAGAGGATGGCCCAAATGCTTGGGTTCCTGCACCTATGTGAGTGATCCGGAAGAAACTCCTGGCTCCTGCCTTCAAACCTGCTCAACTCTGGCCATTGTGGCCATTTGAGGAGTAAACTAGAAAATGGAAGATCTCTCTCTCTCTCTCTCTCTCTCTCTCTCTCTCTCTCCCCCTAATTCTGCTTTTCATATAAAAAACAAATCTTAAAAAAAAAAAAGAAAAGAAAAGATGGTAAGGATTAGAACATGATGGAAGAAAGGATGGTTGGAGAAGCCTTTCTTGAGGAGGTTGTGCTGAAAAGAGACTTGAGCACAATAGGAAGTGAGTCACAAAATGATATGGAGATGACCACCAATGAAGAGTTCTAACATGGTGCTCAAGGAGCCAGGCACATCTTGAAAGTGGGACAGGGAGGAAGGAAGTAGGGGGTGAAGAAGGGGACACAGAAAGGAAGACAGACTCAGGTAAAATCTCAGGAGCAATGGGGCAGGCATTGTGGTGCAGTAAGTTAAGCTGTCACCTGTGACACCAGCATCCCTTATGGGTGCTGGTTCAAGTGCCAGCTTTTCTACTTCCAAACCAGTTCCCTGCTAATGGGCCTGGGAAAATCAGTGGAAGATAGTCCAAATCAGTGGAAGATACTCCAAATGCTTGGGTCTCTGCCACTCATGTGGGAGACCCAGATAGACTTCCAGGCTCCTTGCTTCAGCCTGACTCAGCACCTGCTATTGTTGCCACCTGGGGAGTAAACCAGTGGATGAAATATATCTTCCTGTGTCTCTCTCCCTGTCTCTATCTCTCCCTTTCTCTTTCTGCCTTTCGAATAAATAAGTAAATCTTTAAAAAAAAATCTGGGGAGCCTATGAACCATAAAAAGACATTTGGATTTTGAGTTTTGTGGGAAATTACTGGAATTTCTCAAATATGGGAGTAAAATAATTAGTAGAAATTCAATTTTTAATCAGTTTGGCTGTTTTTCCTAACCTATTAAGCTTGATGTTATGAGTTTTTTTTTAATAAAAGATTTATTTATTTATTTATTTATTTATTTATTTATTTATTTGAAAGGCAGAGTTAGAGAGAAACAGAGGCAGAGAGAGAGAGATAGAGAGGTCTTCCACCCGCTGGTTCACTCTCCAGTAGGCCACAACAGCTGGAGCTGGGCCGATCCAAAGCCAGGAGCCAGGAGCTTCTTCTGGGACTTCCACATGGGTACAGGGGCCCAAAGACTTGGGCTATATCCCACTGCTTTTACAGGGCACAGCAGGGAGCTGGATTGGAAGTGCAGCAGCCAGGACTCGAACCAGCACCCATATGGGATGCCGGCACTGCAGGCAGTGGTTTTACCCGCTACGCCACAGTGCCGGTCCTTATGTGTTTTAAAAATTCAGATGTGATAGTTATTCCAAAACCCTTAAAGACATAAATTCTAATTTTTCAAATTATACAAATTATATAGCTCTTCAATAAGTACAAAGGAACATCAAGAAACTGGACTGCACTATGTTCAATAAAACACGACTGGTAGTTTAAAAAAAAAGCAAAACACAAAGACTGCATTTTGCCAGGGATCCTTAACACAGACCACACATTTAAGTCATTTAAGTCACCAGGAATTCTTGAAAAAATATCTTTGAAAGGCTTCACACTGAGAAACTCTTGATTATTGTCTTTGGGTCAGATTTCTGAGATTATTATTTTTAAACTCCACGTGCTCATATTATGCAGCCTGGACTGAAGATAGTCATCTTGGGTCTAGCTATGCAGGAATAACTTAAAAAGTAAAAAGTTTGGATAGACAAAAATCAACAAGAGGATGGCTTGTCTTTGGGAAATGTACTAGGATTGAAGACACTTATAACAGTGAAATGTTTTCAGTAAGCTGTATTCACAACACTCATGCAAATAAAATCATTGCAAATTAAAACGGAATAATTTTAAAGGGAAGCTTGGGTTACTTTGGTTTATAAAGGTGTGCTGATAAGGCATACACTTTCTTCCTTTTGGTGATAAAACTGTGTGTGCAGCTGTTTCTTGCATCATTTGTCCTGAGATGCACTTTAATAGTGGAATCAACCAAAGATGGCATTGCTTGCAAGAGTGATCAGCTATACTCTGCTAAGTCTGCAACTCTGCATCCCATCCATCTAACAGTGAGAAAAGAGTTTAAAATGGCATCCTCAGGGCCGGTGCCATGGCTCACTTGGCTGATCCTCTGCCTGTGGCGCCAGTATCCCATATGGGTGCCAGGTTCTAGTCCCAGCTGCTCCTCTTCCAGTCCAGCTCTCTGCTGTGGCCCAGGAGGGCAGTGGAAGATGGCCCAAGTCTAACTCTATCTGTCAAATAAAAAAAAATGGCATCCTGTGTTGAAGCAAGAAAATAGGGTAAAGCCCAATTATCAACTGATGAAGTTGCTTTTAACAGAGAAAATCAAAAAGAAAAGTGAAATAAGATGTTTTTCAGTCTAAACAGTGCCTCTCTTTAACAAAAAGAGCTATATTCTTGATTCCTATTACAGGCAGATTTTTTAAATAAAATGGTAAAATTAAACTGTTAATTTTATAAAATATTAAATGGAATTATATCAGAAGAGTAGTTCTTTCTTCCACTGGTTTTCTACCCAAATGGCCACAATGGTTAGGAGGGCTGGGCCAGACCAAAGCCAAGAACCAGTAGCTTCTTCCAGGTCTCCCACATGGGTACAGGTGCCCAAGCACTTGGACCATCTTTTGCTGCTTTCTCAGGCCATTAGAAGGGAGCTGGATCAGAATTGGAGGAGGCAGGACTCAAACCAGGGTCCACATGGGATGCCAACATCATATGGAGCATTGTGAGTCCACAATGCTGGCTTTATTATTTTGGCTTGCTTTATTATATATTGACTTTAATATACCTTGAAAATATATTCTACACATTAGCTAAAGGAATCAGATAAAAATCCTTAAATTAAAAGGCACCATTGAAAAATAGAATGTGTGATTACAAATAACGTATTTTTATCCTTCGCCAAATGTTACTGTAGGAAGACCAGCAACAGCTTTGTGCTATGGCAAACACAATGGAAGACGGTACTATGACGCCTCAGCTGGCTGAGATCATCAAACGACTGTGGAGGGACCCAGGAATTCAGGCCTGCTTTGAAAGAGCATCTGCTTATCAGCTCAATGACTCAGCAGCCTAGTAAGTGAACTCACTTGGACAGGAATTGCAATTGAACCATCTGAAATCAGGCACGATAATTCTTCACACTGTGCATTTGTGAACAGAAATAAGGAGATTAAATGGCTTTCCGTTCTATTATATTAAAATAAATAACAATTGAAGAGAAATTTTAAAAATCAAGGGGACATAATGGAGATGTTAAAAAATACCAGCCAGGGGCACATTTTAAATAGCTATTTTTATAACTTTTATTTAATGAATATAGATTTCCAAAGTACAGCTTATGGACTACATTGGCTTCCCCCCAACCCCCGATGACTTCCCTCCCACCCGCAACCCTCCCCTTTCCCGCTCTCTCCCCTTCCATTCTTATCAAGATTCATTTTGAATTTTCTATATATACAGAGGATCAGTTTAGTACACATTAAGTAAAGATTTCAACAGTTTGCACCCACATAGAAACACAAAGTGAAAAATACTGTTTGAGTACTCGTTATAGCATTAAATCACAATGTACAGCACATTGAGGACAGAGATCCTACATGAGGAGTAAGTGCACAGTGACTCCTGTTGTTGACTTTACAAATTGACACTCCTGTTTATGGCATCAGTAATCTCCCTATGCACCACTCATGAGTTTCCAAGGCTATGGAAGCCTTTTGAGTTCTCCGACTCTTATCTTATTTAGACAAGGTCATAGTCAAAGTGGAAGTTCTCTCCTCCCTTCAGAGAAAGGTACCTCCTTCTTTGAAGACCTGTTCTTTCCACTGGGATCTCACTCACAGAGATCTTTCATTTAGGTGGTTTTTTTTTTTTTTTTTTTTTTCTTGCCAGAGTGTCTTGGCTTTCCATGCCTGAAATACTCTAATGGGCTTTTCAGCTGGATCCGAATGCCTTTAGGGCTGATTCTGAGGCCAGAGTGCTGTTTAGGACATCTGCCATTCAATGAGTCTACTGTGTATCTCGCTTCCCATGTTGGATCACTCTCCCCTTTATTTATTCTATCGGTTAGTATTAGCAAGCACTAGACTTGTTTATGTGATCCCTTTGACTCTTAGTCCTTTCATTATGATCAATTGTGAACTGAAATTGATCACTTGGACTGGTGAGATGGCATTGGTACATGCCACCTTGATGGGATTGAATTGGAATCCCCTGGTATGTTTCTAACTCTACCATTTGGGGCAAGTCAGCCTGAGCATGTCCCAAATTGTACATCTCTTCCCTCTCTTATTCCCACTCTTATATTTAAAAGGGATCACATTTCAGTTTAACACTTAAGAATAACTGTGTATTAATTACAGAATTAAACCAGTAGTATTAAGTAGAACAGACAAAAAAACTACTAAGAGGGATAATGTATTAAGTTGTTCA
This sequence comes from Oryctolagus cuniculus, assembly GCF_051225735.1. Classification (NCBI taxonomy): domain Eukaryota; kingdom Metazoa; phylum Chordata; class Mammalia; order Lagomorpha; family Leporidae; genus Oryctolagus; species Oryctolagus cuniculus. The sequence goes on along the minus strand of NC_142869.1, from coordinate 144,974,556 downwards.
TTAACAGTCAGGGCTATGCTGATCAAGTCACCGTTTCTCATAGTGTCCATTTCACTTCAGGAGGTTTCCTTTTTGGTGTTCAGTCAGTTGTCACCGATCAGGGAGAACATATGGTATTTGTCCCTTTGGGACTGGCTTATTTCACTCAGCATGATGTGTTCCAGATTCCTCCATTTTGTTGCAAATGACTGGATTTCGTTGTTTCTTACTGCGGTATAGTATTGTAAAGAGTACATATCCCATAATTTCTTTATCCAGTCTACCATTGATGGGCATTTAGGTTGGTTCCAGGTCTTAGCTATTGTGAATTGAGCTGCAATAAACATTAGGGTGCAGACCGCTTTTTTGTTTGCCAATTTAAATTCCTTTGGGTAAATTCCAAGGAGTGGGATGGCTGGGTCGAATGGTAGGGTTATCTTCAGGTTTCTGAGGAATCTCCAGACTGACTTCCATAGTGGCTTGACCAGTTTGCATTCCCACCAACAGTGGGTTAGTGTCCCTTTTTCCCCACATCCTCGCCAGCATCTGTTGTTGGTAGATTTCTGTATGTGAGCCATTCTAACCAGGGTGAGGTGAAACCTCATTGTGGTTTTGATTTGCATTTCCCTGATTGCTAGTGATCTTGAACGTTTTTTCATGTGCCTGTTGGCCATTTGGATTTCCTCTTTTGAAAAATGTCTATTGAGGTCCTTGGCCCATCTCATAAGTGGGTTGTTGGTTTTGTTTTTGTGGAGTTTCTTGATCTCTTTGTAGATTCTGGTTATTAACCCTTTATCTGTTGAATAGTTTGCAAATATTTTTTCCCATTCTGTCGGTTGTCTCTTCACTCTCCTGACTGTTTCTTTTGCACTACAGAAACTTCTCAATTTGATGCAATCCCAATAGTTGATTTTGGCTTTGACTGCCTGTGCCTCCCGGGTCTTTTCCAGAAACTCTTTGCCTGTGCCAATATCTTGAAGGGTTTCTCCAATGTTCTCTAATAACTTGATGGTGTCAGGTCATAGATTCAGGTCTTTAATCCATGTTGAGTGGATTTTTGTGTAAGGTGTAATGTAGGGGTCTTGCTTCATGCTTCTGCACGTGGAAATCCAGTTTTCCCAGCACCATTTATTGAATAGACTGTCCTTGCTCCAGGAATTGGTTTTAGATCCTTGATCAAATATAAGTTGGCTGTAGATGTTTGGGTTGATTTCTGGTGTTTCAATTCTGTTCCATTGGTCTATCCATCTGTTTCTGTACCAGTACCACACTGTTTTGATTACAACTGCCCTGTAGTATGTCCTGAAATCTGGTATTGTGATGCCTCCGGCTTTGTTTTTGTTGTACAAGATTGCTTTAGCAAATAGCTAATTTTGAAACTGTATGCCTGAAAAAGACATGCGTTGCATGTATCTTTTCTTGATTAAAATAATGAACAAAATATGCATAGTGCGCAATGTTAACACACACTGGTGGCATACATGCTGGGGTTTGGGGTTGCTTGTTTCACCTGTATTCATGTTACTGAAATCATCCCCAACAGTAATTTTATTAGCAACCTGGTTTTGGCTCATTGGATTGATGAGCATAACACAAAGTACCTGAAGGAAGTGATGTACTGGTTTCTAAGATATTTGTGTACTATAGAATTCATCTGAAGTTTCAAAGAAAATTATGTAATTTTTTCAGCTTGTATTAGCCAGTTAACATTTATTAGCTTTAAGGAGTTTAGGAGGTTGTAACACTACTTACAATTTCATTATCAAGGTGACCTACAAGTTCGTTTTAACAAAAGGTTCTTAACTTATCCCATCATGACATGTTTGTAAGATCGTGTACAAGTCTGTAAATTCAATCTAATTCATCTTTTTATATCTCTGTTCATGCATATGAATGTGTAAAGAAATATATAATCCTTTTAATGACCCCCTCAAAGACAATATGCCAGCAGTACGTAAACAAAAAAATGCAAAATAGAAATGAGAGTGAAACAAATGAAGAAGCATAGCCGGCGCCGCGGCCCACTAGGCTAATCCTCCACCTTGCGGCACCCGCACACCGGGTTCTAGTCCCGGTCGGGGCGTCAGATTCTGTCCCGGTTGCCCCTCTTCCAGGCCAGCTCTCTGCTGTGGCCAGAGAGTGCAGTGGAGGATGGCCCAAGTCCTTGGGCCCTGTACCTCACGGGATACCAGGATAAGCACCTGGCTCCTGCCATCGGATCAGCGTGGTGCGCCAGCTGCAGCGCGCTAGCTGCGGCGGCCATTGGAGGGTGAACCAACGGCAAAGGAAGACCTTTCTCTCTGTCTCTCTCTCTCACTGTCCACTCTGCCTGTCAAAAACAACAACAACAACAACAACAAAACAAATGAAGAATCACAGCAGGTAAGCTTGCATGATCCTTCAAATTGGAAATCAGTGATTAACAGAATGATTATGGAGAGAAAATAAGCCATGTAAATTCCAGGCAAAATAAAAGTCTTCTGTGGCCACTCATTCATCTTCATTTTAGGTCCAAATTCTAATCTGCATGCTGCCTTAGCTGGAAGGAGCTGCTCTTAGCCCTCTGATGAAGTAGAGAATGGGTGTCATCTGCGATGAAAGAAATTTGAATAATTGCCTTCCTAAGTGTCTCAGCTCCCACCACATGATAATAGAAGGAGGGATCTCTGTAGGGTATAAAATGTTGCTTGTCTATACTGATCAGAAGCGAAGGCAGTCACTATTAGTAAAGAGACAAATCATGAAAGAATCCCATAAAATGTTGCTTAACCAAGTTCTGGGGAATAACAGAGAGAAAGAGCTATATTTAGTATATTTAGTTCTGAATAGATGTTATTCAGTAAACATTATTTTTCCATTAAAATATTGAAAGGAAAGTGTTAGCAATTATATGATCATTTTGTTTACCAAATTATTTGCTCTTTGATAATAAAAATTTATTATCCCACAGTTAAGATGGGCAAGTAAAATGTCATCTAACTTGTACTTTATAATCTTTAACTTTCTTCTTATATAAATACTGAAAATATGTTATGTATTTTGATTATGCCATTATCAATTCTTATTACAAATATTTATCTGTTCCACAAGTTAAATATAATTGAACAGCATTGATTAGCATTTCTTTTGTGAATACTGCCATATCATTCTGATTTTAGACTACTGGAAGAAGTCATTTGCATGGCAGTAGGATAACAACAGGAAAGCTGATTTTCCCCATATCTTAGAAATATTTCATATATAAACCAAAAAGTTGAAAGTTTTTCTGCCCTAGGTGTCCTTAAAGTTAAATGAGCACTCCCAAAGGAAAACAATTGAAAGCCACTGATTTCTTCCAAAAATTTCAAGTTTTTTTTTCCCAACACTGGAATACATTATTACATAAGTCAATGCAAAACCAAAATGATACCATATTGCATGACTATATCATATGCATTGCACAGAGCAGACTCTGTAGCATTTCTTTTTCTCATTGTCCTTTTCCTTTTTTTTCTGGGGAGTGTGAAAGTAAGATACTCATTGTTTTTCTCAGATCCAGAGATCCTCCATGTTGAGGTTAACAGAGGTGACTCTAATTAACGGTAGGGAGAGTAATGCTGTAGTTGACACCATGAAAACCCTGTCGGTGCCAGCAAACTGAAGGGGGGGAGCATAGCAGAGGCAACCCAACCGGGGGAAGGTTTGGATGCAGACCCTACGGCGGATGATGGGGCCCACTTAGTGTGCTACTTAAGCTCCACAGGATAGAAGAATTAGCACAGGCCCTGCCAGGTAAAGTACTACTTTTATGTGATTGGAAAAAGAATCAAGCAAGCATTTTTAAGTCATTTGAGACATATGTATGAAGAGCCTCTGTCTGGTCCAAGCTTGGCCTGAACACTCAAATCCTGTATTTGTTTATTAAAACAAGTATTTCACATGCAAATATGCCAGTCTGCTAATGTCCCTGCTTTGCCTGAAATCACTTACACATGCAAATAAAAAGTGCATTAAAAACTTTCATTTAGGTACTATTAAAATGAACTTAATCTCTATTTTGGGAGGTATGTTTAATTGATTTTTTTAAACCTCTATGGGCTGTCTACAGCCATACCAGCCAGAACAGGCTTGATCTCCTCTAAACCTTCACGGGCCAACTGACCAATGATATATCTACCGTAATGTAAACTTGGTTGATAGGAAATTCACAAGAGAATTGCTTCCCAAAGTCAAAAAAAAAATAAACTAGCCAAGTTTGCCAACACTTTGTTTGATACATTTACATCTTGATTTAAGAAAACATGATCACTGTTAGATAAAGCAATGATGATAAATTCTCACAGTATACATGTGTGTGTTTCTGAGATGTGATTTTCTTTTGCCCTTGAGCAAACTCCCTTTCAGATGTTTGCCCATTCTTAGTTTATTTTCAGTTTAAAAACAAAAGCATCCCTAAAGAATAAATGGCCCATATTGCTATGGAATTTATTATTTGATGACAAAATAACTTTGTATCTTAAGCTATTGTGCTAGGTGATAAGGCACAGAAGCTCCTCAACTTACTCACTGAAAGAATTCAGCTTTTGAACACTTGCAGCTGGATTCTGCTTCCCAAATTCTGTCTCAGTGGAGTTAGTCCAACCTTTTTTCTTTTTTTCTTTTTCTTTTTTGACAGGCAGAGTGGACAGTGAGAGAGAGAGAGAGAGAAAGGTCTTCCTTAACCGTTGGTTAAGGCCATGCCGCAGGCTGCGGCAGGTGCACCGCGCTGATCTGAAGCCAGGAGCCAGGTGCTTCTCCTGGTCTCCCATGCAGGTGCAGGGCTCAAGCACTTGGGCCATCCTCCACTGCACTCCCAGGCCATAGCAGAGAGCTGGCCTGGAAGAGGGGCAACCGGGTTAGAAGCCGGCGCCCCGACCGGGACTAGAACCATGTGAGCTGGTACCACAGGCGGAGGATTAGTCTATTGAGCCGTGGCACTGGCTGAGTTATTCCAATCTTTACTTTTCTGTTTGAGCTATATATGTAAACTTGGTTCAGTGCAGTGGTCAAATGTGTCTTAAAAATTAGTACCACGCTATTACTATTTGTATCTGGGGCCAGCGCTATGGGGTAGCAGGTAAAGCCACTGCCTGAGTGAGAGTCCAGGCAGCTCCACTATTTGTATTTAAGCATTTAAAATTTTCACAGAAGTAGTCATATTATGAAGCTATTAAATCTCTAATAGGAAAAGCGTAGAACATTGAAGCAAGAAAGCACTTAGATTTGGTTAAGGTCATTATGTGTGCCAGAGATGGAGAGGTCAGGAGCAGGTTCCTTCCTCTACTCTCAGACTCCTCTAGAGCACATAGCAAAATGGGATTTCTTCCTTGGCCAACACATCCCCAGATCTCCTGACAAAGAAGACAGTGTCTAGCCTAATGAGGATTGGGTTTTTACCATGGCTTTGTGGAGGGATTAACAGCACAGGATGCACTGATGCAAGTGAAGGTGGGAGTGGGTACAGTGGGTAGGTACAGTCCTCTGGCCCCAGAAGTGCTGAGTCGGCAATTTCAGGAGTTCCTAAGTGGATCAGCGTGAGAAACAAAAGGGACTTATTTTATGGTAATAATGACTGAGAATTACTGTGATACAAAAGAGAAATGGCTGACTCCTCAACAGGCAGTCTGTGTAGAAATAGTAAACAAGTTTCAAATTATGACATTAAAACCCACCACTCTCAAATTCCTTAATACCTAAATTCAAAGCATGAAATTTTGAGGATAGTCTAGTGTCTGTCATTCAAAGCAACCTCCTATCCCTCACTCTCCCTCCATATTGTCCTATACATAAAGAGAAATTTTGTTTCAGACTCCTAATCAAATACCAGGGAATTTATTACAACATGCTTCACATACAGGTTCCAGCTACAGCAGCTTGAATGGCTGCCTTTAGGAACGTTTCCCCATGGCCAGCTGGGTGCCACAATCAGGGCTTCACAGCTAGGCAACATCCCAGCTACCAAACTGGTGATGTGGATGGCAGAGTTGGAAAAGCAGCCCTGTTGGAAAAATAGCCCTGCTATTGTTAATGGCAGCTACACTAAAAATTCATTGGCAGTGAATCCTGGTGTCTTCCACTGCTATGTTAAATATCTACATGCATCTCTGCTATTTTGTTTTGTTTTTACTAGCTACCTGAATGACTTAGATAGAATCACAGCTCCCGGGTATGTACCAAATGAGCAAGATGTTCTACACTCTCGAGTGAAAACAACTGGGATCATCGAAACTCAGTTCTCCTTTAAAGACTTGCACTTCAGGTATGAGTAAACATCTCTTCCAAGTGTGGGCAAAAGTATGCATCAGGCTCAGTGGTTCCTCGTGGAGAAAGCATCAACCCAGTGCCACAAGCCATGACTCTGGGGCTGTTCACTGGCTTGGCTTCCTTCAGCATCATTGTCTTGACCTCCTCACACCCTTATGTAGCCCCTTCCCCTGAGCTCAGCCCTCCTGGCCGGCCTGTGCTGACCAGGTGGTAGCTAGATGGTACTTCCCTCATGATTACAAATGACATCAAAATGACATCATATGTTGTGGGGGAGTGGAAAGGGTGGAGTGGGGTCAAAAATTAAAACAGCATATTCAAGTATCAGGGGCTGGGGTCCTGTGCCTTTTGCCTTCTTACTCCCCTCATTTGCTTAAAATATTCCTTTTAAGTTTGTTCCTTTAATTTTAAAAATTCAAATAATCTTTGAATTATTTGGATGTGATGCTATTTGTTGGAATGACAAGGCATATTTTAGAAGCAGGTTGTGAGTATGAAAATGAATTATTAATTTCATTGCTATTGCATTATCAAGACTTCTTAGAAATTTTGTTATAAAATCTTTACTATACCAAAAAATGGAAACCTAAACTACACTGGTAGAAAACATCCTTTGATACTTAAGCCCCTTTTGCTGTGGATTGTAGGCAAGATGGAGCATTAAACATTAATGCCAGGATCTAGCTGCATCCTTCAGTAATGAAAAATAGCAATTAAAATACAATAAAAAAGGTCCAGTCATGTGCATATCTTCCAAGAGTGGAAAAACTAGAGAAATGGTTAATTATTCCTATTCATTTGTGAGGAAAAAGTAAGGGAATGGCAATTAATCGGTATCATATAATTAATTTCAGTGGGATAAAAGCTTCTAAATGTTTTAAATATGCAGACTGGCTATTTAATATCTAATTAGAACGGCTGTTACATTGATAGAATATTTTCAATTAATATAAAAGAAATGTCTTCAAAATCCCTACTTAATTTTCTGGCTTACAGAGAGTTCATTTTCTGAAAGATAAGCCAAAGATGGAATCAGAGGAAAAGACCAGCACAGACTGAAACCAGCAACCCCTCTTGGTGAATGTCGTAAAACTCTGTCACCAGCCCAGCTCCACTGGTCCTTGCCAGCTGCCTTCTCCAGAATCCTGACCTTTGATTCAGTTTCTGGGATTTTCCTTTGGGAGCCCACATCTACTTGCCTCTCCCCCTGCCTCTCCTACCTCTGTCTAAACACTGCTGACACTCCCTGTCCTTTCTTATTTTTTCTTCTCTCCAAATTTTCCACTGAAACACAGACTGGAACTGCGAGTGAGGCAGCTTAGACCAAAGTTCCAATCCCAGGTTCTGCGGTGATCATTTAGCGGGAGTTCGGGAGTGCAGTGGTTACCTGTCCTTTACTTCCCCAGTAAGTTTGCTGTAGAGATTAGAAAAACTGAGTTGTAGCAGAGACTCCTAACTTGATGGGGCTGATCCTACTTTTGCAGATGGAATTTTCTGGGTGCTGAACTGTCTCAATTATAAACCAGTATTGACAATTAATGTTGTCTATTGGACATCTGTTCCTGTCTACTATACTAATCTAGTATCTTCTCAGAAGTGGTTGGTCTCACACATTATCTTTCTTACGCATCTATCTCTTCTCCAACCCCCCTAGGCTTCAGGCCTTTGCACTTGCTATTCTCTCTGCCTGAAGTGCTATGCCCCTATCTCTGCCAAGAACATCTACTTCTAAGAACTGAGTGTCCCCATCAAATGTCATCTCCTCATGCAGAGGCCATGTGCATCCTACCTCTTTGCTATCTGTTCATTTCCCTGTCATTGTTACACCCAGCAGTGTGCAGCAGATCTCCAGGACAGTGGGGTGAGGGAGAGAGTTCTGATGAGTGGCCTCAGTGCTTTCCCTGGAATACATACTGGCCCATGGCTGATTTCAATCCGCTCACATAATGTCACTAAAGGCAGAGTTGGGAAGAAACACAAATAACTCATTCTCTGCAGGCAAGTCCGCATGGGCCATTGTGGATCCAGTGCACTGCTTTACTTTTCAAAGCCTACCCGTGTAAGAACAGGAGTTTGCTGGGTTTTGTTTTGTGATCAGTTTACTCTTTTGTTTTTCTTTCTTCCTCAGATGTTATCAGCTCCAGAGGCCAGGGTCAAGTCTGTTTACAGCTCCACCTCTGGTGCTTATCAGAAAGGCTAGCAGAGAGGAAACATCTAGTGCATTTTTGCTGAGTGAGTGATGCTCCTGCAAAGTCCCACATGCACACAATCTTTACATCTCCTCAGTAATGTGAGGCGCTGGGAGTAGCAATCTTCAGGTAGGATAAAGAATCAACAAATGGAGGTTCAGATGAGTGCAAAAGATTCCCCCAAGTTCCTCCATAGGCAGTGCTAGAAAGGGGATTGAAATGCTCATCTGTCTTCACAGAGCACACAGTCCACACTGCATGTCACAGGTGGGTGGTTTCAGATATCACAGGACACCCTGTCTCCACTGCACATCACAGGTACATTGTCATACTTCACAGACTACACTGCCCACACTGCGCTTCACTGACAGGTTGTCAGGTCAATAGTGATGGAAGCCAGACTTTCTGTAGAGAATGTATCCTTCCAGTGTTGTTGGTCATTCATAATTCCTTTCAGAGGAAAAATGGGCCCGGGAGAGGGGAGTCACAATGACAGCCTGTTAGGGAGGTGTCTGAGAGGGCAGGCCTTGGGGTACTGAACAATTCAGCGATTCTACAACCAAAGCACAGAACAGTCAGCCATCAACAACAAAACACAGGAAAATCACAATCAGTTCCTGGAACTCCTAGTTCACTTAGAACCAGGTAATACAAATAATTAGAAATTCTTAATTCTACATTATATTTTGAATATAATACAGTTACTTGCCTTGATATTTTTAATAATAACAATTAAAATTTTTTGTCTAGTTTATTTGAAAGAGACAAAGAGACATATAGAGACATATATAGAGAGAGCGAGCTCCCATCTGCTGGTTCACTCCCCAATGCCAGAGAGCCAGGAAAGTCAGTCCAGGTCTCTCACCTGGGTGGCAGGGGCTAAACCATTTGAGCTGTCGCCTGCTGCTTCTCAGGGTCTGCATTAGCAGAAAGCTGGGTTCTATTCTATATTTGAATATTGCTGGCTCTGTGAATATAATATGAATGCCTCAATGGAAGGTGTCTGTGAACTGAATTGTGAAGTCCCTTTAGGAAATAGTTTGTGTACCATTCTCCTCCCTGTGCAATACCCACCTGTTTGTCATCCACTCAAACAGCTTTGGAGTTATTTTTGCTTTCTTAAGAAGAGTTTGCATTCCTCTGACTCAGATCACTGGGGTATCAATTTGCATTCCTCTGACTCAGATTGCTGGGGTATCAAAGGCTTCTTTTTTTTTTAAAATTTATTTGACAGGTAGAGTTATAGACAGTGAGAGAGAGAGAGACAGAGAAAGGTCTTCCTTCTGTTGGTTCACTCCCCAAATGGCCACTACAGCTGGCACTGTGCCGATCCATAGCCAGGAGCCAGGTGCTTCTTCCTGGTCTCCCATGTGGGTGCAGGGGCCCAAGCACTTGGGCCATCCTCCACTGCCCTCCTGAGCCACAGCAGAGAGCTGGACTTGAAGAGGAGCAACCGGGACTAGAACCCAGCTACCATATGGGATCCTGGCACTGCAAGCTGAGGATTAACCAAGTGAGCCACGGTGCCAGCCCCTCAAAGCCTTCTTTACAAGGCAGAGGCTAGAGAAAACACTAGCTCATTACTCAAATACAGGGAGTTTCTTCAAAAATAAGTCCTTTATAAAAATAATATCCTGGAAGTATTTAAGTTTTGCTACAAATTGTTTAATATTATTTATGTGAGAGTCTAGGAGAGATCACACAGTTGCTGGTCTACATCCAGGACTGGGCAAGGCCAAAACCAGGAGCCAGAAACTCAGTCCAGGATTTCCCACATGAGCAGCAAGAATCCACACACTTGCACCATCACTGCTGCTTCTCAGGTGTGCATCAGCAGGAAGCTGTGACCAGGAGTAGAACAAGGACCTGAGCCCAGGCATTCTGATCTGGGATGTGGGTATCTCGCCTTGTATTTTAACTGCTACATCAAACACCTGCCCAACTACAGGTTTTTTTTTAATGATTGCTATTCTTAAGGAGCTACCAGAAATCATTTCAGTGCACTTTTAAGGTTAGTCACAGCACTTGAGAAGTATTAAGCATCTAATAAATTCTCACAGTTAATAACTTTTAAGTCCTGAATAGGATTGTCCAAGAATGCACAGCCTTTTATATGGTAAAATTCTGTAGTGTTTCAATACAAAAATAATGTACCTTCCAACTTTATCTCAGTAAGTGCTCAGGTACTAATAATATTACATTAGCATTAATTTGTATTCACATAGCATAAATCATCCTATGACTATGTAAAACTAAGGATTTCATTTGCATATCAAATTAGAGAACTTTGGAATTTTAAGCAGGAACATCAAAATGAAAAATTCTCTCTGCCAATGTACTGCATCATCTTCATGTATCATCTAATTTAATGGAAATTGCCTTAGAGTTCTTATCAAACAAGAACCCCAACTGTCAAGCTCATAAAATAAAATATTTTCACAGATGTTGAACCAATGTGTAAGTTGAAAAGTGCCATGTAACTGTGAGCCCTTCTATTGCTACAGAATACTTCCTCAGAACAAGTAATTTAGAAAGAGATGTCCAAGGGTGTATCAAGCAATTATAGAGAAGTAACTTTCTCCTTAAGTGTTCCATGATAAAAAATAAATTGAAAGGACTGAAAACTACATAGATACCAAGGAAACAAGGCCAGCAGCTGTTCCACACAGAGCTTTAGATTTTGTAAATGTTAACATAACTATTTTCTAGAATCTTCAAGTGGCCCATTGATATGAAATAAATTAGTGTTCCTGAAATATGAAATTGAATTGAGTCCCCTGCATTTCTTTAATGGAGTATGGATCCCCCAGCCTAGGCATGAGTCTCATTGTCTATCCAGCACCTTCATCTCAGGTGAGTTTTATTATTCTCTATGAGATATCATAGAGCAGTAACTCACATATACTATATACTCATTTCAAGTGACATCATGATTAATATCAGCAACATAATATGTCTATTCTAGGAATGGAATTTATCTAATACCTTTATTAATTACATTGTGCAAAAATCAGAATTATCTAGTGGGCATTTGAACTTCCAAATGCATACACACACATACACACACACATTCAAAAAAGTAAATAATGGTATAATCATGGCTCTTTTATGGTTATAAGGACTTTTGATTCTTATTTTAATTATGAGCAGTTAAGGGATTTAGAAAGATCTCCATGCAGAGCCTTTGCGTCTCCAACCATTTACCCTGCTGTTCTCAGAACTGGGCACAAGTGAATGATTAGGTCATACCACTTTGCTGTGTCTGTGTAATGATGACACAGATGCACCTGTTGACCCTCTCAAAAACAGCAGTTTTAAGAAGTTCTATCAAATCTGTCAAACATCTTGGAAAAATCCTATTCAATAGAATAGCTTAAATAAATTTCTACTCAGATTAAATCTTATTTTTATGAGATCATATATATAGTAGCAGATGTCAAAAACTGCAATTTATTTCAAAGATAGTCACATGTTTATAGGATGAGCAAAGACATGTATCAAACTAGCTACAGAATGGTGGGTGTTTGACATAGCAGTTAACACACTGCTTGGGACCCCTGCACTCTAACTTCAAGTTCCTGGATTCGAATCTCAGTCCTGCTCTCAGTTCCAACTTCCAGCGAATGACACCCTGGGAGGCAACAAGTGATGGATCAAGTTGTTGAGTCCCTCACACCCATATGGGAGATTCAGATTGAGTTCTTGGTTCCTGCCTTCAGCCTCGTCCAGCTATGGCTGTTGTGGGCATTTGAGGAGTAACAGATGGGAGATCTCTTTCTGTGTATGTGTGTGTGCCTTCTAAATAAATGACTAATTAATTTTGCAAAATAAGTAAACTAGTTGCAGAAGCATTATGAATTTTAACCTATCTTAGATTCTGTGATAATTTTTTCAAGAATTGTAAAAGGAAGATTATTTCATAATACTTTAATCAGAAACAAAGTGTGAATAATCTTGTGTGGTCTAATATTTAGCCAAGTATTTAACATAAACTCATAAAACTCAACAGCTTTGCCAACTGTCTAAAATAGAACTCAACTGTTTAGCAAACTGTTTAATATAAAACCAAAATACTCTTATGATTTGCAATATATTAATGCCACCAGCAATTTCACAAATGACCAAATGCTTAGTTGTCACTTTAAAGCCTGGTTTGTCAATGTTCACCTACAAAAATATCAATCATTTAAAAACTGTTTTTTAAACTTTAAGAATCCTAACTTAAACATCAGATTTAATGAATAGTTATTGCCCCCTAATAAATTCATAAAATAAAAGCTCTTTTCCCAAAACAAGAAATGTAAATTCCATTTCACATCATTAAGTCTCCATTTACTTTAGCTTTTCAGAGAATTATGACATTCAAATATTTCTATTCCATTAATTTCTCTTATATTTGAACAATCCAAATATTCAGGCAGCAAGGATGCATGCTTTTCACAGAATAGCCACAACGAAGGTTTTGGCTTTGCTTTTGTATTTATAAATAAGGGAAAGACTTCAGTCAAATTGACAAGTAAATATTCTACTTTGGGTATCTACCAATTGTTTTAATAAGTTGGGACACTTCACATCTCTGTACAAGAAGATTTCAGTTAAAATTGAAATGAAAAGATGACGTTTAAAGAGATGCATGAAAAATAAATTATGACAATAATAGCAAAACAAATGTCACTTTTCTTGGAGCTTACATAATATCCAGGAAAATCAATACAAAAGCGAAACACTGGCCTTGGTCTGACTTACTGGGAAGCACTTCAGTTCAGTAACAGCAGATGTCATTAGAGAAATGTTCAGTGTTCCCTGGACCTATGACTCCTACATCAATCTGCACAGAAAAAAAAAGCATTATTTATCAAGTAGGTCATAAATGAGAAGATTATAAATGTTCAGCCTAAGATAGACTTTGAGAATTCATTTTATCAACTTGAATAAAGGCTGAGTAATATTTGTCCTCCCTTCCTTAAATGAAAACTTGGCCTATTAAAGTGTGTTTATTGGAAGCTGTGTGATACGCTGACAGAACACTGGCTAAAGGTCAGGTTGACTCATTTCTACCGTGTACTAATTTGAATTTGGAAATAAACCACCTAATCCTCAAAGGCTCAGTTTCTCCACTTGCAAAATGGGTATGAGAGGTCTTCCAAAAAATTCATGACAAAGGCTTATTATGAAAAAAGTATATAAATCTCAAATATGTTTTGCACAAAGATAAATATCATTTAATGTCATTTTCCATGAACTTTCAAATCTTTGAGACAGAAGAAACAGACAGAGAAAAATAGAGAAAAGTTCCCATTCACCGGCTCACTCTTCGAATGCCCACAACTGAGTTGAGGCAGGAGCCAAGGGCCAGGACCTCAATCCAGGTCTGCCATACAGATGGCAGGAACCCAATTACTTGAGCCATCGCTGCTGCCTTACACTATCTGCAGTTAGACAGTAGGTAGCTAAGAATCAGATACCAGAGCCTAGGGTATTGAACTGTAAACTATTAGTCCCATTATATTATTTATCAGTTGTACGTATTTATCTGAGGAGGTGATTAGCTGCTTTATTAATAGTAATCAATGTATTATTTACAGGCTGCAGAGAAGCTGCGTCATCAGACAAAATCAGGACATAGCCAGGGTGATTGCTGGGCTTGCCTTTGCTCTGATTTTCCGATTTTCTATTTGGTGGGAAGCCATTCGCGACTTGCAGCAAATAAATGCATGGGTTCATATGAAATCAGCTGGTTGGCATTTATTATCCTAAACATATCTATTACTCGTGAAGTCTGTGCAACTTAGGTGCTTTTTGATACCTAATATCTTTGTCTTAAACTATTATGATAGCACTAAGATTTATTTGAGTTTAGTCTTTTCCTCATGGGCTATATAAGGAATTTATGTTTGCTGTACAGTCCATAACATGATTCAAATGTCTTGTTCATTCTTATTATTACTGTTATTCACTGGGGACTCCACTGCCAAAAACAAAACAATATGAAATTAACATGAGAGAAATATTTATTTTCTCCAAGGTAAAATATTTTGTCACCATGCCAAGAAGGTAAATAGTTATACAAAGTCACTTGCTATGCTTTGACTATGATATAGCTGAATTCTTATAGAACTTTAAACCCCAAAGTCACAAGTTAATGACCCCCAAAAATGTAGAAATTTGATCCAATGATGGTGTTCAGAGGAGGGACCCAGTGAAAGGTCATTAGCGTCACTGATGTGGTGCCATCACAGGGTAGTTCTTGTGAGAAGTTTCTTATAAAAACCAGAGTCTAGACCCAATGTCCCTTTCTGCTTCTAATTCACCATGTGATTTATTCTCCATGCTCGCTCCAACCCTACCATCCAGGACCCTCATCAGGGATCAAATAATGGGCCCATCCCATTATGAACTTCAACCTCCAGAGCTGTGAGCTACAGTAAACTGTTTTTTTTTTTTTCTCCTTGATAATGCTGGTTGTCAATGGTGTTTCATTGTAGCAATGGAAAGTTGGCTAATTCAATACCTTAAAGAAAAAAACATTTGCTCACACTTTTAAGATTTGCATATGCAATGTGGCTAAAGGGAAAAAATTGATCAAAATGAAGGGAAATAGAGAAGTTGGGCATAAAAGCAGAGAAAAGGAAGCTCAAAAATATTGTTAGAAGTGCTGATTCAAGTCCTCCTCAGTGGAGAAAACCAAGGTATCATGGAATTTGATTACTAGGCTCTGTGTAGACACAACTTTGCACTCATTCAGTTACCTTTGTCCTGATTCCGTGATTAGTTATCCAGTAAGTTAGTGAAAAAGAAGCAGTTAGAACTGTGGAGGGTCTTACATGCTAAAATCCCACAGGAGGAGATCTGGGAAAAGGTTTGTTTCAAAATCTTACAAAGGATTTGAACCTACTGTTGTATACTTCACCATCATCTCACCAAAATCCACAAGTTAGTCCATCTTTTCTCATTCACAGTGTCACAGTTCTGTGCCAACAAGTGATTCATAATATGGTCATAATATATTCACACAATCAAATTAAGAATATGTTCAACACTCGGAATCCAGAATGGCAACACACACTATTGTCTGCCTAGAGAAAGAAAGATAGATTCAGAGTGAAGACCGTGCCAATCACTAATCAAAGTCTGAGAGCTAACTGTAGACGTTAGTTGTAGTTGAGGACTTTTGGTCTAAGTGAATAGATTTCTACCTGAGGAATGAACAACTTTTACAACATAGCTCTCATATCCACAGAACTTGTCATGGTGCCTATCACATAAGAAACGTCAACAAATAGTAACAGATGAATATGCCTTGAGTGAGGTGTTTAACAGCTCATCTGAAAAGTGAGAACAATGGTTACACCTCCCTTCTAAGTTCATGGTGAGGTGTATTGAATTCTATGATGAGGTATATTGAATTCATTCTAAGATGTTTAGACACCTAGAAAATAGTAAATTATTCTAAAGAGTGTTAAATTAGGATCAGTTCATTACAGTTGCTGATATGAAAATTAAGAGGAAATAAAAGTTATGGTCTGATATGTGTCCATTTCTGCAACATTTTCTATTTTGTGTAATTTCATTAAATGAATAAACTCTATTCTGCAAACTCTGAAAAAAATAAGGCTGCCATCATTGATTGACAAAATATATTTGACTAAAAATTTAAGTGCCTGAATACTTAATGTTTCCATAAGAATTTCACTGATTTTTGAAATTAAATTTCTTGGTTAATTTCCACATAATATAACCTTAAACTCAAAACTCTGTCCTCTGCCTCCTTTTATTTTGCATGTCTGAAACTGCAGAAACTTGGGTAGTTAGCAGCATTTATAATATTGATTGTTAATGTTAGATTTAAATTTGCAAACTATTGAACTCTTACCCATTGTCTTCAAAAGTGTGAGCATCTCTTCTTTCAATTTACTACTGCATGGGCTGGTTTTGCGTTGGTGCACATTCGAAGATACTTCAAAATGTTCACAGAAAATGCACTTAAAGATAAGTTTATTTTGGTGCAAAAATAATCTTGAAAACATGGTTTTTTCATAATGAACGTTTTTCATGGTGCTTGATTATCTTCCACAAATCAGCTGGTTGACATTTATGATCCCAAACCATTACTCTTGAAGTCTAGACCACTTGGGTGCTTTTTGATACTTAATATCTTGGTCTTAGACTGTTATGGTAGCCCCATAATTTATTTCTTTGTTAGTCTTTTCCTCATCAAATCTATCTTCTGCACTGTATTTAAAGTTACCTAACGCAACAACAAAAAGGCAGGAAAAAAAAAAAAAAGTAAATACCTACTGAAATTCTCCCACAGTCCTCCATGGACTGCAATATGAAATGTACATGTCTCATGGAACATGAAAGACTCTATCTATTTCTGATCAGTCACCCCGGGCTTACTCCTGAGTCCTGCTGTTTCAGATTACTTGCTGCCCCCTGCCCTCCCTATTCTATATGGGTATCTTGAGTCTATACTGTGTCCATCACACACCGCATCATGACCGTCACCATCCTCCTCATCATCAACACTACAACCACTAAATTACAAACTTCTTGGGGACACATATATGATAAGTGCTCAGTAAATATAATCAACCCTCTGTATCCACATCCGTAACTCAACCAAGCATTATCAGAAAATATTGAGAGGAAAACAATTGCTTCTCCACTAAATATGTAGACGTTCTTTCTTATCATTGTTCCCTACACAGTACACTGTAATGACTACTTACAATTACATTGCACTAGGTGTTACATACAATCTAGAGGTTATTTAAAGAATATGGCACAGATGTTTGGTACAGCAGTTAAGACATCAGTTGAGACACCTGCAACCCACATCAGGGAGCTTGCGTTCAAGTCCTGGCTTGGCTCCTGATTCCAGCTTCCTGCAGGTACTGAATCAAGTACTTGAATCCCTGTCACCCATGTGGGAGAGAGACCTGGAATGAATTTCAGCCTTCTGATTTTAGCGTGGCTTAGTCTCTGATGAGGGATTTGGGGAGTGAACACACCCACCCACTCTCTCTCTCTGTCTCTCTCTCTCTCTCTTCCCTCATCTTCCCCCCACCTCTCTCTTTCTGCCATTCAAATACATTTAATTAATTAGCTAATTTTTTAAAAAAGAAAGTAGAACAGAGAACATGGTAGGTTTCTTGCAAATACTCTGCCATCTTCATCTTACATAAGGGACTTGAGAATCTGCAGATTTTCTAACTTGAGAGAGTCCTGAAGCCAATCCTCTGTGAACACTGAGAGACAACTCTATATATGAAATGAATGATGAATGGGTGAATAAATGGATAATTGTTAGACCACACATCTCAATGTTTTTACCCTATTATTCAAATTTCCAAAAATATTAATTATTTAGTTTTCCAAACATGCCGTGTTCTCATATGCCTTGGTGTTTTTCATATGCACATTGTGTAGCCTACTCCCCAGCTGAATTAATGCACAATCCTTGTATTTAGCAAGTTTTTATCGCATATCTTTTATGTATGTGGCATGGGGCCAAAACCTGGGAATACAGGAGTTACTAACATATCAAGTTCTTACCCTAATGAAGATGCTACTCTATGAGAGCAATGGTGGAAATTAAATGTTAAAAAAAGTTAATTATCAATTGTGACCTTTACTAAGTAAAGAGAATGATGCTATAGGACATAAATGGAGGACAGAGAGAGAGAGAGAGAGAATTTACATGGATACCCCACGAGGCTTCTTCATGGAGGAGCTACTGGTGCTAACATCAGAAAGTTGAGAAAAGAAGCAGATTAAAAAAGAAATCTGTGTCACAGGAAGAAGAGACAACCTGGGCAAAAGTGCTGAGGCAGCAAAACATTCAGTTTATATTAAAGAAACTGAAATATCATTGAGATAAGACTGTATGGAAGGGAGGTAAGTGGTATGAAATAAACTTGGAAACCCAAGCAGGAACCAGGACAGCTACAACCTCGTAACTCATCAAGCACAGCTCGTATTTTATTCTAAGTTTGGAAAGAGGACATATTAAAAGGTTGTAAACAAGAAAGCAGCATAACATGGAATTTACCTAATTTCATTAAAACATTAAATGCAATACAATGAAACAAAATTCTGAGTGCCGTCAGAATCAAGTTTGAGTCTCTAAGAGTGGAGAGAAATGTTGGTGGCCTAGACAAGAGGTGAGGGGCTGGGAAGAACGGATGAATTAGAAGTTGAGGTCTTAGCAATAACTCCTAGTTTCCTTATTGAGCTATTGTCCCCAGTGATGCCTTTTACCAGAACACAAAATTAGGGGAATGTCCTGTTTTCAATCATGCTCTGTGAGTTTGTCTCATGATCCTGCAGGCTAATAAATATTCCTGTGTGCTCATATGTTATCTTGTATAGCAGAATATCTGTCGCATAATGACTTGCTTTTCTATCAGACAGCAAGCTCTTTGGAGATAGTGAACACATCTTTTTATCTTTTTTTTATAGATAGCATCTAGTACATAAAATGTAAACAATTATTTGAGTGAACAAATGAATGTAGAAAGAGCTAAGAGATCTGGCAAGATCAGGGTATCAGAATTACTGTAGCTTCCTGTATTCTTGCATTTCTGTTCCTCTAAAAGAACAGATATATACTTAGATTGAAAGCTTTTAAAGATAACACATGTTTTACTACAGATCTAAACATTTAAATCTTCCAACTGCTCAACATCTGTGTGTGACTTATTTTACTCTAGACTGCATGAAGACAACATAAAAAGATGAAATTTCTCTTTTTGTGTGGTGACCAAAGTAGATTTATTTTATAATCAATCAAAAATTAAAAAAAGAATATGCCTTTTAAAAATATGGGAGCATCCATTTACTACTCAAAATGTTAACAGAAATTTTGGAGGAATTTTGTAAGATTATTACTCACTTGAATTTTTTTAAAGAATGTTTGATGTAGGTGGACAGAGATCAGAGAGGAAGAAATGGATTCACTGCTTTGAAGGAGTTACGTGCATCATATTTTGTGCTGCACTCAGTGCCTATGACATGGTCCTGGTGGAGGACGAAGAAGTGGTAAGTGAATGGAGAGCGAGGCCCAGGTGAAAAACCAACACTCGTGCTGTCCCTTAGTATTACCACATTTCTCAGCCCAGTGAAGGTAACCTGATAGTTGTTCCAGCTCCTTGTTTAGGGGGCCCAACGTTCATATTTTGCAAATAATAACCCTACCTGTGCTCATCTTTCATACCTACAGAACAGAATGCATGAAAGCCTCCACCTGTTCAACAGCATCTGCAACCATAAGTATTTTGCCACCACCTCCATTGTCTTGTTTCTCAATAAAAAAGATCTCTTTCAAGAAAAAGTCACCAAGGTGCATCTCAGCATCTGCTTCCCAGAATATACTGGTGAGATTCTTTCCCATTAGCTTGTAGCAATTAATTCTTGAACAGGTAGGTAGGTGGATAGATAATATTTATATATACTCAGTTTGTTGGGTGAATAATATACTCAGTTTGTTGCTATTTCTATGGCATTATGAGTTTTTGATGCAGAGTTTACACTTTAGCCACCAGAAGTCTTCAGTGGGTTAAGCATAATTCCCAGCACCAAGTAGATGCTACATAAATGCTGATAAATGACCCTTGACATTGTGATTTTGAAACAGAGCCCTTAGAACCTCAAATAGTAGCACACAAAGGAAAATCCTAAGACATATTGATACTATTTATTCTTTAAAATCTGTAATTATTATTTATTTCTTTATTTTTTTAATTGACAAGGGCCAAATACATTTGAAGATGCTGGAAACTACATCAAGAATCAGTTTCTGGACTTGAATTTAAAAAAAGAAGACAAGGAAATTTATTCCCACATGACCTGTGCTACTGATACACAAAATGTCAAGTTCGTGTTTGATGCAGTGACAGATATAATAATCAAAGAGAATCTGAAAGACTGTGGCCTCTTCTAATCAACCCTCTGCCTTCTACTCTTGCTGGAGTACTTCAGGATATAAAAAGGGCTGTGTTATTAGTTTGAATAGCTGGTAGCTTACCTAGAAATATAACTAGCATTATAAATCAAGATGTTTTCACACAAAAAATTTCCATGTGTTGTCATCTGTATCTGAATAAGTTTTAATTTCTCTGGGTTATGGACAATGGGGTTTTTTTATGTTCTTATGGCTTAAAACTGATATATTTTGGTAACTGAAATAGTATACATTAGTATCAGGGAATTTTCTTGGAAATAAACTCCTTCATGTGGCCTAATTTTAATCATAAAATAATGAAAATTCAGAGTACTCTGTATTATTTCTACTAGCCATATTTTGAAAGACTTTCACTTTTGCTGACAAATGTAATCATGTTTGTATGCAGGGACTATTAAAAATGGTTTGAGTCATTTTACTGGTCCATTGGCTCTGTTTTAAGCCATCCAAATGAAGTGCTCATTACACATATAGGCGAAATTGGGAAATTATATATGCAAATGAATACACACACTTCTATCCATTACCATTTTTGCTTAACAATCAGTAATGCTGAATTTATTTTCAGAGTTGAAAATTTTATTAATGCACCTCTTTGCACCATCCTTGTGGAAGAGGAGAGAAAGTAGATGGTCAAGTACACGCGGTAAAGCTCTGTAAGCTCCATGATTGTCCTCAGAGGAGTATACATTTCCCATGTTCTATTTCAGGGTGGCACAGAACACTGTTACGGTGGTGGTCACATGGGCTTTAGGACAATTCTAGACAGCAAGAGGGAAAAATTATGTCTCAGTGCTAATAGGCTTTTATGCTTTGTAATTAAGGAGAAATTAGGGACAAGCAGGTAGGGGGACTTCAGAAGAGAAAGGCTGAGCTTCTCCACTCATACTGTATGATCTAATCACTCTAAATAGCATTTCGTGTTCTAGTGGTCAAAGCCTGCTTGTAAAAAGCTCAACTGATGCTTTACAAACCAAAGATGGCTTTTTTTTTCTTTTTTTAGAAAAATGTAATACACACAGAGACACACACTCACTACACTCCTAGAGTGTATCTCAAAAAATTTTTATCTTTCTTTATCAGTTAGAATATTAGTTCAGTGCAAAAAATTTACAGACTCTCAAAAGGGATTTAGCTGGGCTTTTACAAGCCAGGTGAGATGCAAGGAGCATAAATTAGGCAGTTCACCAGTCTTCAATTCAATTTAGGTAACTCTGTCTCTCCAAGTGTTGCTGCTGCTTTGTTCTCGGATGTGTTTCCATTCTCAGTACCTAAGCATGATGGTAACTCAAGAAGTCATCATGAATAGAGTGCCAGGCTTTGCACATGTGTGCACGTGCACACCACACACACACACACACACACACACCACAAGGAAGTTTTCAACAAATGCAATCAAGTAAAAAATAAATTACACTTAAAAATTTGAGATCCCTTTGCAGAATGTAAATTATTAAGGAGTCCAAGAGATTAAGTACAAGTAGCATGAGCAATCATTTAGTCCAGCCATCTAGTGAAATTGTTGGCAAAGACCCAATAAATATGACAATGATATTGATACAGCATTTTGCTAGGAGATATTCAATGTTATGAGATTTTAAATTAAGAATACAGATACTATAATTTCACACATTTCTTTGTATTTTTATTCTTTTACCCTACTTTAAACTGTTATCCATGTCAGTGTGAGGAATTTACAGAAAGTAGAAATATTACTTGAGATATTAATATTATTAACAATTGCTAAATTACTCATTTTTCTGATTTAGGGTTCCTCTTTTAGATGACACCAGTGGAAAGGGTGGGCCCAGAAATGATTCAATTTTCCATAGACTTTCCATAGACTCAGGATGGGCCTTTGGTGTAGCAGCTGGGATGTTTTTGTTCTATATTGGAGTACCTGGGTCAAGCTCTTGCTCTGCTCCCAATTCCAGCTTCCTGCCAGTGCACACCTAGGAAGCAGCAGCTGATGGCACAAGTACTGGGTCCCTGAAATTCACATACATGGATGACCTGGACTGAGTTTTGACTCCAAGCTTTGGTCTGCCACAGACTTGGAGCCAACCCGTGGATGGAATCAATCAATCAATCTCTCTCTCTCTCTCTCTCTCTCTCTGTTTGTGTGCTTCTCTGCTTTCCAAATGTATTTACATATATTATATATACATATATATCTCATTTTGACTTGTGCAAAAAAAAATAGGCATAAATATTTGTTTATAAAACATTTTTTCTCAGGGTCAGCATTATGGAGTAGAGAACTAATCTGCTGCCTGAGAAGCCTGCATCCCATATAAGTGTAGGTTCAAGTCCTGGCTGCTCTACTTCTGATCCAGCTCCCAGCTAACATGCTTGGGAAAGCAGCAGAAAATGGCCCACGTGTTTGGGCTCTTGCATCCATGTGGGAGATGATGGAGTTCCAGGCTCTGGGCTTTGGTCTGGCCCAGCCCCTGCTGTTGCTGCCATCTAGGGAGTGAACCAGCAGCTAGAAGATCTGTCTCTATCTCTGTCTATCTCTCTTATTCAGTATCTCCCCTCTCTATAATTCTGCCTTTCAAATAAATGAATCTTTATTTTTTTCTTTGAAAGCTTTAAATACTATGTTAAATAAGAAAACTAAAAGTAGAAGTCAATCGGGATCATTAAAAAATAACAACTGTTAAATTCTAATTCTATAAAGGAACTTACAAGTTTTACTTCATTATCAAAAACACTGCCATGCTAGACAATGAATTTTGATAAAGTTAGGAAAGAATTTTTAAGAGACAAAATAAACACATTTTATTTTTTAAGTTACAATCTTTAAAATTGAAAGTATTTTGGATTTTATTTTCTAATTTTCAACGTAAGACGTTAGAAGTAGATTCATGACAGTTGGTGCTAATTTAAGACAAAAACAACATGAAAATAGGGGAAGATTTGCTTTTAAGAAACTCCCAAAGAGTCAAGAAATGGAGTTGGTTAAAATTGCGACACCTGCTTCAGCTGGAAGTTCAGCCTTGTATTGGGCAGTCAGCACTCCAGCTTTTACAGCATTCCAAAGAGGCAGGCCAGGTCTCTGCCACCCCAGTGTGTGTTCAAACAAACAAAAATGTACCCAGCTCAAGTGTACTCAAGTATGACCCAGCAGATGTTTTCTTCCTCCGTTATGGGAGGTTTCTCTTCCTGAACTCATACCACTCTCCAGACCTGCTTACCTTGGATTTTTACCACACATGCCCAATCCATTCATTTCTAAGTTTTCCCAATACAGAGAGACTGCATTTACCTCAGAGACTTGATGTAGATGTATATCCAGCAGGGACTTTAGGACCGATCCTCTGAGGTTTTCCAGGCGCATGAGCTGGTCAAAGACTTGGTATTCTGGGACTAGTAATTAGAGGGGTAAATGAAGACATGTGTGAGCCGGGGGCCTCTGCCTTGTGGTGAAGCCGTTAACCTGCAACACGAGCATCTCAGAGGAGAGTGCCTGATCCAGTCCCAGCTGCTCCACTTCTCATTGAGTTCCCTGCTAATGCACCTGGAAAAGCAGAAGAAGATGGCCCAGGTACTTGGACCCCTTCCCCTCTGTGGGAGACCCTACGGGAGTTCCAGACTCCTGGCTTTAGCCTGGTCCAACCCCTGCTATTGTGGTCATTTGGAAAGTAAAACAACAGTGGAAGATCTCTTTCTCTCCCTCTCTCTCCCTCTCTGTTGCTCCTTCAAATAAATAAAAGATACATTTAAAAAAAAAAAAAAAAAAGGTATGAACTGAGCAATTCCTTTGTGTTGAAACATTGTGAAAGCTGTCAACTCCAAAAATAAGCTTTATAAAAAAGCAATTTCAAAATTTGTATGGTTGCCAGCATTTACTATAAATATTGAATATCCCATTAATTAGCAAAAGTTATAAACAAACATCACATCATGTAATTGTGAAAAATATGTTCTCAGTTTATGAACCTGTCCCAGTACAAATTTACTTATCCCTCATCTTTTCAAATAATGAAATGTTCTAAAACATTTGCAGAAAATTACTCAAGCTTGGCTTTATCAGAACATTACGGACATGAGAGAAATATACATCTTGTATTGACTGGTATATCTTTACTATGCTGTATTATTTCTGAAGCAAGTGTGGACACATTTGTTAAAATGTATGACTGCTTGAAATAAAACATCATTAAGAATTATGGGAGATAGTGTGAATTCTCAAATTTACAATAACTTTAAAAATGAAAGCCATGATGTTCTGCCTGGAGTGGAATAAGTATTCATTAGATGTCGTAACCAACTAGAGCACACTTCTCATCAATAATCCCTTTTCTGACATTCTTACAGCCTAATCCAGACCACATGGGGGCACACTTACATCGTATGTTTTTCTACACAAACGCTGCAACCATAATAAATTTGGATCACAACAACCTTAATGAAACAGATAATAAAATTGTATTCAGAATCATAGTTCAGTTTTTGCTTCTAGCTCAGTAGTATAGAATAGTCAGAGAATCAGAAGACAGAATAATTTAATCAAACTCAAAAATAGCAAAGCCATTGAAACAGATTTAAATGTGTAATCACAGTTACAGGGGCTTCATACTCTGGTGGGCTTTTGGGGTCACTTTCAAATTGTTGTTTAAATCTAAGTAACCATTCATTTTGTAAAGTCTGTCTTCCCATTCAGTCTGTATGGTGTTTTAAATCCTCTTTAGCTCACAATAATTTGCTGGCTGACAACTACTATGTTTTGTGAGTTGTACCCAATTGGCTGCTTGTTAATGTGTGTCCTTTGAGTAAATGGAAGGACAATTCCATTCTGCTACACCACGAACCGTCCCATTGCTCTGTTTATTACAACCTTCCTCCAGACAACTCCACCAAACCTGTGACATTGTTTTTTAACTAGCCCTGCTGCTGCCAGACATTTTTCTTTAGCAATAGCACATTGTTAATTTTAAGTCCCATTTGTCACACTACTTAAGTAATAAAAAGAGTCACATGAAAGAGAAAGGAAATAAAAAGAACCTAATTTACTTCTTAGGGACAGTAATGTTCCTGTAATTATTACACTTTTCAGATAAGGAATAATATATGACACACACAGGCAAAATCATTATTTTATAGGAAAGACATTCATATTTTCTAAAGTTGTCATACTGAAACAAAACCAAGCTCACATGATTGAAAATCTTCACTATGAGAAACGGTGACTTGATCAGCCCTTGCCCTGACTGTTGATGAACAACTTAATACGTTATCCCTCTTAGTATTTTTTTATTTTTTATTTTTTTATTTTTATTTTTTGACAGGAAGAGTGGACAGTGAGAGAGAGAGACAGAGAGAAAGGTCTTCCTTTGCCACTGGTTCACCCTCCAATGGCCGCCGTGGCCAGCGCACTGCGGCCGGTGCACCGCACTGATCCGATGGCAGGAGCCAGGTACTTCTGGTCTCCCATGGGGTGCAGGGCCCAATTACTTGGGCCATCCTCCACTGCACTCCCTGGCCACAGCAGAGAGCTGGCCTGGAAGAGGGGCAACCAAGACAGAATCCAGCGCCCCGACCAGGACTAGAACCCGGTGTGCTGGTGCCACAAGGTGGAGGATTAGCCTAGTGAGCTGTGGCGCCGGCCCCCTCTTAGTATTTTTTATGTTCTACTTAATACTTTAGGTTGAATACTGTAATCAATACACAGTTATTCCTCCGCCTAGCAGCGCCGGCACACCGGGTTCTAGTCCCGGTTGGGGCGCCAGATTCTGTCCTGGTTGCCCCTCTTCCAGGCCAGCTCTCTGCTGTGGCCAGGGAGTGCAGTGGAGGATGGCCCAGGTGCTTGGGCCCTGCACCCCATGGGAGACCAGGATAAGCACCTGGCTCCTGGCTCCTGCCATCGGATCAGCGTGGTGTGCCGGCCGCAGCGCGCCGGCCGCGGCGGCCATTGGAGGGTGAACCAACGGCAAAGGAAGACCTTTCTCTCTGTCTCTCTCTCTCACTGTCCACTCTGCCTGTCAAAAAATAAAAAAAAAAAAATGTTGAAACTTAACTGAAAAGTGATTGCTGTTAAATATAAGAGTGGGAATAAGAGAGGGAAGAGATGTGCAATTTGGGACATGCTCAAGCTGACTTGCCCTAAACGGTAGCGTTAGAAACATACCAGGGGATTCCAATTCAATCCCATCAAGGTGGCATATACCAATGCCATTTCACTAGTCCAAGTGATCAATTTCTATTCACAATTGATCATAATGATAGGACTAAGAGCCAAAGGGAGCACATAAACAAGACTAGTGTCTACAAATATTAACTGATAGAATAAAAAAAAAAAGGGAGAGAACGATCCAACATGGGAAGCGAGATACACAGCAGACTCATACAATGGCAGATGTCCTAAACAGCACTCTGGCCTCAGAATCAGCCCTTAAGGCATGTGGATCTGGCTGAAAAGCCCATGAGAGTATTTCAGGCATGGAAAGCCAAGACACTCTGGCAAAAAAAAAAAAAAAAAAAATGACCTAAATGAAAGATCTCCGCGAGTGAGATCCCAGTGGAAAGAACAGGTCTTCAAAGAAGAAGATACCTTTCTCTGAAGGGAGGAGAGAACTTCCATTCTGACTACGACCTTGTCTAAATATGATCAGAGTCGGTGAATTCAAAAGGCTTCCAGAGCCTTGGCAACTCATGACAAGAGCCTATGGTGATTACTGATGCCATAAACAAGAGTGTCAATTTGTTAAGTCAACAACAGGAGTCACTGTGCACTTACTCCTCATGTAGGATCTCTGTCCTTAATGTGCTGTACATTGAGATTTAATGCTATAACTAGTACTCAAACAGTATATTTCACTTTGTGTTTCTATGTGGGTGCAAACTGTTGAAATCTTTACTTAATATATGCTAAACTGATCTTCTATATATAAAGAGAATTGAAAATGAATCTTGATGTCAATGGAAGGGGAGAGGGAGCGGGAAAGGGGAGGGTTGCGGGTGGGAGGGACGTTATTGGGGGGAAGCCATTGTACTCCATATGCTGTACTTTGGAAATTTCTATTCATTAAATAAAAGTTAAAAAAAAAGAAAAGAAAATCTTCACTCAATGTATTTCTGTTTTCTCTTCTGAAAAGAAAAATGGTCAAAGATTAAATGAATTTGTAATATCAAAATGAATGAATATTCATATTTTAACTCATTTAAAGAGAAAAGCACTGGATGATTAGTGTTCAACTTAGCATAAGAAAGTTTCCCATCAAAAGCACTCCATCCAGAATGCTGAAGAAAAAGATGATCTATGCTACAATTATCTTCTCAATTAAACACCTGAGAAGCCGGCACTGTGGCCTAGCAAGTAAAGTAACACCTGCAGTGCCAGCATCCATATGGGAGCCAGTTCAAATCCCAGCTATTCCGCTTCAAATCCAGCTCCCTGCTGTGGCCTGAGAAAGCAGTGGAGGATGGCCTGAGTCCTTGGGCCACTGCACACATGTGGGAAACTCAGAGGAAGTTCCTGGCTCCTGGCTTTGGATTGGTCAAGCCCTGGCCATTGTGGTCATTTGGGGATTGAACCAGTGGATGGAAGACCTCTCTCTCTCTGCTTCTGCCTCACTGTAACTCTGTCTTTTCAAATAAATAAATCTTACCAAAAAAAAAGAAACCTGAATATTTTACTACACTTTAAAATATTAGCTGTAGAAGTACATTCATATAAAGCATAAGGTCTGAGATAATTTACCTTGCAGACAATTTTCTTTCTCTTAAAACCAGAGTTAGTAAATCTGTCAGTCCCCTGTGAGTCCACACTGTTTACTCACTACTCAGTTCAAGAAACAATCACTCAACATTTCTATCCATCTCTGAGTAGAGGGTGTCCGCTGTAGCATGGCAGCATGCTGAGATCCATCCTTTGTAACACAGGGCAAATAACTGGATCATGGAAATCTCTATATCATTTTTATTACATGAAAACAGACACAGGTGTATACTTTTTATTATTACTCTATTATTTTGTAAATTTTAAAAAAGAGTCCTGGGAAGGGGTTCTGGACATGCTGTTCTCAAATATGGCCTGCTGGCATTTGAGAAGGCAGCAGAAGCAGGCTGGTCTCTGAGAACCCTATTACTCTCCCCAAAGTAGACCAGAAAGGAATGCTCTGATCTTCCTCCAAAGTAGGTCATAACGCCCTCCTTCCAGAGGGATCCTTGTCATATACACAGGAGGGAAAGGAAGGTGCACAGATGCCAAGGAGAGCCTGAATGAACAGGGCACCTCTGTTCCCCAGGTTACGGTTGTTAGATAACAATCCCCTTCATCCAGTCACACTTATGTACAACTGTCCAGGCTTTGTCAAACTTCATCAAAATGTACATAGAATCTATAGTAAATAAATTCTTATGCCTTTCATGATAGAGATCTCACCCATGGTCCTAGCAGGAGGTAAGGAAAAGATATTACTATTCTTCCCCTTAAAACGCATTGTTGTTTTAAGCAATAGCCACATTGTGTTCCTGTGCTTTTCCAAGAATAGCATTAGTAGAAGTACATGGATGTCGTGTACTGTATTCCACACTATTTAAAGATTTATTAATTTATTTGAGAGGTAGAATTACAGAGAATGGGAGAGACAGAGAGAAAGGTCTTGCATCCACTGGTTCACTCCCCAAGTGGCCTTAAGGGCTGGAGCTGGGCTGATCCAAAGCCAGGAGCTTCTTTCAGGTCTCCCATGCAGGTGCAGGGGCCCAAGCACTTGGGCCATCTTCCACTGCTTTCCCAGGCTAGAAGCACAGAGCTGGATTGGAAGAGGAGCAGCCAGGACTTGAACTGACGCTCACATGGGATGCTGGTGCCACAAGAGGAGTAGTTTATCCTACCATGCCACAGTGCCAGCCCCTGTATTCTATACTCTTAAAAGCTTTCATGAAGCTTCGAGATTCCAACAGCAAAATCCACTGTGAGAGTTTCATTATGAATGTGTGACACAAGTTTCTTCTGAAGTAAATGTTCCCTGTTGGAACAGGTGCCATGATTAGAATAGGGAACCCTGGCTCAGGCTTGAGAACTGGATTTTAGATCCCAGTTGCAGCACCAGTCCCCAGTGGGATGCTGAATATGTGTTTGTTTATTTTAGTTGGTCATGTTTCTTAGGTCAGATGAGTAGACAATCACCATAGGCCAATGAAACCAAAGCTTCCGAGTCAGCAGTTTGTTTTGAAAACCGATATCAGAGCAAGCTTCTCTTAGTCATTACTACAAGAAGACAAGGAGCCCATGTTGTGGTGCAGTGGGTTAAACCACTGCTTGTAATGCCAGCAACCCACGTCAGAGTGCCAGCTGGAATTCCAGCTGCCCTGCTCTGATCCAACTCCCTGCTGATGTGCCTTGGAAGGCAACAGATCATGGTCCAAGGGCTTGGGCCCCTGCAACTCATGTGGGAGACTCAGATGGAGTTCCTGGATCCTGGCCAGGATCAGCTCCAATCACTGTGGTCATTTGAGGAGTGAACCAGCTGGTGGAAGATCTTTGACTCGCTATCTCTCCCTCTCTGTCACTATACCTTTCAAATAAAAGTGTAAAAAAAAAGTGGAATAGTATGTAAATGATTTTTAATGTGCATATAAAATATGACAGTGTTTCAATGTTGCTTCCTTTTTCAGATTTCAACTGAAAACTTTATTTTTTGGAAGGCCTTGGGCTCTAACATTGTTTCTTATAAAAATTTCACAAGGATATTTTCTTGGTAAGTTTGCTGTGAAGGTACTTCCAAAAGTGTATGGAAAATGGAATTAAATAATAGTTTGTTTTGGTGCAAAAAAAAAAAAAAGTGGAAAGCCATGCATCAAAGGGGTCTTCAAAAAATTCATGTGTATAATGAAAAAATTATACATGATTTCAAATTTTTATACCAAAATGAACCTATATTTTCACTCATTTTTCATGAAATTTGAAAGTATCTTTCTCATCCTATGTAGAAGTGCATTAATATATAAAGGTTGTATTAAAGAATAGTAAGACAACTTGGTAAAACTACCAAAAATGAATTGTGCGCTTAAAATGATTGAATATATAAATTTTCCCTCAAAAACTGTTAAGATAAAAATAAGGTTGATTTTTATAAAATAAACATATGGGGGGCCGGCATTGTGGGTAAAGCTGCCGCCTGCAGTGCTGGCATCCCATATGGGCATGGGTTCGAATCCTGGCTGCTCCACTTCCGATCCAGCTCTCTGCTGTGGCCTGGGAAAGCAGTGGAAGATGGTTTAAGTCCTTGGGCCCCTGCACTCACGTGGGAGACCCGGAAAAAACTCCTGGCTCCTGGCTTCAGATCGGCTCTGCTCCAGCTGTTGCAGCCATTTGGGGAGTGAACCAGCAGATGAAAGACCTCTCTCTCTCTCTCTCTCTCTTTACCCCCTCCCGCCTCTCCTTCTTTCTCTGTGTAACACTTTCAAATAAAAAAGTAAATAAAATCTTTTTAAAAAATGGCATTCACTCTTCCCCACAATGTCTCACATATGTAATGGAATTAAAGAGTTTTTTTGACAAATTAACAAATGATATTTCTCAGAGTGACTTCTTGATCTGAAGCAGCTATGGTTCAAACTCCAATATCCCTGTCAATCTATGTCTACCTCCCCTGCATAGTTGTTTGGCCAAGACTACCAAATCTGACTCTAAAATCCTGGGATCTGAAATCATTCCCAGGTGATAGTGAGGTTCTCAGGTTACTCTTGTGCTCAGGGACATCTCTCTGACCTTCACTCATTTGCACTTGAATGTTCATCTGTCAAGGATGGCCTGCTCCCAACTCAAGCCAGGTCAGCTAGGACTCATTTCTCAAGTGACATAGGGTTTTCAGATTTCACAGATAGAAGTTCACCTATGCATGTTTTTACAGCTCTTCTCCATTTTCTTGTTCAGTATTTATTTCAGTTTACAAGGAAGTAATTATGCATGTTATTTTTAGATTTGTTCCCAACTTTACTGTAGTCTGGGTACAGAACCCAGATGTGGGTTTTCAATGATTGTTATTGACAAATTAAGAACTTACTGAATATCTATGAATTAAGGAAGGAGGGAAAGAAAGGAAGAAAGAAAAGAAAGAAAAGAAAAGAAAAGAAAAGAAGAAAGGAAGGAAGGAAGGAAGGAAGGAAGGAAGGAAGGAAGGAAGGAAGGAAGAAAGGAAGGAAGGAAGGAAGGAAAAAAGGAAGAAAAGAACCAGTGGTCATCTACCAAGCTCTCCTAGAAAGTTTCTTTTCTCTCAGCTTCCGGAATGCCATACACGCCCGGGTTTTCACTCATTTCCCTGACTCCTTCTCCTAACTTCTCTGCTCATCCTATCACTGGTAGTATTACTCAAAATGTCTACTAGACCATCTTCTCATCTTGGTCAACACATTCTTTAGTACTTTCATGGCTTCACTTTTTCCAGGCAGGATCTGTTTTCGGATCCCCAGTTGCATATCCCAACACTCCCTGGGAACAGGATCAGATTAAGACAATTCAGCATCTTCACAAAGAATTCACGATCCTTCACTTCCACCAAATGTACACCTCCTCCTATGATCTACGTCCATTGTTCAAACCACGTGAATTTCTAGTCTTTTTTTGTTTCACCTGTCACTCAAATTGCTCACATCCCATTGATTCTACATTCTAAATGTTTGTTTTGCTATCTGCATTCCTTCATTATCCCTGCCACTTGTCTAGCTCATCTGTCTTGCAAAGGGTCCTGCACTTGGACCTAAACTGTACCCATAGCCCCACTCTTGCCCTTCTCATTCTGTGGCCCCTAGCCACCAGGTGATATTTCTAAAACACAAAACAATTATGCTACATGACTTCCCGTGCCTCCATGGGTCTCCAGTGTCTCCCAAACAATGTCCACCTGCCACAGACATCAATGTCCCCCATGATCAGTCATCTTCTTACCTCTTTAGCCCAAGCTCCCAGGATTCCTTGTGTTTCTTTCTACATAAGCCTAATCATGATAACAAAGTCAAGTAACTCCATTTCAGCCTCTGTGATTAATAAACGGAGTAGACAAGTCACTTTTGGAAAAGCATAGTTACGTTATATGCAGTCACTCTTTGTGTTTGTATGTATGTTTAAAGCTCCCCCATTAATGTTCTTGGTGAAGAAGGGAAGATTAATAACATGATTTATCATGAAAAAAGGACATCATTAGTTGCTACTCATTCCAGACTTGTATAAAATATTGAACTCATTTGGTAAAATTTCCAACTGCTACCTCTTGTATTCTTATTTTTCCCCCAAACTGAAGTTACATAAATATGTCAGCAGTCTGTCTCCCTAGTCAGTGACCACATCCCGTTAGTCATAAGAGATATACATGCTTCTAGAGAGGACTCCAAACGCACTCTATTCAAAGAATTGCTAGTAGAATCCTAATGCTATTCTAGGGAAGGTGACACAATCTTGCCTTTGCAGCAGCCTGATGCTTCTGTAAATAGGGAACAGTCTGGATGTCTTCTAAGAACTGAGATGAATTTGTTAAATATAGGGCATACATGCAAGACAAACAGATCTGGAGGCTTTGGAATCATTTGCAGATCACAGAGACCTGTAACAGTTTTCTCATCCATTATATATGAAACATGCACCTTTAAATGTATTTAGGATCATTTCTTTAGTCTTCTACTTGTCAAAGCAGAATGACCCCATACAAAGCACTACCTTTAGAACAACAAAATGCAATAAAAAAGAATCACCTTTAAATTTATACCTTTGGAAAAAATAATGGAAAGATGGAGGAAAATTGGGATAGCAAGAGGAAGGGAAGTATGGTTATCATCTTAAAACTGTTTCTATGAAATACATGAAATCTGTCCTCTTCACATTAATAAAAAATTACCCTTTATAATTCTTTTTAAAAAATATTTATTCATTTGTTTGAAAGGCAAAGTTAAAGAGAGAGAGAGAGAAATCTTCTGTCTGCTGGTTCACTGCCCAGAATGTAATGCCCAGAGGATGGCTCAGATGGCACAGGTGTTTGGATACTGTTTCCCACATGAGAGATCTGGAAGAAGCTCCCAGCTCCTGGCTTCAGCTGGGCCCAGCCCTGGCTAATGCAGCCATCTGAGGAATGAACCAGCGAATGGAAGACTTCTCTCTCTGTAACTCTCTTTCAAATAAATAAAATAAATCTTTTTAAAAAAAGAAAGAAAGAAAGAAAGAGCCCCTTATAGAACTACATGAGTTGTGTTAAAAGCAAGAACAAACACCAAATCTATAATGCAGCATGGGTAGAAGAACAGTGAAATCACTAACACTTTGGGGAAGGTGATGGGGACAATGCCCCAATGTAATCATTGGTTTACAAGTGGATAAGTGATTTTATCAAGGGTTGAGACTATGTTGAAGATGAAGCCCACAACAGTAGCCCACCACATTGAGTTGTAAGGAAAATGATGACTCTGTTCAAGACTTAATTGAAGAGGACTGGAAGTGAGGAGCAGAAACAAAAGCCAACCCCATAGACGTCTAAGCTGGCTCAGTTTACACAATTCTGAGGGAAAAGTGAAAGTGGAGAAAATCTTGTAATCTGTCAGTCCCAAAACTCTTGCACCCAGATCAGCTGTAGACAAGAGCAGAGCTTTCAATGGAAATTTTAAACAAGTGGAGTCAACATACTGAATCAAGATCCTCAAGCACTTTTTTGATTATGACAGGAAAAGACACAGCTTTCACCAGTACAGTTGTAGGTATTGTAGATATTGACTACCAACAAGTAGAAGTGGTCCAGTGAAAGCAAAAATGGATCAGTCAAGAGAAAAGACCACAACAACAGGTTTCCAGGATGCTCCAAGCCTTTTGCTTGTTGACTTTCTGGAGAACCAAACAATGATAAAATCTTCTTAGCATATGGGCAAGTTTGTGAGAGTTGCAATGGGAAATCATGACACACCCACCTTTCATTCCTGATGTGGCTCCTTCTGATCCTTCCATTTCCTAGTCTCTTAAAAACATTCTTAAACATCATCACCCATTTTTCCTCAGTTAGTGATATAAAAAAGAATACATTAACACTGTTAAATTTCCAGGGTTCTCAGTTCCTTAAGGAGTGACAAAATGGCTGGTATCATTGCTTAAAAAGTATCTTGAACTTGACTGAGCTAGTGTTGAGATTATACAGTTTATATTCTTTATTTTGACTTTTCAATTCCACTTTCAAGGAACTTTTTGAAGCCACAGTAGTTTTACTCTCTCTTTTACCTACTGCCTCTGAGCCTTTCCAAGGTGTATTTGTGCCCTTACTATCTAGACAGATTCTATACTGCATATCCAACCTCTGACCACACATAAAACTCATTTCCTCCAAAATATCAGTAAATTTAAAGCTATTTTCAATGTAAGTAACCATTATCTGTCACATTCCAAGAGATTATAAGGCAGAAATATGGTCGAGATGCTAGCACAAATTTTGGAAAATGCTCATACTTCAAAACTTGCAATGTATCTTGTGTAATTAATTATCAGGTTAGCGACACTTTAAATCTACAAATGTAAGTAGCTAATAATGGGACTCTTGTAGTATTCTGCAAAAATATACACTTATCCTTTAAATTTCTTTTTTTCTTTTTTTTAAACTTTTATTTAGTAAATATATTTTCCAAAGTACAGTTTATGGATTACAATGGCTTCTTCCCCCCCATAACTTCCCTCTCACCCGCACCCCTCCAATCTCCCGCTCCCTCTCCCATTCTATTCACATCAAGATTCATTTTCAATTGTCTTTATATACAGAAGATTGATTTAGTATGTATTAAGTAAAGATTTCATCAGTTTACACCCACACAGAACATAAAGTGTAAAATACTGTTTGAGTACTAGTTATAGCATTAATTCACATTGGACAACACATTAAGGACAGAGATCCCACATGAGGATCTTCACAAGCATTTTCCTTGTATGTATAAAATTTTTTCATTGTTTATGATAAAATGCAGTTGAAAATCAATAGATCCTTCTGGATATTTTTTAATTATGAGTTTCAATACTAAAATTCTGAGGAAATATTCATGAATTTAAGCTAAGAGAACTAAAAAAATAAGTAAAATTTAGATTTAGATATTTGAAAAGTACAATCACTTATACTAATTATAAAATTATGTGTGTGTGCGCACAGGTATGTGTGTATATGTGTGTAACTTATGCAGGTATGTGTGTATATGTGTGTAACTTATGACAGTCATCTTCAAGTTTTTAGGCTTCTTCTATTCTCCTTCCTTAAACATGAAAATGCAAAAGCCCAGCAATTCCCAACCATTTGGTCTTCTTGCTGTAAAAGATCAAGTTGTTCAACATATTCTACTACATTATCTCGTGATCCATGAGGATATAAAACACTCTGATAAATGCAGTTATAGGAGTGTTTTATTGCTTTAACCATTTATTTAGTCATTTTTACACTCACAAATTTAGGTCTAACCAGTTGCAGTTTGTACATTTTTGTACACAATTCATGGGACGTCTTCCGTGAAAAGCTGAATTTGAAAACTCCTTAGATTAAGTCAATTTCTATCTTTCATGTACTCAGTTTATATTATCTCCAAGTTATGTTTAAATTCCAAAAATACAAACAGTATCACTTTATAGTTTTAGAGATATTTAAAGAGGCAAGCTTTTCCCCATGCATAATGGCCAGATTGAATTACAACCAGCTTGCAATCCAGTGAACTCAGAGCATACATGGTGAATACACACATTTGACTTTCTACTAACCAGACAGCAGTCTGAAAAGTTGAAAATCATAGTTTCACTTTGAAAGACTTTTTTTTTCTTTTTTAGCTAAATAAAGTCTTATTCCAGGAGAGGCCCTTCTGCATGAGCAGCACACAGCAGCTGTCTGCTGGCATTACTTCTGTGATCTATGACAGCAACATGCCCAGCTGAGCCCATCACATGGCACAAGTGCTCTAAACCCAGGAGGCTGGCATGCTAAATATCCACACACTAATTGTGACATCAATCTCCAGCTGTCAGCTGACTAAGGATGTTAGAGCTGAATTGGAAACATGTTGTAGTCACAAATCACTTCATCAAGCGACTCATGTCGGGACATACTTTATTACCATTCCAATAAGAGGTATTAAGAAGTGAGGGAAGTATGGCTGAGTATGGATTTTGAAAGTACAAAGCTCTGTTTATATAGACAAGTTATGTAAGTACAGTATGATAAAATCCATGCTATTCGAAACTCAAATGGCATTTATTTTTAACCATCTGCTAACATGGAGGATTTCTCATTCAATAGAATGTTCCCAGATTGCAAA
Source organism: Oryctolagus cuniculus (assembly GCF_051225735.1). Classification (NCBI taxonomy): domain Eukaryota; kingdom Metazoa; phylum Chordata; class Mammalia; order Lagomorpha; family Leporidae; genus Oryctolagus; species Oryctolagus cuniculus. The sequence goes on along the minus strand of NC_142869.1, from coordinate 144,937,884 downwards.
AAATTTGCTTCTTTCAAGTCCTGGTGTCTTAAGCCACAATGATTAGCTTAACTATCTTATAGACTGTTCAGGTTTTGGAGGTAGGCTGTTTTAAAATAGTTTAGCCTTTCCCTAATGTCTCCTAATCACTGTGATGGCCAAAAATTATTACAGTGTAGTGCAATAGTATTGAGTTTCAACTTAGGAAAGTAGATTTCATTTTATTTGTTGTTATGGGAACTTGCACGTACAAGTAGCTAATGTGAAGCACAGGAGAAAATACTCTGGCCTTTAAAGACGAGTAAACCATCAAGAGAAACATCCCTCTCAAGAGTGGAGGAAAAATAAGCAGAGGAGAGTCGCACCAAGGAAGAGTGCTTCAGTTAGTCATGGAGGCCACGTCTTTTCTCTCTCTTGTATCAGCTGCACACCTGGCAGTAAGGTCCCTCGGTCTTGCTATTTATATCTGTAAGATGAGGGATAAATGAGCTAATATACGTGGAGTGCTCACAAGAGTGCTTGGTACATGTCAAAAATAAATAGTTACTGACAGAGGGGGCAGAGACGCTAACAGGCTATAGAAATGTTGTCTGATAGAAACACAAAAAGAGTTAATAGCACAATTATAGAGGACCTGATTAGAGAAGAGGAAAGGACTTGAAGTAGATGGCGGTATACAGGGAAGAGATTTGGAAAAAAGTATTCTCTGAAAGGGCTACTCCTGATTAAAAGACAGATGTACTGACCATTTTTACATCTATTACAAACACTGGTCCATCATATCAGTAACATTTGATTCTAGAAAGCCTTATTTCATCTTTACTACAAGCATGTTTAATAATTATTTTCATTGTGTGAAGCCCAAAAATTATTTTTATTCATTTGTTTATTTGTAAATACACTCATCCATTAATTTATTCATTTGAATTTTTTTTCACGGTTAATAGGCAATCTGACAGTTATTGTGGGATAAACTTCTGCCACCATATAATTTCAAATTGTTGCCAACAACAGTTTCCCACATTAGAATACATCAGCAAAATTCATGGTCAAGGGATGCTATGGCTGAATGTTCATGTCCTCCCCAAATTCTTACAATGAACCCCAGCCCCCCCGGGATGATATTTGGAAATGAGGTTTGTGGAAGGTAATTGGGACATGAAGCTGGAGTTTTCACAAATAAGATCAGTGCCCTTACAAAGCAGACCCAAGAGAGCTCCCTAGGCCCTTCTATCATGTGACAACACAGAGAAGAGCAGCCTTGCATGAACAAGGAAGTGTAGTGTCACCAGATACCATATCTACAAATACCTTGACCTTGGATTATCTAGTTTCCAAAACCATCAGAAGTACTCAGCCTATGGTATTCTGTTATAATAATCCCAGCAGACTGACATGTATTGTCAAATGACAGGGATTAGTTTCAACCAATAAGTATTTGAAATACAAAGTTAAATAAAATTAAACATTTTTTTTACTGCCACATATTTTTTTTAAATTTTTTGACAGGTAGAGTTATAGACAGAGAGAGACAGAGAGAAAGGTCAGGTCTTCCTTCCGTTGGTTCACTCCCCAAATGGCTGCTACGGCCAGCGATGTGCCAATCCGAAGCCGGGAGCCAGGTTCTTGGGCCATCCTCCACTGCCCTCCCAGGCCACAACAGAGAGATGGACTGGAAGAGGAGCAACTGGGACTAGAACCTGGCACCCATTTGGGATGCTGGCACTGCAGACGGAGGATTAACCAAGTGAGCCACGGCACCGGCCCCTCCCACATATTTCTATGAAGGAAACAGTATAAGAGCCTCTTCTTTACGAAGCCCTACTTTTACAACTAGATTTTTGGAAATTACAAGTTGGCAAATGTTAAGTAATATGCCAATAGGAATAACGTTACTGCATGGACTCTGTGACAGCTCTTTCAGAAAGAGGCCATTTCTCTTTCCTGGCTTTCAGTTCTATTCATTTGTTCATCTTGATAGGCCACGCACAGGGAAAATAGACTTCCTCCTGGTCACGGGCAGCACAGACAGTGGACAACGTCTTTTCTAAAGACAGGGAGCACTGCTTCGGTTTGGCAGGCCACTTTATGGATAATGAGTTTCTGACAGCAGCCACACCATCCTTTAAAATGGAGCTTAGATGCCATCAGAAGAGATTTGGTGAAGCATTTTTTTTTTTTAAGAAAGGTCACTGGGTAGTGAAGGACTGTTGGGGCTCTGCAGGGACATGACTCTTATCCTGGACCTTCAGGGTGAACTGAGCATGAAATAAAAATGACCGTGATTGAAGTTATAAAACATGAAGAGGGCTACACTGAAGTTATGGAATCATTGTGCTTACAATCAAGTCCTACCCTAATAGAAATCATCATTGCTTCAAATTTGGAACCATTAGAATGCTACTAATCTGATCTATTATCATTTAAAATGCTGAACTAAAGTCAAGATTTTTTCTTCCTTTCTTGTATAACAAGGCCCCTTGTTACACAAGGTTGTTCATCTGTGCAGACTTCTTCCCTGACACTCTAATTTTTCACCAAAATGCTACTGGATCATCTTAACATGACTCCCTCAGCCCAGTTATTTTCCAGACAATTTCACCCACACAATTGAAAATAGAAAAATGTTAGTACTTAGGTTAAAATTCCCCAAAAGAATATACAGTAAAATGGATGAGACACAATTGCACCCTGGCAGATTAGGATAAATCACATATTATTAGGTGCAACCACAGGATCAGCTTTCAAATGTAACGAACACATCTTCAACCACAAGACACAAGTAACAATTTCTCCATCACCCAGGACTCCCGGCTTTCTGCTCATAGCAAAAACCTGATCCATGCAACACAAAGCCAACTTAAGAACCAGGAAAAACAAGGCCAGGTTTGTAAGCTCATCACAAATAAACTTGACTCTGATTTTTAGCTATATCTAAATGGGCATATAAGTAGAAGAAAATAGGAAGAAACCATGATCTTTATAAGATTAATATGTACATATTTTTCTTATCATTGTCTATTAATATAAATATAATGACTAAATTAAACTGTTTTTCCTTAAACTTAACTTTATAACAACAAAATCGCTTTACAATTGCAGATTCACAGGCTGCTACCCTGATTCCAATGCTCTGAAGAACACGCAGGAATTTGATTAGCATTTTAAAAGATTTATTGATTTGTTTGGAAGGTAGAGGTAGACATAGAGAGAGGGAGAGACAGACAGATATCTTCCAGCCACTAAGTCCCCAAATGCCCACAAAAGCTGGGACTAGCCCAAGCCAAAACCAGCAATCTTGAACTCCATCCAATCTCCCACATGGGTGGCAGAGGCCCATGCACTCAAGCCATCTCGCACTACCTTCTGAGGTGCATTAGCAGGGAGCTGGATCAGACATGGAGCAGCTGGGATTCAAGTCAGCATTTCAATATGAGATGCTGGCATTGCAAGTGGCCGGTTAACCAGCTATGCAACAATGCTGGCCACAGTATTTTATTCTTAGGCAGATATTACTTTAAATATCTGGAGAAAACATTGATTTGTATTAAGTTCTGTTTCAACAATTTTTTTTTAGTTTTAATGTGAACAAAGCACTCAGGAACTTACCTGTCTGAGGGAAATGTAAGTGAAAATTATTGTCTAGTTTAAGAATTATCTATTGTAGTAAAGATGTACCTCAAAAAATTTATCTGATAAAGGTGCTATTTCCAACTTTGACTACATTGTCATTTAAATATTCATTAATTTACTCAGTATGTGTTATTAATCTATCGCAGGGTAGGAGAAATGCCAAAGGGCTACAATGGGGAGCAAAAATAAACACAAATTCTACATTCATGGAGTTTCCAGTATAAGAGGAAGAAATCATTCCACAAATTATAACATGATAAATATAAAATGCAATATTTGCTATGAAAGCAAAAAGCATGATCCTCAAGCACATAGTATGCAAATGGTGATGTAGTCAGAAGGGGCCTGGGGAGTTTTCTTTGAGTTTTCTTGAACCACAGGTGATGATGCAATAATGAGATTAAAGGAGGAAAGAAACTATTCCAGGCCATGAGAATTGCATGTGCAAAGGCCCTGGGGTAAGAGAAATTGTGGGATATGGAAATGACCAAGGTGGCTGGAGCTCAGAAAGGAGAATAGGTTGAAAAAATCAGAATATGTAGGGTTTTTTTTAAAGATAAGATGTTCTTCTTTATTTTGAAAAAGTTCTCAGCAATGTGAAGGCATGAAAAGATGGCTTTGTCAGTGGTATGGGAAAATGATTACAGGGAGAAAGCCTGAGCTAGCACACTACAGGTGGGGAATTAAAGGCACACAGGAGTGTGTTACATTCCAGAAGCCGAACACGACAGAACAAGGGCATAAGCCTCAGCCATTTTGGATTCCTGTTACCCCTGCCTTCTTTCAAGAGATGAGTTCCATCCCACACCCTGGATTGTTTTTCACCTCACTCCCTGCATTCTTCCCCAGGTTTGGAAGCCAGTGGGCCAAACGTGAAGAACCAGTATGGAGACGCTCCTCTCCACCTCTGCCCCCCACCCCCACCTCAAGCTCACCTAAGATACAGAAAGGTCCAGCCTGCTGGGGTCCCGGCCCTCTGCCACGTGTTCTTTCCATCTGTGCACACACTGGCAGTTGGTCCACGTCTGCGAGTTTATTCTCTCTGAATAATTTGGTCTGGCTGCAAGTTTGTGTTCTGTCTCCTCTCTGTTCTGCACCTATTTTTCTTTTATCTGGTGCCCCAGGTGAGGAGGGGAGCAAAGGATCAAGCTTTGGGGTAAGAGCTGTGACTCTCTTCCCCCTTCTTCCAAATTCTCTCACCTTCCAAACTTTCCTCCTCTCTGCGGCACAGTGTATCCTCATTTACCTTCCAAGAGAGAGACTATGGATGCAAGGGACCAGCAATAACTTGGTAGTGACCGAGAGCCTCTAACCAGGACGACTCTCTGGTGAGGCTCGAACTTCCCCAGGCAAAAACCAGACCCCAACAGCCCAAAAGGGCATCCAAAAGTGACTCCCTTTCTACTTTCTTTTCAGACCTGGCTTCTCCTTGGAGTAGGGAGGGAGCAACTTCCAGGATTGCACCAGCCATCCTCCTTGGGGCCTGGGAGACACTTCTCCAAAACCTCCCAGGCGAGTTGAGAACAGCTTTAGTGGCTTTCTCACTCCTGCTTGCCCTTGTCATTTCCCAACAAATTCACAGCCAGAGCCTTTGCCAGATCTCATCGCTCCGTTGGACCTCATTCTCAACCCGTCGGACTGGTAAGAGAGATTTTTGTCACCGCATGCGTGCTGGGCCGATGCTCATGGTCGATTCATCCACTCTCGTAGGGCCTGCAATGCTGGGTCGGTTTCTCTTGCTCTCTCCTCTTGGAGGACTCAGAACTTAGGTTCTCAGTTGGGATGATTCCCAGGGATGCCCTGTGAAAGGACCCTCTTCCCCCACACTGTATTTTGCTTAATCCATGGGTTCCAAATTTCAACTCCCCTCTGGCCTGTCTCTTAAAAGATTTGCATAGGAAGGGTCTGAAGGGCGATTAATCCACTTCTGCCCTAATTTGGCATGTTTGGTCTCAAAATTCTACACAGAGAAACAGCAAATGGTCAGAGGTCCCCTCCATCCCAGGCTTTGTCCTCCTCCAAGGTCAGCTTTCCTCATTCCAAGCCCTTGGGCAAGAGAAAGACTTGGAGCCTCCTTTTGAACCCTCGACTTTCTCTTCTTCCTCTCTTGCTTTTTTCTTAGGGATGCTGCCGCCTCTGGAACAGGACCCTGTACTCACTCTATCTCCCTGCCTAGCTCTTCCCCACCCCTCCTCACTGACAGGCAAAACTGCCTCTCTCCTCTCTTCCTGACTACCTCACCCTGTCCTGCCCCACCACCACCACACATACACACACACACACACACACACACACACACCACCTCTCCACCCCATGCACCTGGGACATTCCAAACTCCTGAAACAATGCACTGTAATCTTCACCCAGGAGCCTTTCCCACATCTCCCTGCCCACCTTAACAGGGTCCCTGAGGACCTCGGCACCTCTCCCAACAATCAATTCCAGAAAGGACTCTGCTGTTCAGATACAATGAAGCCTGACTTCAACACCACCAACCCCACCCCTGCCCTCTGTCCCCAAAGGCTCAGCCCCTACTGTCCATTTACCCCCACCCCTGTTCCTGTCTTCCCTAAAATAAAGTCATCTTTAGCCACCTCCTCTTCTACGAACACTAAAATCCTAAAGCCTAACATAATGGAGCCACATTTCCTATGAAGACGAAACCTCTCTTCCAGCCATCCCTAGTAATATATATGGCAGGGCTAGCAAAGAAAAATCCCAGAACAGTGGTAATTCCCGAGCAACTTTGCTCCAAAGAATGCTCCATGCCTAGCCTTCTTCTGTCTTGTCCCCTCCCTTGTCTTTGCTAATAACTGAAACTGTTTTGTTGTTCTCTCCTGTAATGTATTATACATGTGTATATGTTGTATGTCTGCATGGGAAAATTTATTAACTGCTGTTTTAATTGGCTTACACTTGTGTTGGATAGTCAAGAAATATTTCCAACTATATACGCTCTTAAAATTTATAGAAGGCTTAAGTTGATAGACATCTGGGTTGATTCCATATCTTAGCTATTGTAAATTGAGCTGAGATGAACATGGGGGTACAGATCACTCTTTCATATGCTGATTTCATTTCCTTTGGATAAATTCCCAGGAGTGGGATGGCTGGATCATATGGTAGGTCTATATTCAGCTTTCTGAGATATATCCATACTGTCTTCCACGGCGGCTGTACCAGTTTACATTCCAACCAACAGTGAATTAAGGTACCCTTCTCCCCACATCCTCACCAACATCTGCTGTTTGTTGATTTCTGTATGAGAGCCATTCCAATGTGGGTGAGATGAAGCCCCATTGTGGTATTGATTTGCATTTCTGTAATGGTTAGTGATACTGAGCATTTTTTCATGTGTCTATTGGCCATTTGAATTTCCTCTCTTGAGAAATGTCTGTTCAGTTCCTTTGCCCATTTCTTAATTGTTTGTTTGTTTTGTCATTGTCGAGTTTCTTGAGTTCTTCACATATTTTGGAAGTTAGTCCTTTGTCAGGCCAATTAATGTCTGCTTTACATGATGATCTGCCATCAAGGAGACCAAACAAGGCCAGTCCACCCCCAAATAGCACGTTTTCAACATGAAGAGTTGGGGCATTGGGCAAGCAGTTGCCAGCTCTGCCAAGACCCAGGCTACTGGAAGTGGAACTTCTCTAGGGGTTGAAGGACTTCTGGGTCAGAACCTCAGACACTGTTGGTCCCAAGCTAAAAACCCTTCATTCTGCCCAGCTTCCAAAATAACTACCACCATCAGGAGGACAGCCTAGGGTCAGTAACAACCTAGGCAGAGCTGTAAATTTTCTTGTAGAGATGTTACCTATTTGATACTAACCTCCTATGCAAGTCAGCTCTCTTCCCAGGTCAGCTAGGTAATAGAAGTCATAGGGTACCTTCCCTAAGGAGGTTCACACCTCCCTTAAGATGTCTCATCCAGTACCACACGCAAAGAGTGAGAGAGGTGTGGACCTCCTATATACCTTGTGAGCCCTTAATGTGTGTCTGATTATTTTCAAGCCCCTCCTATCAGTTTCTGTTTGCCTCTCAGTGAGAAAACTCCCTTCTGGTTTGGACAGGACCTTTCTTAGGTCCTCTAATAATGACTCTGTCCTTAGTTTTAGACTCTAGGTATTTAATCTGCTTCTTTGATTAATTTGCTCCAGGCAATAAAACTCTAGATGGTCATACATACGAAACCTCAAATGGAGACAGTTTCTGTAAGCTAATGCTGCAGGCCCCTCAAGAGGCTACCTGCTGGAGCCCTGTCTTGACCACAGGTCCCTACTCCACCCCAACTTAGCTTGAAGAACTCAGCTTCAGTCCTCACCCAAACCTGTGACAGCAACCAGGGTTTCCATAAGCAGAGAGAGAATGAGGGAGCCCAGAAATAGAAGCAGGCCAGACTAACTCCGTCCCATAGCTCCTTGCCTACATGCACACACTAAACAAAACAGGAGTGTTCTTTCTCTTTGGCAGCCAGGCATACAGACAGGACACTTATTTTCCTAATTCTCACTTTGCCCTCATTTAGGCCATCTTTTCTACCATGGACAATTTCTCTAATTTCTCCTTTTACCCTCATAATCATAGTGCTCTTATTTTTTTTAAATTTATTTGACAGGTAGAGCCGGCGCCGTGGCTCAATAGGCTAATCCTCCACCTTGCGGCGCCGGCAAACCGGGTTCTAGTCCCGGTTGGGACGCCGGATTCTGTCCCGGTTGCCCCTCTTCCAGGCCAGCTCTCTGCTATGGCCAGGGAGTGCAGTGGAGGATGGCCCAGGTGCTTGGGCCCTGCACCCCATGGGAGACCAGGAAAAGCAGCTGGCTCCTGGCTCCTGCCAGGATCAGCGCGGTGCGCCGGCTGCAGCGGCGGCCATTGGAGGGTGAACCAGCGGCAAAGGAAGACCTTTCTCTCTCTGTCTCTCTCTCTCACTGTCCACTCTGCCTGTCAAAAAAAAAAAAAAAATTTATTTGACAGGTAGAGTTATAGACAGTGAGAGAGAGAGACAGAGAGAAAGGTCAGGTCTTCCTTCCATTGGTTCACACCCCAAATGGCCACTATGGCCAGCGCTGTGCCAATCCAAAGTCAGGAGCCTAGGTGCTTCTTCCTGATCTCCCATGTGGGTGCAGGAGCCCAAGCACTTGGGCCATCCTCTACTGCCCTCCCGGGCCACAACAGAGAGCTGGGCTGGAAGAGGAGCAGCTGGGACTAGAACCCTGTGCTCATATGAGATGCCAGCACCACAGGTGGAGGATTAACCAAGTGAGCCACGGCACCAGCCCCATAGTTCTTATTTCTGCTATGTATAATTAACATATTTCAAAAGTCCTTTCAGGAGGGAATGATGGCTATACCCCAAGCAAGGAACAACACAGGACTGCTCTTCTTCAATCAGTCCGATACAGAGTATAGATACCTCACCAACGTCAATGCCCGATATCAGCAGGAAGTAGTCAGAAAGAAACTGGAACGCATCTCCTCATCTATACTGAGAGTCAGGATTGATGGAACAAGGGCATAAGCCTCAGCCATTTTAGGTTCTTGCTATCCCTGCCTTCCTTCAAAAGCTCAGTTCCGTCTCGTATCCTGTACTGTTCCCTACCTTATCCCCTGCATTCTTCCCCAGGTATAGAAGCCAGTGGGCCAAACCTGAAGAACCAGAATGGAGAGGCTCATCTCTATCTCCTGCCTCCCATCCCCACCTCTAGCCCACCTAAGATATAGAAAGGCCCAGTCCCTGGGGTTGGGGCCTCTGCTACATGTTTGGTCAGCATGCATGCTGGTAGTTGGTCACCCACCTCTGTGGATTTATTTTCTCTAAATAAATTTTGTCTGGCTGCAAATTTGAACCCTGCTTCCTCTTTGTTCTGTTTTCCTTTTCCTTATATTTGGTTCCCCATGCAAGGAGGCACCAATCTGCACTCAAACTTATTTTGGTCATGAACTCATCACCAAAAGATAAGACAGAGACAGTGGGTTGGTAGGAGGCATCCACTTCAGCGTAGTTGTGAATTGCTAAGTTAGACGATGTGGAAGAGGACCAAGCTTGACAAATGGAGGGACAGGTGTCGCTCCCCGTCTTCGTGGAGGAACGACACTAAGCCCTGCCTAGGCTTCATATCCGAGTCACGGCACCATTATGTCGCTCCCCATCTTCGTGGAGGAACGACACAGGACCCTGCGCTGTTCTTTCGTCTGCTCGGCCCTCCCCGGGTTTGCTGCTGGTTCTTCCCGGGTTGGCTACTGTCCCTTCCACCTCCGTGGAAGGGCGGTTCCCCCTGCCACATTCCCCACTTCCGCGGGGGAGTGGCACACCGCCGGCCGGCTCTCTTGGGGGCTGCACAGGTGTTCCTTCAGAAAGATGTTCCCCTTAGATGTTCCTGGTGCATGTTGTCTCTCTCCTCCTTTATAGTCCTCCTCCGCCAATCCTAACTCAGCTACCCACACGCCGAGTACGCTGCTCTCCTCGAATCAGGAGCAGGTCCTACAGTTTATTGGTTGAACTGGAGGCAGCTGCGTAGAAGCTGTTTCTCCCTTCTCAGCGCCATATTGTGGGAGAGCAGATGCATAGAATAAGTCTTAATTCCAGTAACTTAGTCTAGTCCGGGTTGCTCCCCACAACAGGCATGACAGTGGTTTTGAACATGGCCAATTCGAGGTCTGCCAGATAGCCCAGCCCAGCTGAGTAGGCAGCTGGAAATTCAGGTCCAGATCTCAGAGAAGTGGGGCTAGATGATAGGCTTTTGTGAATACTCACTGATAGATAGCAACAGAAATCATGGGCGTAAATGTGATGGTCTAAAGATATAGAGGAGAAAGCCAAAAAGTCTAGGGACAGAGCCTTGAAGTATTATAACAATTATATGGCAAAGAGGGGAAAATTGCAATAGAGACTGAAAAAAGGAAAAGAAGTAGATTCAGACTAGGGAGTGTAAAGTGACACTGCAGTGAATTTTCCAAAGCAGAAAGAGCAAATAATTGTAGTAATATAGGGAAAGGTCCATTAAGGCGTGGTCTGAACAATCCCCGTTAGAGTAAATGATGCAGTTGTCACTGAGGAAGCTTTGGCAAAGACTTACAGCTCATAGTGATGGTAAAATGAGAGTCAAGACATGAAGAATAAGGCTGAGGTTGTGGTGAGCACTGGAAAAGGGGTGATGGGGAAAGATAAGAAAGTGTTGATTTCAAATGTTTATCAGCATTTCAAATACACTATATCCCTAACCGAAAGCAAAAATTATCTCTACCTCCTGACTCACCCTTTCATTTTCTGTTCAATACACCATGCACTTCTCTGTCAAAGTACCTAGTCATTTTGTTCTCACACACACCCCTTATCAACACTTCAGCTGATTCATCCCTCCCCACAAAAGTGGTGTCTCTTGCCCTGTGCTTCTGCTTCCCTCTACCTAGATGAGCCCATAATTTACTTCAACCAAGGATGCTACCTAATCCACCATTTACTTAACAACTTAATCTCCAACGAATAATTTGATCTCAAACAGAGTTTTCAACTAAAAGGAAAGAATATTCCTTAGCTCAAATCTTCCCCATTTAAGGTTTTTAAATGTTTCCAAGTAGAGATGCAAAATCATCAAAGTTCATAAACTATAACTTTTGCTTTTAATATTAGTGATGGGCAAAAAGAATTCTAGGCAGAGGAAAAGGAGACAAAATTTCCACTTACTCCCTGGAGTTTACTAATTAAAAGAGAAAACAAGCATATCCATGGAAAAGCAGACAAGTGGCAGAAGAGAAAACTCCATGAGCTATTGTGTCAAAGGAGAGTGGCAAACCATGAATGAACCTATAAATGTATACATTTTCCTTTGTCATGACTGACACATCTTTGGTATCTCAAACAGAACCAGACTAGAACAAGATGTTCCATCAAGGGGGTAGGAGGGAAAGAAATGTCTCTTCATATTCTCATCTATGTTTCGGTATAAAAGTTGAAAAATTCTCAAAGGTGGAAGCAATGGCTCCAGAATTAATAATAAAAAATGAAGGTGATTTTAATATTCTACTGATGAATGCAATATATGTAATGAAGTACCCAGCAGTGTTTCTATATATGTGTATAGTAAGTAATATCCAATCAGGGAAAACATATCTATTCAAACATTCAACATTACTTTATCGTAAAAAAAAATTAAAAATCCTCTCTTCTAGTTTTTTAGAGGATATACAATACATTATCATGTGTATTCTCTCTGCCTTGCAATAAAACAACATTCCTAAAGAACTGTAACTTAACACCATTCACCAATCTTTCCCCACAGTTTCCTCTTCCCTGCCAGTCTCTGGTGAACCTTCACTATTCTCTTAACATATACTGGAATAACATTTTTATATTCCACATATGAGTGAGATTATGTGCTGCTTGTCTTTCTGTGTTTAGCTGATTTCACTTAACATAATGGTCTCCAATTCCATCTGTGTCACTGTAAATGGGAAGATTTCATCTTTTTAGTGGCTGAATAGTGTTCCATTCTACACATGTACCACATTTTCTTTATCCATCTGTTGGGTGGTGAACACCTGAGATGTTTCCATTTTCTAGTTACTGTGAATAGTTCTACTTGGGAGTGCAGTTGCCTCTTTGACAAATTTTTTTTTTTGACAGGCAGAGTGGACAGTGAGAGAGAGAGACAGAGAGAAAGGTCTTCCTTTGCCGTTGGTTCACCCTCCAATGGCTGCACCACACTGATCCGAAGGCAGGAGTCAGGTGCTTCTCCTGGTCTCCCATGGGGTGCAGGGCCCAAGCACTTGGGCCATCCTCCACTGCACTTCCTGGCCACAGCAGAGAGCTGGCCTGGAAGAGGGGCAACCGGGACAGAATCCGGCGCCCCAACCGGGACTAGAACCCAGTGTGCCGGCGCCGCTAGGCGGAGGATTAGCCTAGTGAGCCGCGGCGCCGGCCCTCTCTGACAAATTGATTTAATTTCCCATATATATGTGTATATATATATGTATATATAGTAGAGGGATTTCTGGATCCTAGGGTAGTTCTATTTGTAGTACAGTTTTCCTCAACGTCTGTACTAATTTACATTCCCACCAACAGTGTGCAAGTATTCCATTTTCTACATATCCTCACCAACACTTATTATCTTTTGTTTTGTTTTTTTTTTTTTGATAATAGCCAATCCAACTGGCATAAGGTGAATCTCATTGTGGTTTTTATTTGCATTTTCCTGATGGTTACAAAGCATTCATGTGGTTGTTGGCCATCTGCATGTCTTCCTTTGGGAAATGTCTCTTTCAATCTACTGTGCATTTTTCAGTTGGATTATTCAGATTTTCATTATTGGGTTATTTTTGTTCCTTGTATATTCTGGTAACTAGCCACTTGTCAGATGCATTACTTTCACATATCTTCACTTATTCTATAGGTTGTCGGTTCACTCTGTTGACCATTTTCCTCACTAGGTAGAAACTCTTTGATCTGATGAAATCCCATATGTCAACTTTTGCTTTGTTTCCTGGGCTTTTGGGATCTGATCCAAAGTATCCTTTTCATTCAATATCCTGCAGCATCTCCCCATGTTTCCTTCTAGTGCTCTCTAAGTTTCAGGTCTATGGATGAGCATTTAGCCTAGCGGTTATGACATCCATGCCCTGTATTGAAATGCCTTGGTTTGTTTCTGAGCCTTGGCTCCCAGTTCTGGCCTTCACCTTATCCATACCTAGGGAGTTGATTCTGCTCCACTCCCCTACCCCTATGGGAGGCCTGGATTGAGTTCCCAGCTCTCACTTTTATGTGGTTCAGCCCCAGCTTTTTTTAGGCATTTAGGACATGAACCAATAGATGGGAGTGTACTCGCTCTGTGTCTCTCTCTCTCCTGCCCTGTGTGTGTAAAGTACTTTTGTGTCTTCCATGAAAAACTTTATAAAGACTTACATAAAGACTTTGGATCTTTATCCACTTTGAGTTAATGTTGGTATATGGTGAGAGACAGGGATCTTGTTCCATTCTTCTGCTTATGAATATCCACTGTTCCCAACATCTTTATTGAAAAAACTGTCTTCTGTCCAATATGTGTTCTTAACACCTTACCCAAGGAACAGTTGGCTATGGATGTGTGGGTTTATTCTAGGGTCTCTATTCTGTTCCAGTGGTCTTTGTACTTATTTTTAGGTCAATACCATGCTTTTTTAATTGCTGTAGTTTATAGTACATTTGAAGTCAAGTAGTGAGATGCCTCCCACTTTATTCTTTTTGCTCAAGGTTGCTTTTGATATTCAAGATCATTTGTGGTTCCACACAAATTTTAGTAGTGTTTTTAGTTCTATGAAAAAATTATATTGGTATTTTGAGAAGGATCATTCTGAATCTGTAAATTGCTTTGGGCAGTACAGATATTTTAACAATGTTAATTTTCCCAATCCATTAATATGGAATGTCTTTCCCCTTCTTTGTGTACTCTTCAATTTCTGGGATCTGTATTTTAGTTATCATTTTTGAAAAATTGAAGCTAAAGATGTTTACTTGATAAAAAATATTTTGAAATCTGTGCATATTTTTTCACAATATGTATTTTCTATACATTATAGAATCCATTGCTATCCAGAAGGTAACTGATAGGATTTTTTTTTTTTTTTTGACAGGCAGAGTGGACAGTGAGAGAGAGAGACAGAGAGAAAGGTCTTCCTTTTGCCGTTGGTTCACCCTCCAATGGCCGCCACAGCCAGCGCACTGCGGCCGGCGCACCGCACTGATCCGATGGCAGGAGCCAGGAGCCAGGTGCTTTTCCTGGTCTCCCATGGGGTGCAGGGCCCAAGGACCTGGGCCATCCTCCACTGCACTTCCTGGCCACAGCAGAGAGCTGGCCTGGAAGAGGGGCAACCGGGACAGAATCCGGCACCCCAACCGGGACTAGAACCCGGTGTGCCGGCGCCGCTAGGCGGAGGATTAGCCTAGTGAGCCGCGGCGCCGGCCCCTGATAGGATTTTAAATGGAATTGTGCTAACCTATAGATCAAGTTGGGAAGAAATGACCTTTTAATGATATAGAGTGTTCCTGTCCAAAAACATGGAATAACAACTTAGTTCTTTCCTTTCTTTTATTGGAGCTCTTATGTGTCAAAATAAGAACCTGTATGTTTATGTACTTTTATATATGTACATAAGAACCTATGAACAAGCATTTATGGCAGCTTTATTCATAATTGCCAAAACATGAAAACAACCAATATGCCATTCTGTGGGTGAATAGATAAGTAAACTGAGGTATAATGCTAATAATGGAGTATTATTCAGTGCTAAAAATGAGTTATCAAGCCATGAAATGACTTAGAGTAATATTAATCCATATTACTAAGTAAAGCAAACTAATCTAAAATCCAAAGTACTATAAGATTCCAACCATATAACATTCTGAAAATACAAAACTGTAGGGACAGTGAGAAGATGACTGGTCCCCAAGGAGCTGAGGGGAGGTGGGATGAAAAGGTAGAGCACAAAGAAGTCTTAAGACAGGAAAAATATTCCATATATTAGTAGACACATGCCATCATACTCTTGTTCAAATCCACAGAATGTACATCAGGCATGCACCTTAATATAAATGGTTGACTCTAGGTGATAATGCTGTGTCAATGAGAGCTTACTGTTTGTAACCCATCCATCAGTCTGGTAGTGGTGGGAGCAAGGGGTACCCTGAAATCTCTGTATCTTCCATTCCATTTTTTTGTGATCCCAAAACTGCTCTAAAAGAATAAGGTCTTGATAAAAGCCTCTGAAATGGCACAAGGGTGGGGAGAAGTCTAAGAGGATTTCCAATGCATGTTGTATTATGGCAGATGGTAGGAACTGATGTGACTACTAAGCTAGAGTCGCAGTGGGCCTCAGTCCCATAGCCATAAGAGATTGAATTCTCTCAAATACCAGTTCACTTCAAAGAAGACACCAAGCCTCCAATGGGAATCCCATACTAACACCCTGCTTTCACCGAGTGAGACAATGAGTAGAAAAGCCATCCGACAAATACTTGAACTCCCAACCCAAAGAAATTGTAAAGTAATAGATGTGTGTTGCTTCTCATCACTGTTTTTAATTTGTATCAATAAAAACAAATACAGCTGGAGCTGGGATAGAGCTTCTGGAAGGAAAAGAGAGATTACAAATCTCCAATGTGCTGGAGACATTGTTTCTTTATCTCTCATTGGGAGAAATAGCACCATGGAGTTTCCACTTCCTTTGGAATTAAACCTGTGTAAAAAGCTGAGTGTTCAATGTTTTCACAGTTCCAGGATTGCTTTCCATTATGTGGTTTTATTTCTTTTTTTTTTTTTTTTTTTTTTTTTTGACAGGCGGAGTGGACAGTGAGAGAGAGAGACAGAGAGAAAGGTCTTCCTTTTGCCGTTGGTTCACCCTCCAATGGCCGCCGCTGCAGCCGGGCGCACCGCGCTGATCCAATGGCAGGAGCCAGGATCCAGGTGCTTTTCCTGGTCTCCCATGGGGTGCAGGGCCCAAGCACCTGGGCCATCCTCCACTGCACTCCCTGGCCATAGCAGAGAGCTGGCCTGGAAGAGGGGCAACCGGGACAGAATCCGGCACCCCAACCGGGACTAGAACCCGGTGTGCCGGCGCCGCAAGGTGGAGGATTAGCCTATTGAGCCACGGCGCCGGCCCATTATGTGGTTTTAATAGTAATTAACAGTAGACTCTCAAAACACATTAAATATCATTTTTCTGTGCATTTCATTTTATTTGATTACAGATACTCACAAATTTAATAATTATATTTTCCAGCTCTAAATTATAAACAGGATAATGAGTTCTCACAGAAATACTTCAGTCAGATTAAAATGCTTCCCATATTAAAAAATCATATGAATTATAATTTTCTTATTTGTTACAAAGTTTGTAGAGCTTTCTGATTTCCCTCAACTTCTGATTAAATTTTTACAGTTGCTAATATGTCTTTCAGTTTGAAACAAGTACATGCTGATTATGCCCTTCTCAATAACCTTCTTTCTCCATGTTCAAAAATATTCTGGGTCTATAAGAGGCTTTCTCCATCATATGTTGGTCTGGCTAATCCAAGCGAAAGTTTGCTTTAATTAATATTGTAGAGTCTCCTTTTGCAAGAGACAGACTGGGAGCAATTATAAAACATCTAGAGAAAGCAAAAATAAAGGACTAGGATATATGAAGTACATGCAAATGTGGATTGTCAGCCTGATGGGCAAGGCCTCATCTAGGCCATACATAGAAATGCAGGAATCACTGACTACGTGCTGTATCCTTAGCTTGGGAAGTAAGTACGCATGTTTGTTTATTGCCACAATACAAGATGAAAAATGGGGGAAAGTGAACAGCCAAAGAATAGGAAGATGTTTAACAGATATAAATGCAAATACCAGTAGGGCATTGTATTGATGAGAACAAGTGAGAATGGCACTACTCATGAGCCAATTGAAAGCACCTGGACAGGTATACTTTGCCAGAATCCACTGTCAAGGACTTTTTATAATAACAAGAGTAATCGTCTCATTCAGAAGGCATTTTTTAAAAAGCGTTTATGATTGAATATTATATAATATACATATGTATTTGTATTTCAAGAACTTTAAAAGGATGACAAATTACAAAAGAAGTTAAGCTACAGATAAGCAAAAGTTAGTAAAAGGAATAGAATGCTTCTGCTTATCCCTTGAATAGCTCATATTTTATTTTAATTCATGATGTGCTTCTTCAAAGTGGAATAACTCTAAAGTAGTATCACCCAAAAATGCACCCGGGCTCTCAGCTTTGCCTGTTCTCTACCTGGCCCCTGGAAATTCAAGTGGATTGCTCCAGACTGTTTTCTGACTTGTTATTCATCACAGGCATCTCATTTTAGAGGGAGAGATCTTACAATTCTCGATAACTTTATGTTGTCAATATCTAGGGTTAATTCTGAGTAGAACTGAGAGTTGTGTAATTTGACTAATGACAGAGAGTGCAATTCATGTAATTATGCCATACTGTGTTTCAGGATCCCTTGGAGAAAGGGAGATGGGGGAATGGGAAAGAGAGTGCTTATATCTCTATTCTCTCTCACTCTCTGATATGTGTGTGTGTGTGTGTATATATATATACATAAATATATATACACAATATATATACACATATGTGTACACACATATGCATATATATACACATATTATACACACACACCATGGAACATATTTCTATTTTTATGTATATACTACTTTTGGAGAAATATATTTGATCACAATAAGTTATCCTCCCTTTTTTTCCCTCCCCTATCCATCATGGAAAACACCTAACTTCAAAGCAGCACTATAGAGGGAGGGCTCCAAGATGGTGGAATAGCAACAGGGTGGTCTGATTTAGGGTGGGCGAAATTAATATTAAAAGAGTGGAACAAGTACACTCTCAGGGTAAAGCTTCAGGGGACCCCTGCAGTGGGAGGTCCTGTGAAAGCAGTAGAAACGGCCTGGACCTGTGCAGAAAGTGCAGACATGCAGCAAGACAACAAAAGACCCAGAGGCTTAGATCCAAGCAGAAGGCACCCAACCTGGCAAACCAGGTGAGATCAGATTGCACGGGCCACACCACAGTTGATAAAGCAGGAGGGAGAGCTTAGTGAACTGCACCTTTTTGAGTCCAGTCTGGATTTCTCAGGACAGTGGGTCGACTGCTCACCAAGTTTGGGGGGAGGGGGCGGCACCTCTGTCTCTCTCCCCTTCTCCCTACTACAACAGTGATGTGCAGCCAGTGGTGGGAGGCCCTGTGCCATTTTTAGACATAGGCAGGTAGAAGCTACCCCAGCTCCAGTGCCTACAGAAGCAATGATTGGGCTCTCTCTCCATCCAATCGACAGGGGCAACCACAGTAGTTCAAGAGCAACCTATAGAGATGGTTGCCACAGCACCAGCTGCACCTACCCGCAAGGGGAGGGGAGAGGGAGCCATCCCCACAGAAGGGAAGTGCTGCCTATGGGACTTTCTTAGGCACCCAGCACAACTGTGAAGTGATCAGGGCTGTAGCTGGCAGGTATTTTGCAGTGTGTCTGTAATCCAGAAATTTTACCAGAGAGAAAAAGTAGGTTCCCCGCTGACATTGAATCTGGTTGAGAGGACCAGACTCGATCCAGCAGGCTGGAACACACACAGACAGTGGCTCTGGGCACTCCTAGTCTCCTTGCAGATGGGACAGTCTAGTGGGGTGGAGTGGCCCCACTGGCACTCCTTGACACTGAGTGCCCTAGGAGCTGAGACTGAGAAAACACTGACTTCGTGAGAGGAGGCAGGGTATAGCTGAGTTCACAGAGTGCTGCTGCACACTCTAGAGCTCCTTGGTTGCCTAGAGCAGCTCGTAACAGAAGCAACCGTGCTCACAGGACTGACTGTGCAGATCGTATGTGCAGTTCATACGGGAGTGAAGATGACTGTTGAAAAGGGAAAGGCTTCTTGGAAAAGGCCCCAGAAGCACAGGAAATCAAAGCCAGAATTAACAAGTGGGATTACCTCAAACTGAGAAGCTTCTGTACTGCAAAAGAAATACTCAGCGGGGGCCGGCGCCCTGGCTCAGCAGGTTAAAGCCCCAGCCTGCAGCACTGGCATCCCATATGGGTACTGATTTGAGTCCCAGCTGCTCCACTTCTGATCCAGCTCTCTGCTATGGCCTGGGAAAGCAATGGAAGATGGCCCAAGTCCTTGGGCCCCTGCACCCTTGTAGGAGACCTGGAAGAAGCTCCTGGCTCCTGGCCTCGGATCAGCTCAGCTCTGGACATTGCGGTAATCTGGGTAGTGAACCAGTAGATGGAAGACCCCTCTCTCTCCCTCTCTCTCTCTCTCTGGCTCTATCTCTCTCTATAACTGTGTATTTCAAATAAATAAAATAAATATTTAAAAAAAAAAGAAAGAAACACTCAGCAAAGTGAAGAGGCAATTGACAGAATGGGAGAAAATACTTGTAAACTCTGCAACTGACAAAGGATTAACTTCCAAAATCTGCAAAGAGCTCAAGAAACTCAACCACCACAAAACAAACAACATAGTCATGCCTCTGCATCTTTGTAACTCTGCCTTTCAAATAAATAAATAGATCTCTTAAAAAATAAGAATGGGAAAGGAAGAGGGAGAAGAAAGGCAGGAGTATGGGGGAGAGAGGTGTTGGGGAAGAATCATCATGTTCCCAAATCTGTATATATTCAATTCATTAAGCTGTATTCCTTAAACAAAATTTAAAATAAAGAAGCACTATGATTTCTTTTTTTTAAAACTTTTATTTAATGATTATAAATTTCCAAAGTACGGCTTATGGATTACAATGGCTTCCCCCCCATAACGTCCCTCCCATCCGCAACCCTCCCCTTTCCTGCTCCTTCTCCCCTTCCATTCACATGAGGATTCATTTTCGATTCTCTTTATATACAGAAGATAAGTTTAGCATACATTAAGTAAAGATTAACAGTTTGCTCCCACACAGAAACATAAAGTGAAAAATAATAGATGATTTTTTAAATGATGATGAAATCAGATCAGACCTCTTGTCATGTTTAATCCCAGTGAGAGTCAAGTTGGGAATTGATCATTTCTTTTTTTTTTTTACAGAAGATCAATTTAGTATACATTAAGTAAAGATTTCAACAGTTTGCACCCACATAGAAACACAAAGTGAAATATACTGTTTGAGTACTAGTTATAGCATTAAATCTCAATGTACAGCACATTAAGGACAGAGATCCTACATGAGGAGTAAGTGCACAGTGACTCCTGTTGTTGACTTTACAAATTGACACTCCTGTTTATGGCATCAGTAATCTCCCTATGCACCAGTCATGAGTTTCCAAGGCTATAAGCACTATGATTTCAAAAATTAAATCTCTTTGAGATTCAGCCATATCATTGCATATATCAATGGTTCATTCTTTTTATTACTGTGTAGTATCACCTTGTGTTGCTATATATATATATATATATATAATGAGTTTATCCATGCACATATTGATGAACAGTTGAATTATTTCACATTTATAACTAATACAAATAAAGCAGCTACAAGTATCCATATGAAACTATAGACAAAGACATACTACTTTCTGTTATCTTGGATAAACATCTTGGCTGAGTCATATGAGAGGCATTTGTTTAACTTTTTGAGAACTGGTCAAAGTGTTTTCAAAAGTTGTTGTACCATTTTATATTCTAGTACCAATGCAGGAAAATTTCAGCAGCTTCATATCCTTGGGAACACATGGTATGGTTATCAACCTTTTTTATTTTGTCCAACTAGATAAGTGTATATCAGAGTCATTGTGATTTTTGTTTTCATGTACCTGATAATTACAATACTGAACATCTTTTCAGCTGCCTATTGACCATTCATACAGATTCTACATGCCGTATGAGCCCCTTTATAAATTCTACTTGGAAACAAAGTTATACTAACTGAATTGAAGTGATTACCTGGAGGCAGGAGTGGAAGAAGATATGGATGGCTCGAAAGCACAAGGAAACACTTCAAAATTTCAGGAGGATTTGTTATCCTCACTAAAGGTGTATGTGAATGTTGAAACTAATCAAACTATATAGAATATTGTATTTCTAGTCTCAATCAATGTTTCAATCAATAAAATGTTAAAAAGTAAAAAAAGAAAAGTATTAGAAGGTTCAGATGTTATATCTGTAGCTCACTGATTGGTCAGAAGCCACCATGCAGAACCTTTGGATGAGACACAGTTTTTCAAAAGTAGGATGGGTCAAGGGTCAGAGGAGGAAGCTCAGCCCAGCATGTCAAGGGCATGATTCAGGAGAAGAGAAGAGCAGGAATCTGGTTACCTGAAAAGAAAGACTTTTTACAGGCAAGAGTAAAAGGAGACAGTGCCTTCAAGACATAACTCTCATCATTTTTATGGATAACTGACACTGTATGCAGAGTCCCTCATCCTACCTTACCTTCTATTGAAGATTGAGAGATCATCTTATGAAACACACTGTGGTAAAAGGGGAAACTCCTGGAAAGTGGTCTACTTTGTTGCTAGTCATTCAAACCATCTTGTTGTCAGTCCCTTGGGTTCTTAGTTCATCAGAACACTTTCTATATGATTGGTACAACCATTGTATTAGGATCATAGGAGTTAGGTGGCAAGGTGTTTTGGACAGATCATAAAATCTGGAGTGACTTAGGCTTGTCTTTGCAAGCCAGTTTCACCAATTGTGGATGCTTGCTAAAAATACAATCTGTGAAAGTCCTCTTTTTTTTTTCGACTGTAAAATGCAATCTTTTAATCAAATGACACAAAGCAGGCTGCAGAAAAAATTTCTCTGAAATTGCTCTACAAAGCATATTTCCTGCAGGTAGTTCTCAATACTCTTAAGGTGGAGCTAATGAATTTAATTTTAAAAACTTATGTTTACTAAAATGTCCTAGATTGCCCTGAAATATAATTTTTTATTTTTAATCGAAAAATGTAATCACTAGATGATTTAAATTTCTCTTCCACTTCTAAATCTCTAGTCTATGCCCCCAGTATCAATGATTTTTCTTCTGTATTTTTTTTAAGAATTACAACATGAAATTCAAAAAAGTGATTTCTAAAACAAAGTAATTTAATAGAGTGATGCAAATTAAATCGATAAAATAGCAACCATAGGACTGTTATTTTCATAGCAAAAACCAGACACAGCTCAGTGGCCTTCCAATACAAAAAGAGTGTTCCACCTCATAGTGATATCACATTCTCTTTCATACAGCCAATGATAATTGTCACTTACTACTTTCTTACTCACACCTCAAAGTTACATGCCAGAAGTTTTTTTTTAATTTATTCATTTATTTGAAACACAGAGTTACAGAGAGAGGTAGAGACAGAGAGGGAGGTCTTCCACCCCCTAGTTCACTCCCCAGATGGCCACAACAGCTGGAGAAGCGCTGATCCAAACCCAGGAGCTTCTTCCCAGTCTCCCACGCAGGTGCAGGGGCCCAAGGACTTGAGAAGTAAGTACACAATGACTCCTGTTGTTGACTTAACAATTTGACACTCTTGTTTATGGCGTCAGTAATCTCCCTAGGCTCAAGTCATGAGTTGCCAAGGCTATGGAAGCCTTTTGAGTTCACCAACTTCGATCTTATTCCGACAGGGTCATAGTCAAAGTGGAAGTTCTCTCCTCCCTCCAGAGAAAGGTACCTCCTTCTTTGATGGCCCCATTCATTCCACTGGGATCTCACTTGCAGAGATCTTTATTTAGGTCTTTTTTTTTTTCCAGAGTGTCTTGGCTTTCCATGCCTAAAATACTCTCATGGGCTCTTCAGTTAGATCCAAATGCCTTAAGGGCTGATTCTGAGGCCAGAATGCCATTTAGGACATCTGCCATTCTATGAGTCTGCTTTGTATCCTGCTTCCCATGATGGATCATTCTCTCCCTTTTTGATTCTATCAGTTAGTATTAGCAGACATTAGTCTTGTTTGTGTGATCCCTTTGACTCTTAGACCTATCAGTGTGATCAATTGTGAACTGAAATTGATCACTTGGACTAGTGAGATGCCATGGGTACATGCCACCTTAATGGGATTGTATTGGAATCCCCTGGCACATTTCTAACTCCACCATTTGGGGCAAGTCCGATTGAGCATGTCCCAAATTGTACATCTCCTCCCTCTCTTATTCCCACTCTTATATTTAAGAAGGATCACTTTTCAGTTAAAATTTAAACACTTAAGAATAATTGTGTGTTAATTACAGAGTTCAACCAATAGTACTAGAACAAGAAAAAAATACTAAAATGGATAAAGTATTACTTTGTACATCAACAGTCAGGACAAGAGCTGATCAAGTCACTGTTTCTCATACTGTCCATTTCACTTCAACAGGTTTCCCCTTTGGTGCTCAGTTAATTGTTGCTGATCAGGGAGAACATATGATATTTGTCCCTTTGGGACTGGCTTAATTCACTCAGCATAATGTTTTCCAGATTCCTCCATCTTGTTGCAAATGACCAGATTTCATTGTTTTTGACTGCTTTATAGTATTCTATATTATCATAATCTTTCTTTTAAAAATTAAAGTTTTGGGGCCAGCACTGTGGCGAGGTACACTAAGCCCCTACCTGTGATGCCAGCATTCCATATGGGCACCAGCTCATGTCCAGGCTTCTCCTCTTCTGATCCAGCTCTCTGCTATGGCCTGGGAAAGCAGTGGAAGCTGGCCCACGTGCTTGGACCCCTGTACCTGTGTGGGTGATCTGGAAGGACCTCCTGGCTCCTTGCTTTGGATTGGCCCAGCTCTGGCCATTGCAGCCATTAAGGGAGTGAATTGGCAGATGGAAGACCCTTCTCTGTCTCTCCATCTGTCTATAACTCTACCTCTCAAATAAATAAAATCTTTTAAAAAAATAAAAATTGCTAAATATTTGTCTGCATTGGTCACCTCCCTCTTCTCTCTCCTCTCTCTCCCTCCCTCCCTCCCTCTCCATCTCTGACCACTCCAACTTTTGTAAGATAATATTATTTTTCTCTTGACCAAAAATATTATCTCCAAGGTCCCCAGGGTTGGATCTCCTTTATGCCACAGTGAACATACATGCCTTTGCTGCTCCTCCGCACGCGGAGGAGCCGCACCGGACCAGATGCTTGTTGTTCCCCTTTTTTACAAGTCTTTTCTATAGTAAAGTAAGAATAAGTAAACAGCAAACTCCCAAAGCAAGAATGAGTAGAGAGAAATGAGAAAGAACGAAGCAACGAACTTCCCCGCGAACTCTCCAACGCACTCTCCAACCAACCCACACCACCATGCCGTCTCTCTCCTCCTATATAGTCCTCTCCACCAATCCGTGCTCTGCTACCCACACGCTGAGCACGCTGCTCTCCTCCAATCAGGAGCAGGTCCTGCTGTTTATTGGTTGAACTGGAGGCAGCTGTGTAGAAGCTGTTTCCTCCTCTCCCAGCGCCATATTGTGGGAGAGCAGATGCATAGAATAAGTCTTAATTCGAGTAACAGTCTAATCCGAGTTGCTCCCCACATGCCTCTATCCTTGCTCTGTAAGCTCTGCAGCACTGACATGGGTTTTCTTCTGTTTCAGAACTCAACTCTGCTTTCCTGAGTTCTAAAATTTCACCTTCATTGACCACCTGGATATGCACATACTCTGGAATCAGCATTCTCTGTTTCATTCCTTTTTGTTCTGTACTATCCACGATTTCATTCTCATTTTTTTTTCTTTTTTTAAGCTTTGTGCATTTATCTATTTGAAAGGCAGAGAAACAGTGAGGGACAGACAGAAAGTGAA
Source organism: Oryctolagus cuniculus (assembly GCF_051225735.1). Lineage (NCBI taxonomy): Eukaryota > Metazoa > Chordata > Mammalia > Lagomorpha > Leporidae > Oryctolagus > Oryctolagus cuniculus. The sequence continues at coordinate 144,913,032 of NC_142869.1, read as the reverse complement.
ATCTTCCGTCTACTGGTTAACTCCCTAAATGACCACAACAGCCAGGTCTGGGCCAGGGACTCTATTTGGGAATCCCACGTTGTTGGTAGAGACCTAACCATTTGGGTTATCTTTCACTGCTTTCCTTCCCAGAAGCTTTAGCAGGGGGCTGAGTTGGAAGCACAGCAGACAGGACTCAAACAATGTGACCTGGGAAGCCAGTGCTGCAATCGGTGGCTTAACCCACTGTACTACAACACCAGCCCTCACCTCTATTTGTTTTCATCTTATCATACACTGCCCCTTTGTGAAGAGCCTCAAATGCATCATTTTTGGCCACATTTCATCGCAAGTTCTGTAGCCTGATGTCCATTTCCACTTAGGGATCTCAAGCATACATCATCCTCAAACTGTCTTCATTTCCATATTTTTGACATTTTATGCATCACTTAAGCTCATACTCCTGGACTTATCTTGATTTATTTCGCCTTCTTATTCTCTCCCAATCTGTCAAAAGTCTTATATCTCTAAATGTGTTTTCTTTGCAAAATCAACCCCTCTTCATCTTCTGTTCCCATGGCTACCATTCCAGTGAAGGGATTTGTCATAGGATGCCAAACAATAACCATGCCCCGTCTCAACTCCCTGAAACCAGGCCCTCTCCATTCAGAGTGAATGGCATCAGTCCTACCCTGGTAACCCATTTCTTTGTATACGCAGCTTTAAAAGCTTTCACACTGATGGAATTTCAGTTTTAGAGCATCAAAAGGAGATGAGGTTCGGAAGTTAATTTAGGAATCTTTTTTTTTTTTCCAACCTGCTTATTTTAGTCATGAAGAAACTTAAAACTAACCGAGTTACGTGGTTTACCAGGGCTTGCCAGGCTGATCACTAGCAAACTAGAATTTAGACCTCAAATCTATCAGTTGATTTTTCTGGATAATTGCATAATTTGATTTCAACAGGATAAATACCAATACTCTTAGATGCGTACACAAGGTGTTCTATAACAGCTCTATCAAAGTCTTCACCTGTGTTATTCAGTACCGTCAATATGGCCCATTCGTTGGCTGTTAAACACACCCAGTGCAAGGCCATCTCTGTGTCTTTGCTCACCCACTTCTTTTTGCCCATAATAATCTTTTTTTCCCTTTTAACTTTCATAACTCTTTTGTTGTTGTTGTTGTTGTTTTTGACAGGCAGAGTGGACAGTGAGAGAGAGAGACAGAGAGAAAGGTCTTCCTTTTCTGTTGGTTCAACCCACAATGGCCACCGCAGCTGGCGCACTGCGGCCGGCGCACGGCTCTGATCCGAAGCCAGGAGCCAGGTGCTTCTCCTGGTCTCCCATGTGGGTGCAGGGCCCAAGGACCTGGGCCATCCTCCACTGCATTCCCCGGCCACAGCAGAGAGCTGAACTGGAAGAGGAGCAACTGGGACAGAATCTGGCGCCCAATCAGGACTAGAACCCGGTGTGCTGGTGCTGCAGGCGGAGGATTAGCCTATTGAGCCGCGGCACCAGCCTTAACCTTCATAACTCTAACTTCTACTAAAATAGCTTCACACAAGTCCTGTTCCTCCATTAAAGCTTCCCAATGTCAGTACCATAATGAATACCCACATGGTACTTAACCCAAACTGATCTAGGTGCTTTTTACTGGCTGGGTAAAGCATTTAACTAAAACAATCCCTTGGTTCTCTGCTCCAATAAGACTTTGACATAAATGGGAGATGTCATCATCTCTTACTTATATTTTTATCCTAAATGCTGAACACATTAGTATGCATAGTAGCAATTTAATAAAATTTATTGATAAATTCATTGCAACTTATACAGGCCTAAGTTCTATACTTTTTTATTCCTATTATCTTTCCATATTCTTTGGAATCTGGTAGAAATGCTTTTGAATAGGACCACCTACCACATGCTCTAATTCTATTAGTTGCAGGCCAAATGAGTATTTGTGTTTATGTGGGTGTACATATACTGTTTTAGAAGACAAATGCTTAGTGAGTTTTAGAGAATAAGCACTATGCTATCTGACAAATTCAGACCCTTGGGATTTTGCAAGACTCTGCACCAGGGTTGAGTAAATCAGAAACCATGAATTTGGCATTATAGAAAAGCCTAATGCTCTTCATATCCACTTTTCTCTGGATGCCCCCTCTGTCTCTCCTACCCCAGAGAGTCTGATTGGGCAATCTGTATTCATACCCTGGTATTTTATACATGGAAACATATTGGGGTGGACATCTGGCCTATGGACTTTGATGCCAGGTAGGAGGCCAGTGTCCCATACTGGAGAACCTGTGTTCAATACCTGGCACCACTCCTGACTTCAGCTTCCTGCTAATGCAGACTCTTGGAGGCAGTGGTGATGGCTCAAGTGACTGGGTTCCTGCCACCCATGTGAGAGACTCGGATTGCGTTCCTGGCTCCCTCCTTTGGCCCCAGTCAGGAGCCACTGCAGGCATTTGGGGAGTGAATAACAACATATAGTGGCACACTCCCTATGTCTATTGAGTGTTGTTTCATATTGGTGCTGGCGCCGCAGCTCAATAGGCTAATGCTCCACCTAGCGGCGCCGGCGCACCAGGTTCTAGTCCCGGTCAGGGCGCCGGATTCTGTCCCGGTTGCCCCTCTTCCAGGCCAGCTCTCTGCTGTGGCCAGGGAGTGCAGTGGAAGACGGCCCAAGTGCTTGGGCCCTGCACCCCATGGGAGACCAGGAGAAGCACCTGGCTCCTGCCATCGGATCAGCGCAATGCGCCGGCCGGGGCGGCCATTGGAGGGTGAACCAACCAACGGCAAAAGGAAAACCATTCTCTTTGTCTCTCTCTCTCTCACACTGTCCACTCTGCCTGTCAAAAAACAAACAAACAAAAAAACATATTGGTGGCCAGCACCGCGGCTCACTAGGCTAATCCTCCACCTTGCGGCACCAGAACACCGGGTTCTAGTCCCGATTGGGGCGCCGGATTCTGTCCCAGTTGCACCTCTTCCAGGCCAGCTCTCTGCTGTGGCCAGGGAGTGTAGTAGAGGATGGCCCAAGTGCTTGGGCCCTGCACCCCATGGGAGACCAGGAGAAGCACCTGGCTCCTGCCTTCGGATCAGCGCGATGCGCCGGCTGCAGCACACCAGCCGTGGTGGCCATTAGAGGGTGAACCAATGGCAAAAAGGAAGACCTTTCTTTCTGTCTCTCTCTCTGACTATACACTCTGCCTGTCAAAAAAAAAAAAAAAAACATATTGGTGTAAAATTATATAATATACAATTGTGTCTCTCCCCAAATGTCTAATCAGTAAAACAGTAGATGCTAATGTCTTCATAGTACAGAGACAAAGAACATAACATACCCATTAGGATTCTCATAAAACTTTAAAAAGTTTATGGTTTGTGTTACTTTTTCTGCATATTGATACAAAGTAATATTACAAGTGAAACTCTCAGAAGAAATTGGATAATAGAGCAAAACATTAGCAAATTTTCTCAAGTTTAGACATGGATTTCACATCTAATACATATTCCATGCTCCTCTTCTTAGGAGATTCTTAATATTTTCTGTGAAACTGGGTGTTCCCCATTTTAGTAAAGTGCAGTATTAGATAAGATTCTGCCAGAAGATAGATAGATAGATAGATAGATAGATTGATTGATTGATTGATTTTATTTCAAGGAATTGGTTCACATAACTGTGGGAGTTGGCAAGTCCAAATCTTTAGGGCAGCGTTGGTGGACTGAACACTCAGAGTAGACACAGGCATGAGCTTGAAGGCTGGAAACTCATGTCAGATTTCTGTTCCAGAATTCCTTTCTATTTGAGCAATGTCAATCTTTGCTCTTAAGACTATACACTGATTAGATGAAGTCCATTCATATCATTAAGGACAATCTGCTTTACTCAAATTTCTACTAATTTAAATGTTATTCTTCTCTTAAAAAGTCATTCCAGAAATACCTAGACTCATGTTTGATAGACACTGGGCACCATAGTTTAAGTCTAACCAAGTTGGAAGATAAAATTAACCATCACATGTGCTTTGCTTAGAATAGAATCTGCACCTGATTCCAAGAATCATCTTGTGATTCAATCTCGTCCAATAAAGTCACCACATCCTTCTGGCTATGGGAATTGATTAGAGGTGAGTAAAGAGGCAACTCAAGACACAACCAAGTACAGGCATTTTGCTTAAAGTGTTAGTGAAAAGAAAGTTTAGATATTGAATGGGTTAGGTGCGTTGAAGCCTAGGCTACAGCTCTTCGAAGCTATTGTGTCAGCCAGGAAATTGACCCTATCTAAGAAGCAGAACTGAGTTAGAGAGAAGTCAGGCCTGATGACACTATTGTGGCCCTCGATTCAGTTGCACCTGAACAAGACTCATCCATGGACCCTTTTACTGATACGAATGAATACACTCACTTTTGCCTGTATCAATTTGGATTGCTTCTCTGTAACTTTAAAGTTGGGTTAGGCTTTACTGTGAGTTCAGGAAAGGAAACCCATTCAGATACATACACTGACTTATTCATAACTTCATTCTCAAGCACAAAATTTCCAAATAATATGTGGTTTTGATTATATATTGCTTACCATAAAAATACATGTGACTAAATGTAAGTAGTTTCCCTGATATGGATGTTTTAGAACAGTTCATCCTTCTGTTTATATTTGCATATGCTCTTCATGATGCAAAAAGATAGTTTCCTTTTGCTTTGCACTTGCCAAGCAATGCTTTAAAGAAACATATCATCAGAATTATTTGACATCCCAGGATAATAAGAACTTGCACTTCAGCATGTTCTGCAGTGTTAGGAGTTTCTATTTTCACATTTGCCGTGTGGTTGAGGAGAATGTTGTTAAACCATCTTTATGTATTGCTAGCTTGTTCATAATGTTCTCATGTCTAAAAATGCTTTTTTCTTCCTTATTCAGAAAAAAGTCTGTTTTCTTAACATACTTAACAATTAACATTTTTCAGTATAATGCACATATAAAAAGTAACTTTGTGGTTTCTAAAAGCTTTATTATGCCCTACCTCTGTTTTCCTCATAAAATCACCACACTTTGGGTGGGGCAAAGAGTGTACATAATTTCAAATGGAGGGATTTGGGTTAGGAAGTGTCAGTAACTTGTCTATGTTTATTTGTTTATAAATAAAATGATCAACAATAATATGATTCTTTTTGATCCTAAATTCTTTTTTAAAATTTTAATTCTGATTTCATTTTAATTTTCCTTCTTTTTTGAACTTAGAGTGATCATTTATGCATTTTAGAAAATATTAATATAACATAAAAATATGAAAAGTGAGGAGTCAATGAACTCTCAAATTCTGGTGCTGGGTGTTGGTCAGAATTGGTGTCTATTCCTCCATTGTCTAAATATACACATATATGAGGATTTTTTAATATAACTATCTTAGCTCAGGCTACCATAAAAAATGGTCATACCCAGTGCTAGGTGCTTTAAACAACAAAAATTACTTTCTCCTGGTTCTAGTGTTCATAAAGTCCAACTTCAAGGTACCAGTCAGGTAGGTTTCATTCTGTAACCTCTTCTCTCAGCTTGTAGGGAGCCACCATCCTGCTGTGCGTTCACTTGACCCCTTTGTAGATGCTCAGAGACAAAGACAGAGGCAGCAAGCCCACTGGACTTCATAAGGCCACTGATCTGTCATGAAGGCTCCACCCTTCTTTCCTCAATCCAATAACTTCCCAGAGGTACCATCTGCAAACAGTATTGCTTTGAGGCTTGGATTTTCAAGATATAAGTTTTGGGGAAACGTCAATATTCAGTCCATAACAATAACACACACATTTTTTGTAAACTACGATAACAAATTGCATTTATAAAACATTCCCTGTTGGTAGAAGAGCAGTATGTTGTTAATTGAATAGATACATAGGAAGGTACTTCAGAATGTTCATGGAAAATATAATTAATTAACTTACTTTGATGCAGAAGTACTTTGAAATCTATGCATTGCTTTTTATAATATGCATTTTACATGAACTTTTTAATATTTTTAATACATATTATTTAATATTTAATATTTTAATACATATTAATCTGTCACATGGATTCCCTCAAACATAGCTTATTATAAACCTTTCTGCCTCTCCCTCTGTCTGTTTGTAACTCTACCTCTCAAAAAAAAATTAAAAAAAAAACTCCACTTGAAATGTTGGCATCCCTGTTTGAGTCCCCTTCCTCTGCCTGGGAAGGCCACCGACATCAGCCCAAGTACTTGAGTCTCTGCCATGTACGTGGGAGACCTAGATGGAGTTCCTGGCTTCTGGCTTCTGCCTGGTCCAGATCTGATCATAGTGACCATCTGGGGAATGAACCAGCAGACAGAAGATCCCCTTCTCTTTCTCTCTGTGTAATTCTTTCAAATGAATAAAAATAGAAAAATTTTTTATTTTTTAAAAAAGAAAACAACCAAGATGAATCATGTATCTAAAACTCTACACTAATCTGATTAAAATATGACCCAGTCATTCCACTCCTGGGAATTTCCCCAAAGGAAATGAAATCAGCATATAAAAGATTTATCTGTACTCTAAGTTTATAGCAGCTCAACTCACAATAGCTAAGATATGGAATTAACCTAGATATCCATCAACCAATGACTGAATAACGAAAGTGTGGTATATATGTACAATGGAATACTACTGAGCTGTAAAAAAGAATGTAATCCTGTCTTTCACAACAAAATGAATGTGATTGGAAACCATTATGCTTAATGAAATAAGCCAGCATGTATAAGACAATAGCATATGTTGTTCTTGATTTGGGGTAATTGACACACAGAGTACAAAGGAATCTAATGTATATGAGCAAAATGGACACTTTAACATTTGATTATTGTCTATAGCCCTTGGCTGTACTGAAGAATAGTGGTTTTTCTATTTACTGCTTGTTGAATTCTTTATTTAATTGAGGATGAAGCTTGTGATAATAAAGCAAATTCAAAGTGTGTCACTGAAAAATTTGAAAGAAAAATAAGAAAGAGAAGAAGAGGGAGAATGGAAGGGAGGGAGGAAGGAAAGGGTAGGATGTATCAATATGCTCTTAAAACTGTAGTTATGAAATACATGAAAGTTATTCACTTTATATAAATAAAAAAGAAAAATATATCATATAAAATATACAGAAGTGGGCAAAATCAGAGACAATATTTGAGAGGGTACTAAAATGCTAATTCAAGAGCAAGATCTGGAGATGAAGTGATCATGAGCCAACAAAATAAAGATGCAAAACCAGGGCGTGATTGTAAATGAGGAAGCTCTTCTGAGGGCAAATTCATGGTCTATACAGCATCTGAAAAAAGAGCTACAGGCTAGAGAACTGGCATAGCATCTCCAGTTCATCCTGGGAAGCCTTGTTCCCTCACACCAGCCCATGCTGTATGTCACAGGTACATCCCTGTAGCAATGGTGGACCATGGAGTATCGCGGCTTAATTAGACACTGATTCATCTGATGAAGTCCCTGTATTTCCATTAGTTGTATGGCTTGCAGCAATTTCTTCATGTGTGTATGGAGAAGTATTCATCTCCACCTCATACTGTGAAGTTTAAACAATATGATGTAATTGTGTCCCATACAACATAGTGAGGACTCATGAAAGATGAAGTATCTTTGTGATCATCATATAATTATTGAGCTTAAGACTCTGTAACTGGAAGAGAGGCTAGATGGTAGACTAGCAAGAGGGAGGTCTGCTCTAAGCTTTGTGAGCTTAGCAGAGGGAAAAAAAGGTAGAGAAGTTACACTCTCAGGAAACAGCTGCAAGGCAAACTGCATTGGGAGAGCTTGTGAAAGCAGGGGAAATGGTCTGGATCTAAGGGGAAGGCACAGACACACAGCAATGAGCATATAGCATGGAGCACAGAGCAAGAACACAATAGAGGAACCAGCAGCCCACCCTGGATAGCAAGGTGAGGTCAGACTGCACCTGCCATGGCGTCACTGTTGATACAGCTGCAGGGAGAGTCTAGTAGACCGTACCGTGTTTGAGTCTGGCCCAGAACCCTCAGGGGAGCTCGGCAACTGTTCACCAGAGGTGGGGGCTGGGAGAGGCACACCTCTACACTTCTTCTCCTGCCACACCAGCACTCTGCAGCTAACTAGCTGGGAGAAGGCTGGCGCCATTTCCAACATAAACAGGAGCAGCGGCTCCAGCTTCTCTGTGCACATGCAGCAGCTAGTGGGATCTATTGGTAGGAGCAACCACAGCAATTTGAATCAACTGGTGGGGTCTATCCCCACCTTGACATTGGGCAACAACACCAGCTCTGCTTCACCCACTCAGCAACAGGCAGGGAGGGGGAGCCATCCCCACCATAGGGAAGTGCCACCCATGGGGACTCTTGTACACACCCAGCATAATTCTGAAAGTAGTCGGCTGCAGACAGCAGCAGGTACTGCATTTGCTTGAAACCCAGGGATTCTACCAGAGGCAAAAATTTGAGTTCCCCATGAACTTTGACTCTGGCTGGGGGGATCAGACCCATTCTGCCCAGAGTGAAACATAAACAGGCAGTGGCTCTGGAAACCCCTCAACCTCTCTGTGGACAGGACAACCTAGAGGAGCGCAGTGGACTCTTGCATTCCTTGACTTTGGGAGCCCTGGGTGCTAAGACTGAAAATATTGTGACCACATGAGAGGGTGTAGGTGTAGCTGGGGTTCTGTCAAACTCTGGCTGCACAGCTACACTCTCGGAACTCCTCAGTTGCTGGGGCTTCTCATTGCAGCTGGAACCACGCACACAGGGAGCTCTGCAAAGATCATTCATGCGGATGAATGTTGAACACATGGGTACTGACACTTAGGCATTGTTCAGCTTGAAGGTGGGGAAGTGAGGGAGTGATCACACCAGAATGCTTGACCACGGCTCCCCTTCTGTTAAAAAGAAGAGAGCTACCACCCCCAACTTGGGTGATACCCTGGACACTCGCTCCAACCTGGAGCACTGAACAGAGCTCTCAGACCACACCCAGCACATGCCTCTAGGTATTTGCTGAAAGAGCAGACACTCCACTAAGCCACACAGGCATAGTCCAAAGATAAAAGCCATCATGGAGAAAAAAAAAAATGCCTCCACAAATGCTAAAACATAAACACAGCGATTCAAGAACCAAGAATAAGGAAGACATGACTCCTCCAAAGGAACATAATACTTCAAATACTAGAATGTTAAGATGAAGAGATTGATGAAATGCTGGAAATGGAATTTAAAAGATTATTCGGCTGGCGCCGTGGCTCACTAGGCTAATCCTCCGCCTTGCAGCGCCGGCACACTGGGTTCTAGTCCCGGTCGGGGTGCTGGATTCTGTCCTGGTTGCCCCTCTACCAGGCCAGCTCTCTGCTGTGGCCAGGGAGTGCAGTGAAGGATGGCCCAAGTGCTTGGGCCCTGCACCCCATGGGAGACCAGGAGAAGCACCTGGCTCCTGCCTTCGGATCAGCGCGGTGCGCCGGCCGCAGTGCGCTGGCCGCGGCGGCCATTGGAGGGTGAACCAATGGCAAAGGAAGACCTTTCTTTCTGTCTCTCTCTCTCACTGTCCACTCTGCCTGTTAAAAAAAAAAGAAAAAAGAAAATCCACAAACTAAAGAAAACCATATGTGACATGAATGAAAAATTTTCCCAAGAAATTGAGATTTTAGAGAGAATTCAAAAGGAAATATTAGAAATGAAGAAATCAATAGATCAACTTAAAAATGTGGTGGAAAGCCTCAACATCAGACTTGGCGAGGCAAAAGAAAGAATATCTGAATTAGAAAATAAATCTTTGGAAATTCTACAGTCAGAAACCCAAGAAGATAATAGAAAACTTAAAATCAGTGTAGATTTATGGGAAACCATCAAACTACCCAATATAAGGGTCTTAGGAGTTCCTGAAGGTATGGAAACAGAGAATGTACCAGCAGGCCTATTTAGTGAAATAATTACAGAAAGGTTCCCCAATTTGGAGAAAGAAAAGGACATACAAGTACAGGAAGCACATAGAACTCCTAATAGACATGACCAGAAAATATCTTCATGACACCTTGTTGTCAAACTCTCCACAGTAAAACATGAAGAAAAGATTGTAAAATATGTATGAGAGAAATGCCAGATTACTTTTAAAGGATCTCCAATTACACTCACAGCTGACTTCTCATCAGAAACTCCATGGGCTAGAAGGGAATGCTGAGATACAGTCCAAGTATCCAAAGAAAAAACTGTCAATCCAGAATATTGTATCCTACAAAGCTCTCATTTATGAATGAAGATGAAATAAAGATCTTCAATAACAGAAATTGAAAGATTTCTTGCCACTAGGCCAGCTTTACAAAAAATGCTTAAGGATGTGCTACACACAGAAACACAGAAAGATAGCCAGCACCATGAAAGAACGACAAGGCAGAAAATCCCCCAGTAAAAGTACAGATGAAATCTAAAGTAAAAAATAGGAATATTTATAGATAAATGGCAGGGCCATAGCTTTACTTATCAATAGTCACCTTGAAAGTAAATGGCCTCAACTCTCCAGTTAAAAGAAATAGGCTGAGTGGATTAAAAAAATAAGACCCAGCTATTGGCTGCCTACGAGAAATACATCTCACCAACAAAGATACACACAGACTGAAAGTGAAAGGATGAAAAAAGATATTCCATGCTAACACAAACCAAAAAAGAGCTGGAGTTGCCATTCTAATATCAGACAAAATAGACTTCAACATAAAAACTGTTGAAAGAAACGAAGAGGGGCACTATGTAATGATTAAGGGATCAATTCAACAGGAAGATGTAATTATCATAAATGTATATTCATCCCAACTACAGGGCACCTGGCTATTTAAAGGAAATGTCAAAAAATAAATAAAAAAAAATGTTAATGGATCTAAATGGAGACAAAGACTCCAATGCAATAGCAATGGGGGACTTCAATACCCCACTTTCAGCAATGGACAGCTCAGCCAGACAGAAAATCGGCAAGGAAGCAAGAGAGTTAATCAATACTATGGACCAAATGGACCTAACGGATATCTACAGAACCTTCCATCCCACAGTGGCAGAATGCACATTCTTCTCATCAGTGCCTGGAACTGTCTCCAGGATAGACCTATGATAGGCCATAAAGAAAGTCTCAGCAAATTCAAGAAAACCAAAATCATACCATGCATCTTCTTGGACCACATGGAAAACTGCAATTCAACAACTCAGGAATCTGTACATCATATGAAAACACATGGAGACTAAACAAAATGCTTTTGAATGAATGGTGGGTCATAGAAGAAATTTAAAAATTTCTGGAAACAAATGAAGATGACAATACAACATATCAAAACTTATGGGATACAGCAAAAGCAATGTTAAGAGGAAAGGTTATACTAATCAATGCCAATGTGAAGAAATTGGAAAGCTACCAAATAAATGAGTTATCAATACATCTCAAGGGCTTAGAAAAACAACAACAAACCAAACCCAAAATAAATAGGTGGAAAAATAATTAAAATTAGGGAACAAATAAACAAAATTGAAACCAAAAACTAATACAAAATATCAGTGAAATGAAGAGCTTGTTTATTGAAAAAATAAACAAAATTCATACACCCCATGTGCAACTAAACACAAAAAAGAGGGAGAAGATCAAATCAACAAAATCAGAGAAGAAAAAGAAAATGTAACAACAGACACCACAGAAATAAAGAGAATCATCAGAAATTACTACAAAGAGCTGTATGCCAACAAAATGGGAAATCAAGAAGAAATGGATAGATTCCAGACACATACCATCTACCAAAATTGAGTCTTGAAGACATAGAAAACCTAAACAGACCAATAACCAAGATGGAAATTTAATCAGTAATAAAGGCCATCCCAACAAAGAAAAGCCCAGGAGCAGATGACTTCACTGCTGAATTCTACCAGACATTAAAGAAGAAGTAATTCCACTTCTTGTCAAGCTATTCAAAACAATTGAAAAGGAGGTAATCTTCCCAAACCACTTATATGAAGCCTGCATTACCTTAATTCCTAAACCTGAAAAAGATGCAACTGAGAAACAGAGCTATAGACTAATATCCCTGATGAACATAGAACAATATATTAGCCAGTTGAATTCAACAACACATTAGAAAGATCATTCACCAAGACCAAGTAGGATTGATTCCTGGTATGCAGGAATGTTTCAACATTTACAAATAAATCAATGTTATATATCACATTAATAACTGAAGAACAAAGACCATATGGTTATCTCAATAGATACCAAGAAAGCATTTGATAAAATAAAACATCCTTTCATAATGAAAACTCTAAGCAAATTGAGTATAGAAGGAACATTCCTCAACATAAGCAAGGCAATCTATGACAGACCCATGGCCAGCATTCTATTGAAGGAAGAAAAGCTGAGAGCATTCCCCCTAAGATCTGGAACCAGACAACAATGCCTATTCTTACCATTGCTATTTAATACAGTACTAGAAGTTTAAGCCAGAGCAATTAGGGAAGAAAAAGCAATCAAAGAAATACAAACTGGAAAGGAGGAAATCAAACTATCCCTATTTGCAGATGATATGATCCTTTATATAGGGGATCCAAAAAACTCCACTGAGAGACTATCGGAACTCATAAAAGAGTTTGGTAAAGTGACAGTATATAAAATCAACATGGAAAAATCAATAGCCTTTGTATACACAGAAAATATCATGGCTAAGAAAATACTATTAAGATCAGTTCATTCACAATAGCTCCAGAAAGAATCAAATACCTTGGAATAAATTTAACCAAGGATCTCAAAGATCTCTATGATGAAAATTACAAAACACTAAAGAAAGAAATAGAAAAAGACATTAAAAATAGGAAAAAATCATCAATGTTCATGGATTGGAAGAACCAAAATCATCAAAATGCTCATTCTGTCAAAAGCAATTTAGAGATTCAATGTCATCCCAATCAAAATGCCAATACATTCTGTGCAGATCTAGAAAAAAAAGTGATGCTAAAATTCATATGGAAACACAAGAGAACCTGAATAGCTAAAGCAATCCTATACAATACAAATAAAGCTGGAGGTATCACAATACCTGATTTCAAGACAAACTACAGGGCAGTTATAATCAAAACAACTTGGTACTGGCACGAAAATAGACTTATAGACCAATGGAATATTAGAAACCCCAGAAATCAATTCATGCATCTACAACTAACTGATCTTTGACAAAGGAGCTAAAATCAATTCCTGGAGTGAAAATAGTCTCTTTAATAAATGGTGCTGGGGAAACTAGATCTCCATATGCAGAAGTATGAAACTAGACCCCTACCTTACATGTTACACAAAAATCCACTCAAAATGGAAAAAAGACCTAAATCTACATCCTGATACCATCAAATAAATCATTACAAAACAGTAGGAAGACTGCAAGACATTGGCATAACCAAGACTCCTTGGAAAAGACCCTATAAAAGAACAGGCAATCAAAGCCAAAATTGACAAATGGGACTACATCAAGCTGAGAAGCTTCTGTACTGCAAAAGAAACAATCAGCAAAGTGAAGAGTCAATCAACAGAACAGGAGAAAATATTTGTAAACTATGCAACTAATAAAGGATTAACATCCAGAATATATAAAGTACTGAAGAAATTCAACAACAAAACAAACAACCCAGTTAAGAAATGGGCAAAGGACTTGAACAGGCATTTTTCAAGAGAGGAAATTCAAATGGCCAACAGACACTTGAGAAAATGCTCAGGATCACTAGCAACCAGGGAAATGCAAATCAAAACTACCTCACTCCAGTCAGAATGGTCCACATGCAGAAATCAACAAATGAAAAAAGCTGGTGAGGATGTGGGGGGAAAAGGTACACTGATACACTGTTGGTGGGAATGCAGCCAATGTGGAAGACAGTATGGAAATACTCAGAAACCTGAATATAGATCTACCATAAAATCCAGCCATCCACTCCTGGGAATTTACCCAAACCAAAAGAAAGCAGTATATGAAAGAGTTATCTGTACCCCCATGTTCATTGCAGCACAATTCACAATAGCCAAGAAATGGAATCAGCCCAGATATGCATCAGCTGATGACTGGATAAAGAAATTATGGTGTATATACACTATGGGGCACTACTATAGCTGTAAAAAAAATGAATTCCTATCTTGCAACAAGACAGTCACAACTGGAAACCATTATGCTTAATGAAATAAGCCAGTCCTAAAAAGACAGATATCATATGCTTTCCCTGATCAGAGGTAATAAATAGAGTACCTGAAATATAATGTACTGAAGTGAAATAGACATTTTGATAATCAATGATGGTTTATAGGCTTATAGCCCTTGTCTTTTTTGTTGAGGAACTATATTTTTTTTTGCTTGGTTTGATTTCTCTTCATACTATTTGTTGAACTCTTCTACTTAGGATAGCATTAACTATATGAGCATTAAGTGTACTAGAAAAAGATTATTGTAAAAATTAAGAGTAGGAATATGAGAGGGAGGGAGAGAAAGGGTTGGAGTGTGGGTGGGAAGCAGGATGGGGGGAAGTGCCACTATGTTCCTAACATGGTATAAAGGAAATATATGAAACATACAAAACTTGTAAAAAAACTATAGCTGCTGCCTCAAATATTATAAGATGCTTATACACAGATAGTATAAGCATAGTAATTTATAACTTTTGTTAAATACAGCAGTGATCTTTTGAAAGATATTTTTCATCCTCTAATTAAGAAAAGGTGCTGATTTTTCTCTGTGGCCATTGTCCAATTAATTACAACTTGTCATTAATCAGTTTGTTTTGAAATGAGTAATACAGTTTTTTCAATGTACCAGCAGACCTTCTATTAATGCATACTCATTAAAACATGCTGTAGCAGTCAACCCATGCTGCCCAGAAAAAAATCCCATAAATAGGTGGCTTATACAATGAAAATGTATTTTATCTCATTTCTGGAGACTGTAAAGACCTAATAAGGTCTGGCAGTGTTCTTTTTATGCTAAGGAAAAGTTCTTACAGATGGCCAGCAGTGCCCACACGTGCCAGAGAAGAGAGAGAGAAAGAGAGAGGGAGAGGGAGAAATCTTCTGCTAAGTCATAGTCCTATCTTATTAGGGCCCTACCCTTAAGAATTCATTCAACTTTACTTCCTAAACACTCCATATTCAGATACTGATACATAGGGCTTAAGGTTTCCACATGTGGATTTTGGTGCAACATCATTCAGTTCATAGCAATAGCCAAGTCCAATTGGAGAGATATCATTGTAACTGACAGTCAGTGTGTTTCATGGTACTTGGGTGAGCAGAAGTCTAGGCATAATGCATGCAGCAAGCTCTTTTCCTTAATGATACTTGTTAGATCCTTACAGTAGGATGAGAAAACACAAGACCAATGTGCCTGTTTTCAAATAATCAGAAATACATTGGAGGCTAGGGGCTGTCTGTTATATTGGAATGCTTACCATTAGAGACCTACTTAAAACATTGATGAACAAGGCTTTTTCATTCTAAAATAATAATAGCAATAAGCCAAATTTGTTTGCAAAAACTATCAAGGAAGGTGAATTAAGTATATCACATTGTAGAAGGATAATACTACTCCCTTATAAAGCATTGTTTATTTTAGTCAGGCTGTTTATATTTAAATGAAATATATTTATTGAAATTAGGTTTTCATTTGGTGACTGAACCTGCAAAAGATGTGCTGAATTCCATAATTCCTTTGCTGATCAGTAGTAGTCACCACAGTCAACGGTTTTTGTGATAATCTGCATTTAACAACAGAGAAGCCAATATGAAAGTTGTCTGACATGAGGAAGTCATTTTAAATGCATGGAACAACCTATGAACTCACAAAAATCCAATGTATTGACAATATCACATTCTATGTATGAAAACATACATAACCATAAATAAAACATGCATAAATTCAGTTGACCAAAGAAGTAGACTTTTTATAAAGATTTATTTAAAAGGCAGAGTTACAGAGATGCAGAGGCAGAGGCAGAGAGAGAGAGAGAGAGAGAGAGTCTTGTATCTGATGGTTCACTCCCCAAATGGCTACAACAGCTAGAGATGTGCCAATCTGAAGCCAGGAGCCTGGAGCTTCTTCCAGGTCTCCCACATGGATGCAGAGGCTCAAGGACTTGAGCCATCTTCTACTGCTTTCCCAGGCCATAGCAGAGAACTAGATCAGAAGTGGAATAGCTGGGGCTCAAACCAGCACCCATATGAGATACCTGCATTGCAGACAGCTGCTTTTCTCACTATACCACAGCTCCAGCCCTGAAACAGAATTTTTTGGTAAGAAATCCAAGTCCTTTCATTGTCACTATCTGTATAGAGGATTTCAGTTTTATTTATTTATTTGAGAGGCAGAGAAATGCAGAAAGAAAGAGGCAAAGGGAAACAGAGAGATCTCTCATCCATGGGTTCACTCCCTGAAAAGACCAAAGTGGAGGACTGGGTTAGACTGAAGCTTGCAGTTGAGAACTAAATCAGGACTCCTGGGTAGGAGTAGGGACCCAAGGGCTTGAACCCTCATCAGTGCCTCCAGGATCTACACTAGAAGAGAGCTGGAATCCACATCAGAGCAAGAATCATACTCAAGCACTCTGAATGCAATGTGTGTGTCTTAACTGCTAGACCAAATGCTTGTCTCTAAAAGGTTTTACATTAATACATAATAGGGAGGATTTAATAATTTTGTAGAATTCAGATAAATTTTTGGAAGATATGATGTTCATGCTATTTCAAATAGTGACATTCAGCATGTTACAAGATGGGATGATCTGTGGCTAAAGGAAGGAATGATAGCCCCAGGTCAGCTAAACATCATCAAAATGAACACCAACCACTTAGGAAACATGAACTCCTTAGGCATTGGGAAATAAATAGTGCTGGATTTGGTTACTTTGTCTCACCTTCCCTCAAGTGCTATGAAGATTAATTCAAAGGTTAACTGAATTTGTCTCCTAGTTTTACATAAGCAGGTACTTCAAGATCTAACTTATAGAGGAAAAATCATGCACTTCTGGAACTATTGTTCACATTATTACTCTGTGGTTTGTTTTTGCTTTATGAATTTTGATGTCAATCATATTATATTGAGTTTTTGCTCTTTTTTCAAGCCTTTAGGAGATACTCATGAAATGGCTTTAATTTCCCTTAAGTGACTTACTTAAAAATAACCTGAGCCATATCGCTGTAGATTTTTATAGGAGAGTCCCTATCCTATTTCCTTTCCATGCATCCAAAAAATGATGAGAAATATACAACAAACTAATTTGCCATAGGTGTAAGTTTTGGTTACTCTGAAACAGTCATTTTTTTATATTTATTTTATTTATTTGAAGTCAGAGTTACACAGAGAGGTAGAGACAGAGAGAGGTCTTCCATCCGCTGGTTCACTCCCCAGATGGCCACAACGGCCGGAGCTACGCCAATCCAAAGCCAGGAACCAGGAGCTTCTTCCAGGTCTCCCACACAGGTGCAGGGCCCGAGGGCTTGGGCCATCTTCTACTGCTATCTTAGTCCATAGCAGAGAGCTAGATCGGAAGAGGAGCAGCCGGGACTAGAACCAGCATCCATATAGGATGCCGGCGCTTCAGGCCAGGGCTTTAACCCGCTGTGCCACAGCGCCGGCCCCTGAAACAGTCATTTTTAAAACATTTATTAAACTCAATTCTTTTCATCACATAATGCTTGTCTTCTTAAAAGCAGAAAATAATAAAATAAAAAACTGGTGTACTGCTTGAATTGTCTCTTGACCTGGGAGTAGTCTGGGTGAGCTAAGAAGTCATTTGCAGATGTCAAGTGCAATGAAATCTTTATATATTCCAGGCAGATAAGGTGAAAGCCCACCAGTGTTTCTGAGTGTGATTAGAGTCAGGCATTTGGCACTGCTCACACTAATAATGGACACTTAGGAGAATGTGACTAAGAAGCTCATCTGGGACCCAGACAAGCACTTCCTAATCCTGGTCTCCTGGGTTATCATTCAAATATATTATTATTCAAGGGGCTAATGAGACAAGAAGAGCTCGAACTATAATTGACTTGTATTCTCCTGGGAAGTCAGCTCTGAGAGCAGATCTCAGTAAATTCCCCTAGGGTACTGCAGACAGAAAGCATTGTAATTAATTTACCAGTCAGGCCTAAAACATGAGTGAAAGAATTGCCTGATTCTCCCTTGACCAACTTCCAGACTCCAGCTTCTCCAGGGAAAAACAAAACTACTTCTACAGATCCTGAAATATAGATGTAACTTGAGGTGTTAAACGTGCTTCTTTATATATTCACATGCACATATATTTCCCTGCTTTTCCTGAGACTATTGTGCAAAGAAAATAAAAGCACCTCCATACTGTAGTTCTAGATCTTATACAAATTCAGTTATATTGAGGACTGTGATGTCTTTGTTGATGCTAATACAATCATATGATTTCCACCATGTCCTAAAAACTGACAATTTACTTTAGATTTTTAATTTTTACTATTTTAATTTTTATGTATTTATTTGAGAGGCAGTCTCACACACACACACACACACACAGAAAGTTCCCATGCACTGGTTCATTTCCCAAATGCCTGCAAAGACTCTGGGCAAGAGGCCAAAGCCAGGAGCCAGGAACTCCATCCAAGCTGCCCATGTGTGTGGCAGAAATTCAATAACTGGAATCATCACCATTGCTTTCCAAGGGTCTGCATTAGTAGGAAGCTGCAGTCAGGAGAAAGAGCCAGAAAACAAAGCAAGGCACTCTGATGTGGAAAAAATGGTGCCTTAACCACGTTGCTACAAGCCCACTCCCTAAAATTTTCTTCCCAAACACCACTAAAATAATAGTAAATATAGATTTTTAAAGATATATACTACAATTAGAAAGAAATAAAAGGAGATATCAAATGACACATTTGAACATGTCTGTGTGGACATTACAAAATAGTGGAAACCAACATAGTGGAACAAAGAAAATTGCAACTTGGACACTTGGAGAGGGCTATCTTGATGAAAAAAGGTGTAATTTCATCACAGAGTTTGAGCTACAAAGTGTTGGGAATATGCTACAGAGACTTAAGCTGCCACCTGTGCTACCAGCATCCCATATGAGCACTGACCCCAGTCTAGGCTGCTCCACTTCTGATCTGCTTCTAACATGCCTAGGGATGCTGTCAAAGATGGCCTGAGTGCTTGGTCCCTGCCACCCACGTGGGAGACTCTGCTGGGGTTCTGGGATCCTGACTCCAGCCTGAACCAGTCCCAGCCACTGCAGCCATTTGAGGAGTTAACCAGAGAATGGAAGATCTTTTTTTCTCTGTCTCTCTGTCACACTTTCAAATAAATAAATCTTTAAAAAAGATATTGGGGGAAGCTATCTCCAAATTTAGAGCAGATATAAGAAGATTAATGATAAGTCTGCTGTTTATGGAGTTAAGCTCCCAATCTGCTCGCCAAATGACCCTATTTGTCCACTGACCTCCAAAGAGCATAAAGTTCCACCATCTAGAACTGAATGAGAGAAATCTCAGACCACTACAGAAGTAGGAGTGTAGCAGAAGGCAAGAGGCTAAGACTAGGGAAGTAAATGAATGGTGGTGCTCTTCAGAGTCCTGCTCTGACACCACCTCTAGTCTGAACCACAGCAAGACGGACACCACCTGCATAACTTCCACCGGTAGGAGAGCCGTGAGCGTCTCCAGGAAAACAGAACTGCCCTAGAACACAGGACATTTGCCCTTGGGATTTAGCAGTACCTAACTAAACACCTTACAGTGAAGCCTGGAACTCTGAGATCTATAATCACACTCATTTGGCTGCAAATTGTCGCAGGTATGAGCAAGTGGCCAAGAATCACCAGGCAGATAAGGAATGACTCCAAAATAGAAAATAGAAGCCAAGCTAAACAATCAGAAGAAAAGTAACTAGAGGAGCCACAGAAAACATAACACTAAACTATAAAACTAATATTGAAAGGAGATAACCATGTGATATTGTGTGCATGCCAAAAATATATAGGATATATTTAGAAGGCAGCAGACAACAAGAAGGAAAACTGTATGTCAGTATGATAGAAATTCTTAAAGTTCAGCAGATTCTGAAAATTTTAAGACAAATCTTCCCCTTAGAAAAGCATACATACGTGCACACATACAGAAAACAGTAATAATAAAAAGAGACAGTAATACATTATGGGAGCAGGAAGGTAATAAAATTACAGAATCATTTCAGAGAGAATAATACTCAACTAAAAGAAGGTTTAGAAAGAGAGAGAAAATTATTACTTCCCAGATTTGACAATTTGCTGCTCTGATTATTGTTATGTAAACAAACAAACAAAGAAAAAACTTTGAGCACTCATTTTATCATATTCTTGTTCCAGAGTTCAAGAATTTGGACAGAGTTCATGATTTCTGGAGCCTCACCTGGGAACTTTCAGTGACTCCAAGATAGGTTATGGGAATCACCTGGAGCCATCTTCACTCATCTCCCCGGCCACTGATGCTGCCTTTCACCTGGGACCGCAGCTGTAGCCGTAGAAGCTACATCTGGACTCTCCATATGGCTCAGCCTTCCCCCCAAAACTGGGGCTTAAAAGGCAGTCAAATTTCTCACACATGAGTGCTCCAGCAAGCAATATGGAAACCAAGTCACAGTTAATGATGGTCACCTGGCATCATCTCCAATAAATCCTATTGGTTGTAAACAGGTCACTAAATCCAATCCCGGTTCAAGCAGATGGAATGTAGACATCACTCTTGAGTGGAAGACCGTCAAAGATTTTCAGACCTATTTTTAAACTGCCACAGCTTCAATGTCAGACGAAAGGTTTAACATGAAGAATGAGAAATGCTCTATACCAATACACTGAGAGTAAAATTTCAAAACATTAATAATTATTAGAGCTTTCCAAATTTTCCAGGAAGAGGAAAAATAACCAAATATAAAAGACAGAAAATACAAGTGATGTGGATTTTCTGAAGGCTTCCACTAGAATCCAAAATACTATATCAAGGCCTTCAAACTTCTACAGATTAACTAGTTTTTGACAAAAGGGACAAGGAAATTAAATGGTGAAAAAATAGTATTTTTCACAAATGGTGCTAGCATAGTTACCCAAGCAAAAGAATAAAGTTGTACCTCTTTCTCATCCTAACTAACTCAAATGGGGCAGAGGACCTTAATATAAAAGATAAAGCTGTTAAAATGTTAGAAGAAAAATTCAGTGCAAATCTTTGTAATCTTGGGTTAGATAATAGTTTCTCAAATGTAGTATGTAGACAAATGCAACCAAATAAAAAAAATTAAAATTCACCAAAATTCAAAACTTCTGTTCTTCGGAGGCAATTATCAAGAGAGTAAGACAAAATAGCAAAAATTCTTACACACTATATATCTAAGGGTATCAGAATATATAAAGAGCTCTTAGAACCCAACTATAAGACAAATACTTCAATTTTTAAAATTGGACAAAAGGATTGGTTAACCCTTTCTCCAAAGAAGATATACAAATGGCCCATAAATACACACACAAAAATTTTCAGCACTATTAGTCATTATGGAACACAAAACCACAAGCAATACCAGTTCTGGAGAAATATGAACCTGCATACACAGTAGGTGGGGACGTGAGCTGGCACAACCACTTCAGAAGATGGTTTTAGTGATTCCTCAGAAAGCAACATATAGATTTCCATATGGTCCAGCAATTATATTTCTATACTTCCATTTACAAATGAATTAAAATATTCACCTACACAAAACTGATATAAATGTTGCCACAGGCATTCTTGTAAGAATCAGTGGGGCCGGCACTGTGGCGCAGTAGGTTAATCCTCCACCTGCAGGGCCAGCATATCATATGAGCACCAGTTCTAACCCCAGCTTCTCTTCAGATCCAGCTCTCTCCTACAGCCTTGAAAAAGCAATAAAAGATGGCTCAAGTGCCTGGGCCCCCACATCCACATGAGAGACCTGGAGGAAACTCCTAGCTCATGGCTTTGGATAGTCCCAGCTCTGGCCACTGTGGCCATTTGGGGAGTGAACCAGTGGATAGAAGACCTTTCTCTCTGTCTCTCCTTCTCACTATCTGTAACTGTACTTCTCACTACCTCTCAAATAAATAAAATATTTTTAAAAAATAAAAAAATGGAAACAGCTCAAATGCCATCAGCCAATGAATAGATACACAAATGTGTTATATCAATACAGTGGAATATTTTTCAGCTATAAAAAGGCATAGAGTACTGATACACACTACAGCTTGGGTGAACCTTGAAAACATATGGAGTAGAAGAAGTAAGGCCTAAAATTCACACTTTATGTGATTCTGTTTATATGAAATATCCTGAAAATGCAGATCCATGGGTACAGACAGGAGAGGAAGAGGGGACTGCTTAAAGGTATAGGATTTTTGTTGGAGAGGGAAGTAGGTGGTAAAAATGTTCTGGATTTAGAGAAATGTGATGGTTGAACCCTGTGACAGGACTTAGAATTAGAGCAAAAGCACCTCAAATTGGTGAATTTTGTGGTGTGTGAATAATATCTCATTAAAAATGCACATGTATGTATTTTGAGATAAAATAGTTTAATATGCATCTGTATTCTCTTAATTGTCAAGGAAAGGATATGGAATGGTGAGAAACAAAGCAATGCTATTTTTTCATTATAAGCTTTTGTGTACTATGACCTTTAATATTCTATGCACATTGATTTTTTAAACTTCACTAAACATTCTCATTGTAAATTGCTTTAGTACTATGATTACAGAATTGTTTTTTCAATTTTTTATATCAACTCTTTTAAATATATATAGTATAATATATTACCCATTTTGCAAAAATTTCACATTACTTAATAAATGTAGTTAGAGGGGCTAGCATTATGGCACAGCAGATAAAGTGGCCACCTGAGATGCCTGCATCCCACAAGGGTGCCAGATCAAGTCTTGGCTGTTCCACTTCAAATCCAGCTCCCTGATAACATGCCTGGGAAAGTGATGGAAAATGGCCCAAGTGCTTGGGCCCTTGCCAACCATGTGGGAGATCCAGAAGTTGTTCTTGGCTCCTGGCTTCAGCCTGGTCCAGCCCTGGCCCCTGGCCTTTACAGCCATTTGAGGAGGGTACCAGCAGCCAGAAGCATGCTCGCTCGCTCTCTCTCTCTCTCTCTCTCTCTCTCTCTTCACTCTTTGTGTGTGTGTGTGTGTGTGTGTGTGTAACCCTGCATTTCAAATTAAAAATAAAATAATAAAAATGTAGTTAGACAATAATTTCCAGTGTTAATTATAGCATTTCAAGGAGTATGGAATTTAATTATGAAGTCCTTTCTAAAAAGTAGCACCAGTCATTGATCCCAACCACATACTGATTCACTATGCAAAGGAGAAACCATTAGCTGTTGACATCCAGGATGCCTAAGTGTATGTCATCTGTCCATTTAAATCAGCAATATTTTTTTCTTTTGAGGCTTTCATGAAGCCTTACCATAATCCAAGGATTTCTCACAGACTCTAGGAAGTAGGTCCTCCAAAATACAGAACTGTGGTTCTCTGTTTTGTTCTATTTGATATGATGGAATCATCAGAGCAAACACGTGTGCCATGTCTGTGACTGCAAGACATTGTTGATGTACCAAGAAAGGAAGTGAATTGGATAAACACAAAAACCCACCATGACACCCAACATAACTGTTTTCTAGGGACCAGGGATGAGGTACAAAATTCACACAGTAACCATATCCCTGAAGAAAAGATTATTTTAATGCATTGGTTGCCTCAGTAGTATTCATATTTGGTTGGTAAGAGGTCACAATTGTTACATTTTTAACTGAAAATTATTCAGTTTATATGTGGTTTCATCAGATTACCCACATACTTAGAGTTTTCTGTTTGCTTGTTTCTCAGGCCATGAGTTTAACATAACATGGATCTGGATTCCTTCTCATATTAACTACCTCCCTCCTGGAGTCTTTCCCAGTGCACCTTATAAAATTTACTTGTTTAATTATGGAGGTTAGACCTTGGTCCCAGTGCCTGCCTAGGGATCAAACATATGTCTTTAAATACAGGACTTTCAGATAACACAAATAACAGGAAAGAAATAAAAATGGTATGCCTCACAGCCACACAAAGAATAGGAAAGTAGACTTTAACAGGTGCAAGTTGCAATAAAGATGCTGAAGGAAGAGAGGAGAATAGCAGTCTAAGTGGGAACAGATAGCAGTCTAAGTGGGAATTGCTATTGGAGAGACCATGAATCAAAGAACAATGTCAGAGAAATGGAGAACCCACAGAGCATCCACAGAAGAAAGGTCAGAGTGAGAACTGATGTGTCAAAATAACTGACATGCAAAAATATCTGGAAGTCTGCAAGGAAGCTCCCTTCTGCCAATAATAGGTCAAAACTTGACCTACAGTCACGTGTTAAAGTCGAAACAGAAATCACCAGGAGTCTTTCTATTAAAAAAATGCCTGAGATGGCCCAGGAAAACTTCCATGGAAAGAAGCACTGCTCCTACTGGCATTTAGGGGTACAGCAAGCACTTAAAGGGATAAGAGGAATCTAGGATTCACCAACAGCACTGGGGACTCTGTATCACTCTCTGCACGCTGGAGCTGTTAGTAACTCATAACGGCTTTCCACACTCCCAAGTCACATTTCTTGTTGTTGATTATGGACAGATAACCAAGCGTCCTAGGACATTTTAAAAAATATGTTTAATGTGTGGTGGGGGATTGGTGCAGCGATCAAGATGCCACGTGAGATGCCCACATCCCATACTGGAGTGCCTGGATTTGAGTCCTGGCTGTGCTCACAATTCCAGCTTCCTGATAATGCATATCCAGCTCCCAGCTCCATCCTGGCCCAGCTTCCACTGTCGCAGGCATTTGGAGAGTGAACCAGCAGATGGAAGGGCCTTTCAATCTGGGTCTCTGTTTGCTTTTAAATAAGAAAAAAAAATCCATAAAATAGGAAAAATCTTGATTGAACACTTTTTTCTTTTAAATTTCATGTTTTAGTTAGATAACTTTTTCCTTTGTTTGTGATTTTTCTTTTATTGGTGTTTCCATGCTTCAATGTAAGCTAAATATAAACACAATTGTGAGATATGCACTCACTTATCCTACTCAAAAATATGATGATTGACCTTCTTTAAAAAAAATGCTTAGAATGTCTTTGTCAAGGAATACATAAACAAATCTAAAAAAAATGGAACTTGTCAATAATCACATCAAATGTTGAGCTACTTATTCAACAGTAAAAAACGACTTCTAACAAAACTAAATAGCTCAAGGTAAAAGAATGTTACTTCTACACATACTATCTGCATTCTGCAGAGTCCCAAGGCAAAGATTGCTCTTACTTTATTTTATTTTTTTAAAGATTTATTTATTTATTTGAAAGTCAGAGTTACACAGAGAGAAGAGAGGCAGAGAGAGAGAGAGAGAGAGAGAGAGAGGTCTTCCATCTGATGGTTCACTCCCCAATTGGCTGCAGCTGCACCGATCCGAAGCTACGAGCCAGGAGCTTATTTCGGATCTCCCACACAGGTGCAGGGGCCCAAGGGCTTGGGCCATCTTCTACTGCTTTCCCAGGCCATACATCGCTCTTACTTTATGATTTTAGCCAAGATGACCTGTAAGGCTGAAATATCAAAAGGGTTTTTATAAACTGTATTTTACATTAATTTTATTTGAAAAGCAAAGAGAAACAGAGAGATCTCCCATCAGTTAAGTCCCCAAATGCCCACAATGGCTGGAGCTGGTCCACACTGAGTTCAGGAACCTGGAACTTGATCTGGCTTCTCTCATGTTGGGAGCAGGAACCACAGTCATCACCTGCTGACTCCCAGTGTATGTGTGTGAGCTGGAACCTAGAGCCAAAGCACAGCTGGGACTCAAACCCTGGCACTTTAATCTGGGATGCAGGTATCCCGAGTCGTGCCTTAACCACTATACCCAACATAGTCTTTAAAATTAAAAAAATTAGATATTATGAACATTTCCCTCAAATATGTGTGAAGATATTCTACTTGTAATACAGAAATTAAAAGCTAAGACAAATACAATAGTGAAGTTGTTAAAACTTAAGTATATATTTGTAAAATTTTAAAAATTAATAAGATGGGAAAATAAGTCAAGAAAATCTCCCAGGACAGATAACAAAAAAGAACAGGGAAAAAAATAAACATAGGAGGAAGCAGAGGATCAATTCAATAAATCTAGCACCTAATTAATGAGAATTCATTAGAAATACCATAACATAAAGAACCAGTTCCTGGGGTTGGCATTGTGGCATAGTAGATGAAGCTGCCACCTGTGTTGCTGGCAACCCATAGAAGCACCAGTTTGAGTCCCAGGTACTCCACTTCCAATCTAGTTCCCTGTTAATGGTCTTGGAAGGTAGTGGAAGATGGCCAAAGTACATGGGCCCTGCCACCCATGTGGGAGACCCAGATAGAGCCCTGGCTTTGGCCTAGCCCAACCCTGTTGGTTGTGGCTATTTGGGAAGTGAAACAATGAACGGAAGACCTTTCTGTGACTCAGCCTTTCCAAAAATGATAAATAAATCTTAAAAAAAAAAAAAAAGAACAAACTGGGGTCAGCGCCATGGCGCGCTATGTTAATCCTCTGCCTGTGGCACCTGCATCCCATATGGACGCCGGTTCTAGTCCCGGCTGCTCCTCTTCCAGTCCAGCTCTCTGCTGTGGCCTGGGAAAGCAGTGAAAGATGGTCCAAGTGCTTGGGCCCTGTACCCGCCTGGGAGACCGCGAAGAAGCACCTGGCTCCTGGCTCCTGATGGGCGCAGCTCTGGCCGTTGTGGCCATTTGGAGAGTGAACCAACGGAAGGAAAACCTTTCTGTCTCTCTCTCTTACTGTCTGTAACTCTACCTGTCAAATAAATAAATAAAAAATCCTAATAAAAAAACATATCTTTATGTGAGAACTTCAAAAATTTGTGATAAATGGAATTTATAAGTTTACTTTGGTGTAAAAATGTTTGAAATGCATGCATAGATTTATAATAACACGTTGTTTTCATGAATATTTTAAAAGTCTCTTGTTTTTATCTGTCTTATTGATAGAACTTCCTTCAATTTCATACATTTCTCAAAAACTTTCTGCCCTCAAAATCAAACTCCTCTTGTAAGTTTCAGCTTTGCCCCAAATCTGTTGCAGGAGCCTCCTCTTATAGGTCATGCTCTAATCATCTCACACACCAGGCAGCCACTTGAGCCCACATCTTGGCTGAGTGGGCCTTGGCACCTGCTCATTGCCTATTCGTTGATTCTGCAATTTTTCTATCATCCCTTTCCAAAACAGCCCTAGATAATCTATTGTGGGAAAAAGAACATATTGATAGGGCCTTCTGCACAAATTTTGCAGAAATTCAGGATCTCCGCCAGGAAAAAGACACAGGAAATTCATTTACATGGTCTAGATGGTGGGAGAACACCGGAGAGACTGACCCAGTTCTAGAGGCACCAATTTACATTTCATGGGCAAAGAAAGTTTAGGAGCTTGAACACAATGTCTTTAGGCCACAAGAGATACTGGCTGTTCTTTGGCCCTGAGAGGATAGATTTATATTGCACAACAATGAGACAGAAGACTCAGCCAACTCCGTGTCTAAGAATCGCAATATTTTCTCTCCTTTGGGTGGGGGGAGGTAGGAGGAGGCAGTGTATGTATGTATGTAAGAAGAGAAAATCCACTGGTCTCTCTTTCTCACTGAGGACCTTGAAGTTTACAGAATGGTATGACTAGATTGCATCACATTGTCCAGGGATGAAGAGTTACAGAAGGACTGACTGTTTTTTAAGTGAACGCCAATAACCTTTCTTCCACCTAGAAGACCTCATGTGCACATTGAGAATAAAGTTAATAAAAGATGAGTGTTTAAAAACACCAATGCTATCCTCACCCACTCAATGCTTAACTTCAGTCCTAACATTAACTCCAGAGGTCAAAAACAAAAATTCTTGAATGCTAGTTTTTCTTATTAAGAAATAATTTATTTATTTGAAAAGCAGAGATACACAGAGAAAGGGAGAGACAGAAAGAAAGAAGTCTTCCATCTGCTGGTGCACTCCCTACATGGCCACAAAGGCCTCAGGCTGAGCCAGGCCAAAACTGAGAGGCAGGAATTCCATCCAGATTTCCTACATGAGTGGTAGGAACCCAAGCGGTTTGGCCATCTTTTGTTGCTTTACCAGCTGCATGAGCAGGTAGCTGGATCAGAAACAGAGCACCAGAATCCCAGTACTGGGGCATAGCCGATAAAGTTGCCCCCTGTGATACAGGCATCCCATGTGTGCCCCAGTTCAAGTCCTGGCTGCTCCACTTCTAATCCAGCTCCCTGCCAATTAGTCTTGGAAAGAAGATGGCTCAAGTACTTGGGCACCTGGCAACCATGTGGGAGACCCAGAAGAAGCTCCTGACTTCCACCTGACCCAGCCCTGACTGCTGCAGCCATCTGGGGAGTGACCCAGCAAATGGAAGATTCTCATTCTCTCTCTTCGTGTCTGTCTGTCTGTCTGTCTCTCTCTCTCTCTGTACTTCTCTCCCTCACTCTAACTATGCTTTCAAATAAATAAATAAGTGTTAAAAAAGGGGGGGAGAAGAGCAGTCAAGAACTTGAACCCACATTCTGATATGGGATGCCAGCATTGCAAGCAACGGTTTAACCTACTCTGAGTCTTGACTCAAGTCATCCCCAAATCCCTTTTCTCGAGGCAGCTATTCAAATATTTTGAGCATTATCTACAAATCTTAATTGTTACTCCAGGTACCTTCACCTAATAGTGATTGTGTAGGATAATCTTTCCCTCAGCTTTCACTATTGCCTTTCCCATCCTTGTCTACTTACAGGTTTCAATGAATGGGGTATGGTTTCAACTGTCCAAGGTTGTGTTTTCCACTTGTGATATGAGCTGATCTTCCTCTACGTGCCCAGGCCTTTTCCCATCAGGAGTCCTCTGAATTCTGTAACCTCATGAGACCCTCCTCTATGAAGACCACAAATACCTTCTGTTTTTTTGTCCTAAATCTACCCTAGATCACCTTCAGACAAATCCTCATTTTTCCAAACTTCGCCGGGGGACTTTGAAGATGCTAAAGACAGATGACCAGCATTTGCCTCCTCTGTACAGAGAAGACTCAAAATAATAAATAAAAGTTGCATTTCAAGCTGATTGCCCAAGGGAGAATGTTGGATGTTACCAAAGAAGACCTGTAAGAACTCTGTAAGGCACAGAAACCTGGGATGACATCATGGAGACAGGAAGAAAGCAAACCAGCCTTTGCCCCTGGCCTCGTGGCTGGGGAGAAATTCCACTGTATGGCAAAGGATAAGAAGCAGGCGAGCCTCAGCAGAGCTCATCTGTGTGAGTGCCTTCTGCTGCCAATCCTAGCTGCAGGAGGACTCCGTGGGCATCACAGATTAGGAGCCCAGAACAGGGAGCTTTGTAGAAAATTCACTGTAGATTTGCTTCAGAGAAAGATCTCACATTGTACCACCTCAACTCCCACTGTGACAGTGCGGTACCACCTTCAGAAAGGAGTTGCTGTCAGAATTCACATTGCCCAAGAGGGCAGAAGCCCTGTACCTAGACAAGCAAAAATGATGACAGTCTCACAAATCCAACTAGACCAGCTGGCAAAACAGTAACTCCGGCATTCCTCGCCCATGGAGCACGCTGCATGAAAAGTGGCAGGAGTGCACAACAGTGGAGGAGCCTGCCCAGAGAACCCCAGAAGTAGGAGTACCAGCCCCCTTCAGACTTGAAGCTAGTCACCCACGTACACACTCCTTCCTACCTGAAGCTTTGCACGCCAGGACTCCTGGCCAGGGCTCCCATGACCCCAGTCTGGTCTGCCTGCCAGCTCCACACCCACGGCTCTGGCCCCTGCCTTGGATGGCAGCTGGGAGCCTGTGTGCCTTGGACCACAGCAAAAGGAAGAGTAGGGTGACTACACTGCCCTGTACAACCAGAACCAAAGGTAAAGTAGCCTGCTAAATCATAACCTAAAGATGTATCTTCAGGAGAAAGCCATTTGACCCAAAAGCCATGATTTAAAACAGCAGAGACAAGGCAGGGCATGTTCAGGGTGGTATGGCCATAGTATTAAGCCTTTCTACTATAATGCAAATGCTTTTTAAAAATTTATTTATTTATTTGAAAGTCAGAGTTACACAGAAAGAGAGGAGAAGCAGACAGAGAGAAGTCTTCCATCCAAAGGTTCACGCCCCGATTGGAAGCAACAACCAGAACTGCGTCGATCCGAAGCCGGGAGCCAGGAGCTTCTTCTGGGTCTCCCACACAGGTGCAGGGGACCAAGGACCTGGGCCATCTTCTATTGCTTTCCCAGGCCATAGCAAGAGCTGGATCGGAAGTGGAGCAGCCAGGTCTCAAACCGGCACCCATATGGGATGTCGGCACTTCAGGCCAGGCCATTAACCCACTATGCCACAGCACCGGCCCCTATAACGTAAACTTAAAGTTTATTGTCTCAAAAACTGAAAAAAAAGAAAGGGAGAAGAAAGGTAATTGGGTAGGAGAGAGGGTGAGGGAGCGAGGAAGGGAACGTCATTATATTCTTAGAATTGTATCTACAAAGCACATCGAATTTTAATTAAAAAACTAATTAAAAGTTAAAAAAAATTAAAACATGGAAAACATTTTAAAAAGGCAGTAGAAACAACTTATCTGCAAGATGCACAAATACCAGTGTAGAGACACAGAAGCATGACAAATCAGGACAATATTCTGTCCGCAGAGGAACACAGTAACTGATAACTGACTCCAGTGGAAACAGATTGAGGAAATGCCTGACAATGAATTCAAAGATGCAAAAGCATAACTATAAAGACGCTCAAAGAGATGCAAGAGAACACAGACACCATGAAGAAACTCAGGAAAATAATTCACGACATGAGTGAGAAATTCACCAAAAAGATAGAGATTCTGAAAAAGATCCAAACAAACATCTTGGAAACAAAGAAGTCAATTAAATAAGATTTAAAAGAAATAGAGTTCAAGGCCTGAACAACTGATCAAACCAACTGGGGGCTGGCATTGTGGCACAGTAGGTTTAGCCTCCTCCTGCAATGCCGTCATACCATATGGGTGCCAATTCAAATCCCAGTAGCTCCACTTCTGATCCAGCTCCCTTTTAATGTGTTTGGGAATGCAGTGAAAGATTCCCTGACACCCATGTGGGAGATCAGGAAGAAGCTCCTGGCTTCTGGCTTCAGCCTGGCCCAGCCCTGGCCACTGTGGCCATTTGGGGAATGAACCAGCAAATCCAAGATCTTTCTCTTTGATTCACCTTCTCTCTCTCTGTAACTCTGCTATTCAAATAAATAAATAAATAAATCTTTGAAAAAACAAAAACAGATCTGAACACAAGGACAGACCTTATGAAATATTCCAGGAAAACAAAAACAAACAATACACTAAAAATAAATGGATACATCTTCTGAAACCTCCAGGATACCATTGAATGAACAACATTCCAGAGGGAGAAGAGAGAAATAAATCTGTAGTTAATCTAATCAATGAAATAATAGCTAAAAACTCCAAACTGTACAGAGATATGGATGTCCGAATATAGGAGACCTGTGATGGAATGAGAAGGCCTTGCCAAGATGGCCGCTATCAAGCAAGCATCAGTTACTCAGGAATGGCTGAGAAACCCACCTGGCAACGGAGCCTGCCTGGCAACAGGCTGTGATTGGATGGCTTCAGATACTGCCTGGCAACAGGCTGTGATTCGTTAGGGCATAAACCACCCCTTGACTGGATTGGCTGCCTCAGCTATTTAAGCTGCTGTGGCAACTGAAATAAATGAGTTTGTGTGCTGCTTGCCTCTGGCCTGCTTTCACCCGACTCCCCAGGTCGGGTGAGTCACCACTCCGCACCTCTTGCCCCAACCATGCTCCCCCTCTCAGAATGAATCCACAGCAACAGAAGCCCATAGGATCCCAAATAGACACAGCCAGAAAAGATCTTCACCTCGACAAAGTCACCAACAAATATACCCTGTAGAAAGAACAGTCTCTCCAGTAAATGCTGTGCAAACTGGATTTCCATACTCCAGAGAGAAAATTTTATTCCCTGCCTCTCATGTTACATAAACATCGACCTAAAGTACATCACAGAGCTAAACTTTTTTTTTCTTTTTTTTTTAAAGATGTATTTATTTGAAATTCAGAGTTACACAGAGAGAGGAGAGGCAGAGGGGGATGAGAGAGGTCTTCCATCCAATGGTTCATTCCCTAATTGGCCACAATGGGTGGAGCTGCGCCGATCTGAAGCCAGGAGCTTTTTCCAGGTCTCCCATGTGGGTGCAGGGGCTCAAGGACTTGGGCCATCTTCTACTGCTTTCCCAGGCCACAGCAGAGAGCTGGATTGGAAGTGGAGCAGCTGGGACTAGAACCAGCGCCCATATGGGATGCGGGCGCTTCAGGCCAGGGTGTTAACCCGCTGTGCCAGAGCGCCGGCCCCAATTTTTTTTTCTTTTTTAACTTTTATTTAATAAGTATAAATTTCCAAAGTACAGCTTATGGATTACAATGGCTTCCCCCCCCCCCACAACTTCCCTCCCACCCACAACGCTCCCATCTCCCGCTTCCTCTCCCCTTCCATTCACAACAAGACTCATGTTCAATTATCTTTATATACAGAAGATCAATTTAGCATATATTAAGTAGAGATTTCAACAGTTTGCACCCACACAGAAACACAAAGTGAAAAATACTATTTGAGTACTAGTTATAGCATTAATTCACATTTTACAACACATTAAGGACAGAGATCCTACATGTGGAGTAAGTGCACAGTGATTCCTGTTGTTGACTTAACAAATTGACACTCTTGTTTATGATGTCAGTAATCACTCTAGGCTCTTGTCATGAGTTGCCAAGGCTACGGAAGCCTTTTGAGTTCATTGACTCCGATCTGATTTAGACAAGGTCATAGTCAAAGTGGAAGTTCCACAGAGCTAAACTTAAGACCTGAAACTATGAAACCACTATAAGAAAGTAGGAGAAAACCTTCAAGACACAGTTATAGGCAATAACTTATTAAATAAGACCCCAAAAGCAGAGGCAACAAAAGGACAAATATACAAATGTAATTATATCAAACTAAGAAGCTTCTGCACAACAATGAGAATGATACACATGATGAGACAATAAGGGAGAAATATTTTCAACGTACACACACAAGAGATTAATATCCAGAATACATAAGGAACTTAAAGAACTTAATCGGGGGCCGGCGCCATGGCACAGTAGGTTAATCCTCCATCTGTGGAGTCGGCATTCCATGTGGGTGCTGGTTCTAGTCCCGGCTGCTCCTCTTCCAGTCCAGCTATGGCCTGGGAAAGCAGTGGAAGATGGCCCAAGTCCTTGGGCCCCTGCACCCACGTGGGAGACCTGGAGGAAGTGCCTGGCTCCTGACTTCAGATCCGGCCTTGCAAGCCATTTGGGGATGAACCAGCAGAGGGAGGACCTTTCTCTCTGTCTCTCCCTCTCACTGTCTGTAACTCTACCTCTCAAATAAAATAAATAATAAAATATTTTTAAAAAAAAGAACTTAACAACATTCCAACAATCTAGTTAAGAAATCAGCAAATGATCTGCATAAGCTTTTCTCAAGAAAAATACAAACTTCAAAAATATGAAAGAATGCTCAATATTGATAGCTGTCAATGAAATACAAATCAAAACTACAATGACATATTGTCTAACTCCAGATAGAATGGCTTTATTAAAATGACAAAAAAACAAATGCTGACAAGAATATTGAGAAAACGAATGTTTCATTAACTCTTGGTGAGAATGTAAATTAGTACAGCCATGGTGGAGAACAGCAGGGAGGAGACACCTACACACCAACATCCACTGCAACACTAATCGTGAGCGCCAAGATGTGGAATCAACCTTGGATGTCCTTCAGTGGATGAATGAAGAAAGAAAATGTGGCATTTATCACAGTGGAATATTGTTCAGCTGTGAAAAAAATGAAATTTTCACATTTGTAGCAAAACAGATGGAACTGGAGATGGCCGTGTTAACTGAATTAAATCAATACAGAAAGACAAAACGACATGTTCTCTGTCTTGTGGAGATCATTATGTCAGACCAAGAAGGTTTATTAAAAAGTCATTCTGAATTTAGGCTTGTGATTACTAGACACAGAGGAGGATGGGAAGATAAAGCGTAAAAGGAGGTTGGGCAAAGCGTACCAAAACACAATTACATAAAAGTAATGGGTCTGGTGTCCCCCAGCAGAGCGAGGCAACTACAGGTTAGAATATGCATTACCTTCCATGTGCATAACTGTAGGACTGGAGCTACTAATTTGCAAACATGGAAGAAGGGTTGGAAGGTGGAGATGCTGATTGCCCGATTTGGTCAGTTGATGCTGTGTGTATCTGTTGAAATAATATACTCTGGGACCGACTGGCATTGTGGTTTAAGCCACTGCCTGTGATGCTGGTATCCCTTATCCATGCCAGTTGAAGTTCCGGCTGCTCCACTTCCCATCCAGCTCCCTGTTAATGGCCAGGGGAAAGCAGCAGAAAATGGCCCAAGTGTTTGGGCCTCTGCCCTCATGTGGGAGACTCAGCTGGAGTTCCTGGCTCCTGGCTTCAGCCTGGCCCAGCCTTGGCTATTGTGTCCATCTAGGGAGCGAACCAACAGATAGAAGACCTCTCTTTCTCTCTTTCTCTCTCTCTCTCTTTCTCTCTCTGTCATCTCCATCTCTATCTCTATCCCTTTCTCTTCCTCTTCTCTGTTTCTCTGACTTTCAAGTAAAATAAATAAATCTTTTAAAAAAATAACACACTTGGCCACTAAAAAGTGTATAAGAATTATGTGTGAATGAGAAATTTTAAAAATGCAATAAAAACTTATTTGAAGAGTAGGAACTTCGTGACACCTCACTTACTCCTCAGCACACTGCAGTCTGTCTTCTTGGCCACGACAACGTCAGTAGTAACTTCTGATTGCCTAAATAATGACTAACTTTGGTTTAAACTTCTTTGATTTCTCTGTGACATTTTCTTTTTTAGGTCAGTCCATTCTTGAAAAAAGGTTTCACCCTTGACAACTGAAACAACGCTTTTTTCCAGTCTTCACACGGCCATTATCCTTCTGGCCTCTCCTAAGTACACTGCATTTATCACTTCTCTGGCCGGTCCATGCTGTCCCTGAAATCAAGCATCATTCTAATAGCACCTGTGAATCAGTGACCTCTCCCTTCTCTACTGGGCTCACCTCCCAGGATAAACTTCTATTTAGAAACTTAATCCTTAGGAATCTAAATTTGACTAAGAAGTCAAAGCTTCATCACATAACTATTTGCTACAACAAATGACTGCATGTCACTAAGTCTCAACTGGAAAGGTAACACTCCAAGTCTGAATCGGGGAGGAAAAAATAAAATTCACCATTGTTTAATGTTTTTCGGAGCTCAGTGGAGCAAAGCAACATTTATGGAGTATGTCCCAGGGGGATATGCAGTGTCCCTAAAGATGCTTAAAAGTTTACTTTTGGACAAATCAGACATTAAGGATTTTGATAGATCCAAGCATTGTTAATTATTGCATCTTCTCCCCAAATTGTTTTTAGTTAACCATTTTTGGGCCTAAGTTGATTTGTATCGAGATAGTATAGAAAACACTCCCAGGATGACTGCCATAGTATTTAATTTAAAGATGTTGAAAGTGAGAAATAAATGACTTCAAGTAATCATAGAATCCTCAAATTATTAAAAAGAAAAAATATAATTTTGCCAAAATTTGAAATGCCTATTTCACCTCATATCTGCCAACTTTGCTTTTAAAAATTTTTCCATAAGATATATTCTTCATCTGATGTCTCCAATTAATGGCCTTAAGCTTATGTATGACAAGTGAATTCTGTACTTAGTTTTAAATGTTCTATCACAGAAGCACATTAAGTCGCTTGTGCTTAGATCACAAGGGAACTTGTAAATTCAAAGCACAACATTAAAGAACAGAGAATATCAAAACATTATATTTCATCAAAATGACCTAAGGCCCCACAGTTCTCACCAAGATTTCATTCTCACTTAATGAGTACATTTGCATTTAGATTGGTAACGTCTTCATTAGAAAGCTGAAAAATAAATTATTAAAATATTTCCAAATACAAAAAATTTTAGAGTAATTGGAGGCAGTGGCACAGAGTGGAAAGAATATTGACATGGAAGTTGTTAAATATGAATGGAATATCATCTTAATTTTGGTACTGATGAACTGGAAAAGATGTTTCACATAAGCCTCAGGGTTTTAATTTATTTATCTGTAAAAAGTTTTGCTGTTAAATCATATTATTTCTAGTGTAAAACTAGCACTCCATAATTTCGCCTAGTTTTGTCATTTTTTTATTTTTTGAATTTGTTTTTACAGATTTATTTGAAAGGCAGGGTTATAGAAAGAGACAGGGAGACACCAGAAGATAGATCTATCCACTGGTTCACTCCACAGATGGTTGCAACTGCCAGAAATGGGCCATGCCAAACCCAGAAGCCAGGAACTTCTTCCTAGTCTCCCACGTGAGGGCAAGGGCCCAAGCATTGGAGCCATATTCCTCTTCTTTCCTAAGCACATTAGCAGGAAACTGAATGGGAAATGGAACAGCAGGGTTTTGAACATGAACCCATATGGGTTGCCAGCGTTGCAGACCGTGGCTTAACTCACTGCACCACAATGTCAGCCTCTAGTTTTTTCATTTTTGATCACTGATTGGTGATTGACAAATACTAAGGTTAACTTTGCAGCTAAATACACCAAGTGTCACTGCTTACTTAGAAATTAAACTCAGTTTATCAGAAAATGGTTCTACTCTTGAAGGGCATTGCCAAGGAAATGGGTGTATCTTCTTTGCAAAATGTACCTTGAGAGTAGAATCAAGGGCCAGTCATTGTGGTACACCAGGTTAAGCCTCTACTTGAGAACCCTGCATCCCATATTAAAGGGCCTGTTAGAGTCTCTGCCACTATGCTTCTGATCCAGCTCTCTGTGATGAGCCTGGGAAGCAGCAGATGATGGCTCAAATGCTCACACTTCTGTCACTCAGGTGGGAGACTAGGATGGGTTTACTAGCCCCTGGCTTCAGTCTAGTCCAACCCCGGTTGATGTTATCATTTGAAGAGTGAGCCAGCGGATTGAAGATCTCTTTCTTTCCCTCTCTCTCATTTTACCTTTTAAATAAATAAATAAATCTTTTTAAAAAGTAAAGTAGAATTTATTTATAAATTTTAGCCAACTATATGAAATAAAATAGCAACATTTTAAAATTATCACAATAAATAATACTTCTCTCATTTGCCTGTATCTATAAATTAAATAAAAATAATTAATGTAATTAATGTTTATTCTTATTCCTAAAGCAATGGATCTATATCAGAAAAGAAAGAAATTTCCAGTCATTCTAGTTGATAAATTCAGTACCAACTTCTTGTCACAAATAAAAAAGAAGAGGATTTATGAGTGTACTTCATGAAGTTCATGGAAAACATTTATTATGGCAAAACTATGCATGGATTTCAAAATTTTTTGCTCCAGAATAAACATATCTTAGTTCCATTTTCTATAAACATTTTGAAATATAATAGTTTCCTGTTTTCACTGAAAAATATAGAATAAATATGAACTTAAATACTTTTGAATAAAATAAGGAATTCCAGATGCTCTTTTGCAAATTCACTAATACACATGAAGATGAACAAAGTAACAGTACACTCTTAACATAATCTCATAATTTGTAGTTGTCATTGTAGGCTGTGATTTGGTGTCTGCTAAAGCAATGCCATCTTTTCTCATGAATTTCATTTCATTCAATTGTACTTCATTTACAATTCTGAACATTTCCTCCTCCCCAAAACCAACTTTTAATAGCTGCTCTTTCTAATTTATGGATGCACCTTAATTGATTTAGTATTCCACTATTATTGAATATTTACATTAGTTTCTAATATTTTACTTTTATAATTCTTTCATTAATAAATATATTTTAGTCCTATATGCAATAAGGTCTGATAGTTACTATATTGCTCTACAAAACCTTCATTTGACAAATTCTCTATATTTTTAAAAGTTTTTTTTTTTTTTTTTAATTTGAAAGGCAGAGTTACAGAGAGAGAATCTTCCATTCAGTGGCTCACTCCCCAAATGGTCTCAATGGCCAGGACTAGACCAGGCTGAAACCAGGATCCTGGCACTCCATCTGGGTCAGAGGGGATCCAAGTACCTAGGCCATCCTGTGCAATCTTCCCAGACACATTATCATGGTGCTAGGTAAGAGGTACAGGAATGAGACTTGAACCTGTGCTCCTATGGGATTCCAACATCACAGACAGTGACTTAACCTGCTGTGCCACAATGCCAGTCCCATAGTCTCAACATTTATCCAAAAAAATTCTGAAAACAAAAAATGTTAGGCCTAGCAGTTATGACACCAGTTGGAATGCAGGCATCCCGTATGAGAGTGCCAGTGTTCAAGTCCTGGCTTCACTCCTGATTCCAGCTTCCTGCTAATGTGCACCCTGGGAGGCAGCAGGTGATGACACAAGTAGTTGGGTTTCTAGCACCCTTATGGAGACCTGGATTGAGTTCCCAGTTCCTGGATTCTGCCTAGCCATCACTCTCCATCTGTTTCTCTCTCCCTTTCTCTTTTCTCTCTCTCTTTCTTCAAATAAATAAAATTTTTTTAAATCACAAATTTTTTGAAATACTAAAATATTCATATGTTCTGATATAAATAATATCAGTTAATTTTATAACATTTACATATCTTGAGGAGAGAATATAAGACTCAAAAATTTTCACTTGCTTCCTTAACATTCAAACACATTCTTGCATATGCATATACCATCTATAATTTACTGTCTTTGAAAATATTGGATATAAACCAGATAGGTAAAATATTTAGATATTTCATTTTGTAATAATTTCATTCCTTGAGTAGTAGCTATTCCAATAAAAAATTAAGTGGATCATTAGTCACAGAATGCCCTGAGAATCTATGTACATTCTTTAGTAATTTATTATTGAATTATTAATTTATGTCATATAGTGTAAAGTTCTCATACATTTCCCCATCTATCTTGAATGTCAGTCCTCACACACATCTTTACCCACCTAGCTCCCTCATTAGCAAAATATATTTTCTCTGCATATTGCTAGCCTCAGCTCCTTTTTCTATTTTTTATTTTTCTTATTCTATAAGCCTTCTTCATTTTTCTTTTTTTCATTTTCAATTATCTTTATATACAGAAGATAAATTTAGTATATATTAAGTAAATATTTCATCAGTTTGCACCCACACAGAACATAAAGTGTAAAATACTGTTTCAGTACTAGTTATAGCATTAATTCACATTGAACAACACATTAAGGACAGAGATCCTACATGAGGAGTGTCCATTTCACTTCAACAGGTTTCCTTTTTGGTGCTTGGTTAGTTGTCACCGATCAGGGAGAACATATGATATTTGTCCCTTTGGTACTGGCTTAATTCACTCAGCATGATGTCTTCATTTTTCATTAACTTGTTAGGAGGAAGAGAGATGGGACAGAAAGACAGAGCTCCCTCTGCTGGTTTACTCCCACGATGTCTGCAATTACTGGGGCTGAGCTAAACTGAAGCTGAGAGCCAAGAACCCAATCCAGGTCTCCCATGTGAATAGCAAGGAGTCAGCTACTTGAACCACCATCTGATCCTTCCCAGGATGCACATTATTTGGAAGGTGGAATCAGAAACCAGATCTAGG
Organism: Oryctolagus cuniculus; assembly: GCF_051225735.1. Lineage (NCBI taxonomy): Eukaryota > Metazoa > Chordata > Mammalia > Lagomorpha > Leporidae > Oryctolagus > Oryctolagus cuniculus. The sequence continues at coordinate 144,873,259 of NC_142869.1, read as the reverse complement.
TGTCCAACTCAGGCACTCCAATATGGGATGCAGGCATCTCTGTTGGCATGTCAACTGCTACACCAGACACCTACCTTCTCCATCTTTATTCTCAAGAGGAATCTGCCATCTTTTCTGATCGCAGCTCACTCCTTCAACATATGTTATTGGTCTCATTATGCTGCGTAGTAAACTGTCTCTCCCTCACGTTCTCTTGCAATATACAATGTCCTTAAAATCAGGGTTCATGTTGAATATTTATCTATATCACCCAAGCACTTAGCAACTTAGCATTTCTGTACTTACCACTTAGTTCATCTTTACATCTTTCACACCTAGCATAATTTCTGGCTAAGCTCTGACAGTGAATAAAGGAATCAACAGATATTCTAAGGGTATCTAATGAAGGATTGTGTTTGTAATTTCTTGTGTTCTAACTTCAAGTTTGGAGAAGATTTTTACCACCGAGAATATCCTTTGAGATGTAGTTGTTTCCTTTTTATCTTACTTCATAAACCTAGTTCTCAAAAATATATTCAGAAAAAAATGTAAAATGATTATTGGCGATCTCACAAAAATGATATTTTTAAAAATCCATCCTTGGCACAGAGAAAATTGTGATCACAACCTGTCACCATTCTAAACATCATTTTTATGGTTGTGAATAAAATATATTTGGTGGGGAATAATTTTAGAAAGAAAAAACTCATTATCACCCTGATTTCTTAAATAGCAGTGAAAAATTCCCTCTGCTATCACTGTCTATGAAGGTTACCCACAGAATGTGTTTGGATCTATTGTATGTGATAGGAATATTTTTATTTGTAATGTAATGACCATGATAACTGCACACAGTAAAAATTCAAAATATGCCTCTTTTTAAAAAATTACAAATTTTAACTTAAGGAAAGCCTAGAAAATATTGAAGGAACAAAACCTGTGCATTTAATTCCCTAGTGAATGTTTGTTCTATTTTAGTGAAGTCATATAATTTTGGGGGAAAAATTATCATGCAAAAGTGCTTAGCCTTAGAGGAATTCATGAAGAACGTGAAAGTGAAGATGAAGGCAGAGATACAGTTTTGCCCACTCCTTTTCCTGCTTACACACAATGTTTGGCCTCTGACCTTGGCCTCCCCACCACGTCTGTCAAGATGCTTTCCGTAACTAACAAAGCTGGACCGCTGTAGAAAGTTTTCATTTTGGTAAGGGACTTTGGAAGAGGAAGTGTCATCAAGACCTCACAAGGACATGTCTCTAATTGCAAAATATCAACCTAAGTTTGGTGGGAGGTATTTGGAGAGGATTTTGTTATTCTTCCTGAAGCACTTTTTTTTTTTTTTTTTTGACAGGCAGAGTGGACAGTGAGAGAGAGAGACAGAGAGAAAGGTCTTCCTTTTGCCATTGGTTCACCCTGCAATGGCCGCTGCGGCCAGCGCACCGCGCTGATCCGATGGCAGGAGCCAGGTGCTTCTCCTGGTCTCCATGCGGGTGCAGGGCCCAAGCACTTGGGCCATCCTCCACTGCACTCCCTGGACACAACAGAGAGCTGGCCTGGAAGAGGGGCAACCGGGAATCCAGTGCCCCGACTAGGACTAGAACCCGGTGTGCCGGCGCTGCAAGGCAGAGGATTAGCCTAGTGAGCCGCGGCGCCGGCCCTGAAGCACGTTTTGTAGCTTCCAATATACTTGAGCTAAATCATAAGTTGACCATTTGTGGAAAAATTCTCCCTCAAATAATATTTCCTTTCTCTGGGAACTATTATTCCCCCCTTTGTTTTGAACTGGCTGGAACTGATGACAGAGAAAAAGGCAAATGGAATTGGAAAATAATAATGTTGCATAATTTTAGCAGTCTAGTTTTTAAAATCTTACAGAATCAGGATATATATTGATCATCAAAAAGAATTGGTGCACACAATATTAACATTCCATTTTCCTGATGAGTTTTTTGATAATCATCATTGAGTGATGTCAATTAACAAAAAAAAAGCCTAAAATCCAGCTAGTTTGCTCCAAATTCCATATTCTTCCTCCCACTACCATAGAAAAAAAACCAAGATTTCATACAAAACAATAAATGAGTCCTCAGTCAACATTGAAAAATTTCACTCATTCTTACACATGCAGCTGCAAAGGTTTGAACAAAGAAATAAGCCACACAGGCTAGACCCCATTTTAAAAGCAAAAGCCCTACCAACCCCTAAAATATTATAAAGTCTCATTCCATAGCCACAAGACAGTAGGGGTTCATGACAACCAGTAAGGCAAAATGTTTCAAGAGCAGTCATGAACCCAGAGTCTGGGTCTTAAAGAAGGCAAACAGTTGAGTTTTAATATGACACTGGGGAAGAGGGACCTTTGTTTAACTATATAGACTGGGATATCTTGGATTTATTTCTCCCTGAAAGAACTTAATTGTAGGGGCTGGTGCTGTGGTGCAGGGGGTTAACGCCCTAGCCTGAAGCACTGGCATCCCATACGGATGCTGGTTCAAGACTCGGCTGCTCCACTTCTGATCCAGCTCTCTGCTATGGCCTGGGAAAGCAGTAGAAGATGGCCCAAGTCCTTGGCATATTTTTAAGAGAGAGTAATTCATGGGAATGGAGCAGGGGTTAAGGCACAACTCCAGCCATTGCTGCCAATTGGGGAGTGAACCACTGGATGGAAGACCTCTGTGTGTGTGTGTGTGTGTGTGTGTAACTCTGACTTTCAAATAAGTCTTAAAAAATAAAAAGAATTGTAATTTCAGATCCCCTACTCACTACTGCAGGGACTCCTACTACATTACATATTTCACGTAAGTAGGAAGACGGTCAACAAACTGGACACCAAGAAGAAGAACCAAATGCTCAGACACAACCTTAGAGTTATTTATCTCAAACTCCATTGATAATTTCACTTCACTTTCACATTTTGCATTTGATTTAACTGTCCATTCTGGAAGAGGCATGAACCAAAACTCAAAATTTATCTGAAAGCTACCTCAATTTTCCTTGGCATTTTGAAAATTACGGAGTTGAAGGGTGTGGAGAGTAATCTCTTTAGAGCAGTTTAGAGTAGGAAAAAGCTGCATTCCAAAAGTGATACTGTAGAATTCAAAACAAAAAAGTTCTGTGTAAATAATTTAAAAAGTCATCATAAATTTTGACTGAAGAATTCAGAAAAAGAAAATATATCCCATTTTCCATGTACAAGATAAAGTATTGAAACGTATGCCAGATTCATTTATGGCAAATGATTCCCTGGGAGGCAATGTATATTACTAACATGTGCATACAAAGAATCAATGCATCATCCCAGGCTGTAAGAACAACAATAGTTTCAACCACCAGAGGGCAGAAATAAAGCAACAGTGTTTAAGAATCTCAAGATTCTGCTTTTACTAGGGAAAAACTAACTCCAGTCTCCATCTGATTTTATTTTTAGTTGAACAGACATGAAAATACCTTGTGGCAGACTTCCATTGTGTGTTAAATAGGAAAATTATTTTGATTGATGATTTTCCATTTGACTGGTCTGCCAATTCATTATTTTTCCAATGGTTATAGTTTGTAGTTTTTATAAAGAACTATTTTGAGAAACAAGCTACAACCAGATTTGGGCAATCCAAGAACTCACATCCAATCAGCCTGTCTTTGGGGAAGGCATCCTAAGTCAGTCTCATCTGTATTCAAACATGCACATTCTTCTTGCTTCACTTTCCCAACTTTATCTTTCTCATTTGTTTAAACCTAATCTATTGTGATGTACCTCTGAACTCCAGAAGTTTGGCTCAGCATATGTCATTTTGCCCTAGGTCTTGATCCCCAGCACTGATACCATGGGTATAAATTTTATTTTCTAAGCTCATTTTGATGTATTAGGTAGTGAAATAACCATAAAAACAATAATAGTGATAAAAGGAAATGTTCTTATAAACAGATAGGAACGATGTTTGATTCTAGTGTCCTGGAATTACTCTTTTCAGCAGTGTAAGGACTCTGATTTTTATTTTTTTATTTTTATTTTTGAAAGGCAGAGAGAAGCACAGAGAGAAGCTGACAAAAGACAGAGTTCTCAATCACGGTACACTACCCAAATGCCTCCATCAGCTGAGGATGGCCCATGCAGAAGTCAGCAACCCAGAACTCAATCTGAGTCTCCTAGTGAGTAACAGGGGTTCAAGTGTTTGAGTCATCACCTGCTGCTTCCGAGAGTGTACATTAGAAGGAAGCTGGGGCTGGCACTTCGGCTCACTAGGCTAATCCTCCGCCTTGTGGCGCCGGCACACCGGGTTCTAGTCCTAGTCGGGGTGCCGGATTCTGTCCCGGTTGCCCCTCTTCCAGGCCAGCTCTCTGCTGTGTCCAGGGAGTGCAGTGGAGGATGGCCCAAGTGCTTGGGCCCTGCACCTGCATGGGAGACCAGGAGAAGCACCTGGCTCCTGCCATCGCATCAGCGTGGTGCGCTGGCCACGGCGGCCATTGGAGGTTGAACCAACGGCAAAAGGAAGACCTTTCTCTCTGTCTCTCTCTCTCACTGTCCACTCTGCCTGTCAAAAAAAAGAAGGAAGCTGGAATCAGAAGTTGAGCTGGGTCACAAACCCAGGCACTAAGATAAGGGCTGTGGGTGTCCCAAGTATGGCATCTCAACTGCCAAACACCTGTACTTAGATTGTGATATTCCAATGCCTTCTTCTTAATGTCTATAAAAGATTCTGTGAAGTATTCCCAGTTGATCAAATTAAATTTCTCTAAGATCTACTAATTAGTCATGCTTGGATTAGCTATAATTTTAACTTTTCTTCAATGTAACATTTTATTGGTGTGAAATGTACTATAATTCATTAATAATTAGTCACTTGAACAGTAATAGAAATAATGCTGAATGCTTACTCAGAGCAAGAAAGTGTTCTGGGCTCTATTAAAGGAATTTAGAATTTTGGAATTTATAACAACCTAAGACACAGATGCAATAAATGTGCCTGTTTTACATATTGGGAAGCTGAGTCACCTTTAGGTTGTGTAACTTTGGCCAAACCCCGCCCCAGAGTACACACAGATGAGCCTTCATTTGTACCCAAGTAGTCAGTTTCCCCAGTCACTGCCCTTAACCACTGCTCCATTCCCATGAATACCCTCTTTTAAAAATATATATTCAGTCTTTATTTTGTACCTTCATTCACAAATACTCATTAGGTGCCTACTTGGTACTAAGGATTGACTATTCACAGAAAAATTTGAAAACAGACTCTACCCAGGAAGGAGTGCAGTCTGGTAGAGAATAGAAACCTTAGATTAATAAGGACAATAAAGCTTTGTGGGTGCTGTGACATTTATGGTTTAATTATAAAAGCAAAACTAGAACATGGACAGGATTCCCAGAAAGAACTTTGGCCAGGTGCCTTGCGGCAGGTGACAGAAGGAAATATTCCAGGTCTAGGGAGAAAAGGCAGGTGCATGTGAGGAAGTACCAAAGAATTTTGCAAATTTGAGGAAAGCTCCTGGTTATTCTAGGAGCTGAAGTTTGAAAACTGTGTCCCATGAATGTACATGTTTATCAAAATACATTGAATGCTACTGGGCATTTCACCGTATGCAAATATTATCTCACTTTTTCAAAAAACTGTTTGACAATTTTAAAAGAAACATGTTGGGAGAGGCAGACAGAGGCTGTATTACAACTGGCCTTGCATGATATGTTGGAGAACAGGCTTTTTGCCATCCATGTGAAGCGGAGTTTCTTAGGCAAGAGAGTCACCTAGCCCAACATGTGTTCTGGGAAATCCACCTGGTGGTCAAGATGGGGTTGAGTGTGAGTGAAACCAGCATGAGAGGATCAGGCCATTGAGGAGGCCACAGCATGGTTAGGCAAAGGATGATGGATGCTGGACTAAGGCAGGTAAAAGGAAATAAAGAGTAAGAGATGGCCTTGAAACTATCTGGACATGCAACTGTCTGCCCTGCTGAAGGGATGGGACCCAGAGCAATGGAGAAATGATCGTATATTGGATAAGAGCAAGCTTATCTACTGGAATTGGAGGGGGGTGGTCTAGGTGGAAACAGAGGTTATACTTTCTTAGTATGGTTGATCTTCTTGACTGTATGGTGCTAAGTCATAAGCCTTCTCTTCTTTTTAAGATGTAGTTATTTATTTATTACAAAGGCAGAAAGGGAGGGAGGGAAGAAGGGAGGGGGAAGGGGGTGGAGGGATGAGGAGAGAGGGAGGAAGGGAAGGAGGGGGGAGGAGGGAGGAATAGAGAAATAACTTCCATCCGCTGGTTTATCTCCCAGGGCTGGGCAAGACTGAAGCCAGAAGCAAGAAACACCATCTCAGTCTCCCATATGGGTGTCAAGGATATGACCCTACAAGCAGACAGTTTGAGGAAGGAGCAGACAGTTTGAGGAAAGAGAAAGGTTTATAACTATGGAGAATAAAAAAAGGAACTGTGTAGAGATGTGTAATATGACCTGCACTTAGGACAGGGAGTTTTGGGAGAAAAGTCATTATGGGTGCTGCCAATGTTGTGGCATGGTGAGTCAAGCCACAGCCTGCAACACTGGCATCCCATATGGGCACCAGTTCACATCCTGGCTACTCCACTTCTGACCCAGCTTCCTGCTAATGGCCTGGATAAAGCATTAGAATATGGCCCAAGTGATTGGGCCCTGCCACCCACATGGAGACCCGCATGAAGCTCATGGTTCCTGGCTTCAGCCTAGTCTGGCCTTGGAGGCCATCTAGGAAGTGAACCAGCAGATGGAAAATCAATCAATCAATCTCTCTCTCTCTCTCCCCATCCATCCCTCCCTCCCTCTCTGTAACTCTGACTTTCAAATAAATAATAAGTCTTTGAAAAAAAAAACAGTAGTCACAGGTACATAGAAATTAGGAGAGAAAGAGAGAGAAAGATTAGTCCCAGGGGAAGAAATATTGTACAAGGAAAATATGAAAAGTATGCAAGGAAAGATATAAAAGTGTAGTACACTACATTACTCAGCTCTGAATATCAGCACATGGTCATAAAAATGCAAACACTTGAATCTAAAGATTATCTAATATATTCAACAACATTTGAAGGAATACAGGGAAGTGATGTACTACAAGGTAGATGGGACAAGTTAAGGTAATAAAGTCCTCCCTCTTCCTCTGTAGGAAGTCAACAGCTGACAATGTAAAACTGAAAGGAAAGAAACAAAAAATCAAGAAAAGTGAAGATATGAATATATTTGCATGGTATTTATCAATCTGGCGAGAAATTCCAATAAGAAACAACCAAGAATTTTCTGGAATGGTGTTTTGGTAGTGTTTTGGTTTTGTTGTTGTTGGTAACAAACCTTGCAAAACTATCTGAAATGCTACAGAATATTCATGTATCATTTGAGTATAAGTAATTAACCTTCAGAATATTTTTAAAAGAAGTTGCAAGTAACACTGAGGTTTGGAAGCCACTTAAGGGAATCAGCAAGCACCAGCTTCACTGTGAGAGCCTGCGCCGATGGACGGTGGGAGAGGGCGCCACGAGCCAGGCATCCGAGGAGAGCTGGGGTCAGGAGGAGGAGATGCAGCCACCTTGCAAAGGTGAAACGTCACTGAGGTCCCAGGGAAGTGGGTTCAAAGGCACATTGTGGTTCAAGAGGAAAATGAGAGATGAAACTGAGAGGAAGAGTCGTGCAGCAGTGTGGGGCTTTGAAACTTTTTATAAACAGATTTTTTCAAAACAAAAAAGACAAATGAGATTTTCAGGTAGATGAGTGATCGATAGGGAAAATCACATTCTTAATATGGTTCAGGGCCTATATTTGATTTTGAGCTCTGATATTACATTAAAAAAAAAAAAAAACTCAGCAAGAGGATCTTAAAGCTCTTATGACCTTGGCGACTACTTTGCCCTGATTAGAAAGATACATCTTTACTAAAGACAAAGTTAGGCGGGACAAAATTATTTAAAAACCAAACTAAACCAGAGTTTACTGGGCTTCTTTGTTCCTATAAGGCTGCTGAATAGCTTTGAATAATTTTTGAATCTTCCATCTTTTCTTTATTACATCAACAGAATGTTTCACTTATTACTTTTTTGAGATAACATATTTTAATTGGCCTTATAGTCAAAGGCTTAATGGCTCCACTAAATAAAGAGTTCAACAAGTAAAAACTAAAAAGACCAGAGTCTAGCACGAAAATACACAAGGGCTATAAACAGCAATCGAATGAGAAGATTGAAGCTGTCTGTCTTAATATGCACCTGCAAGTTGACAGTCTAAGCTGCAGAATGTCTTCCTTGGAGCCAGAACAAAAGATTTCTAGGATCACATTGTCCTAACTCAAAGAAATCCTGAGTGTGGAAGGCAGGGCCTACAGCAGAGGCTCAGGAGCTGAAGGGCTTGGCTTTGCCTCAGGGCTTGGCTAGGTGAAGCCAAGGAGTACACTGTGGCAAAGTGCACATTCCTTTGTTGGTAGCCTTTTTATTATTGTTGTGTTTTAAGTTCTGACCTTCACATAATTCCTTCTCGAAAGGAAACTCTCCAAACTAGGTCAGTTCCGATCCACACCATTTCGAACACATACCAGGATGTTTTCCATGAGTCCATAGACAAATTGAAGTTGAAGATAAGTTCATTTGGATGCAAAAAAACAAGCTGAAATGTGTGACTAGTTTGTTTATAATATGCATTGTTTGAATTTTTTGTTTAACACCCATGTGTTTAACTGCTTCTTACTGATTGGAGGATAGAAAGTGTAGGTTGCCGAGGTCAGGTCAAAGAATTCACCCTGTCCTATTTGTAGACCTCATCATTTCCTGATGTCACTTGAATTAGGGATTGAAAACTCCTCAGGCCTTGAGAATACAGCTCTCCACCCCACCCCAATGTTTCTGTCACTCCTTCTTGGTACTAGGATCCCACTACTGGACCATTCGCTGCTGAGAAAGCCTTTAGTATTTTATAAACCAAAATATGACATTGATTTCTAAAGCTGATTCTGGAGTTCTCAAATTTGAAGAGATATTTTCTACTAAATAATTGGAAGTTATCATTCCTGTCCTCTGTATGCCCCAAAGAACTCCCAGTTTCTTGAATATGGCCTAAAGGACATGATGGCCTAAGTCTTATGCCTCTCTTGTTCTCTTGGAAAATACTTCTTAGTTTTTTTCAAACTAAATTTTTTTTTTTTTAAACATCACTTCTCAGATTAAGGACCAGCTACTAATTCAAAGGCAGTCAGGCTCTTAGGGTGGGCATTTGGCCCAGTGGTTAACATGTCCACATCCCATAATTAAATACATGGATTTGATTCCTTCTTCTGGCTCCCAACTCCAGGTTCCTGCTAGCACACACATTGGGAAGCAGCAGATAAACTGAATTCCTGGGGCCAGCATTGTGGTGGAGGGGGTAAAGCCATTGCCATTGATGCTGGCATCCCATATGGGCACCCATTGGTGTTCCCAGATGCTCCAGTTCCCAATTAGCTCCATGCTAATGGTCTGGGAAAAGTGTACTTGGCCCCTGCCACCCATGTGAGGGGTGCAGATGAAGCTCCTGGCTCCTGGCTTTGACCTGGGCCAGCCCTTGCCATTGTGGCCATCTGAGGAATGAATCAGCAGATAGAAGATTCTGTGTCTCCCTCTCCCTCTCTCAGTCTGCCGTTCAAATAAATACATATTTGGGGAAAAAATCTATAGTTTGGCAGACACATCATTAAACATCAAGGCATTTTTGTTAAATAAGAAAACTGATGTAGATGAGAAAGCATACTTAATTTTTTCTTGAAGACACTTCATATCCTGGATCTTCTCGCCAAGTTAGAGATAACTGATTATGAGAATTCATTAGAAATGTGAAAACATTACTATGTTTTATATCAAAGTGCTCTTGCTAGACAACAAAACACTTGGAGAAAAAGTAAATAAATGTTAGTGTATAATTTAGTTAAAGATAGTTTCTACTATTCTGTGTAATTATGCCAACCAGAATTTCAAATCAAGGTTATCTACAATGAATATAATTCACCTGTTGATAGTCAAGAATCAGGCATTTTATGATTACTGTTTTACAGGCATGCAAACACGTAAAATGTGCTTTCCCACGAGAGTACAATAGGTCAGGCAAGGTTAAAAAAACAGTTTTCCGACTTCCCTTACTTGGATTAGTGAGTTAAACATTGCGAGCAGATTAATGTATTACTGAAGAAAACCTAAAAAGTTGATATTCTCTCATATTCTCTTCCCCTCCCTATTTTCGAGGAAAAAAAATCTCTTGAATAAGGTAAAGAATCATCTGAAATTATGTTTTACTGCCATGTCATACCGACTGCAAATCTGACGAATATAATTCGGACATTTAAGATGGAAATGATGATACACGCTCAGAAAGCAGCATTGGTATCACTTTAAAGAGGATATCAGAAATTTCAGGCACCAGCTGAAAATGTTTTAAGAACAGAGAACTAGGACTAGAGCCACAGCTTTTAAAGAAAGGATGATTGATTTTGTGGATCTCATGCAGGGCATCTGTTAGGAAAGCCAAAATAGACTGAAGGCAGGTTTGGATCATAGTGGGGATGTTAGAAGCATGAAGTAAACAGGAAGGTGTTGTGAATATTAGACTTCAGACTTCTTTCTTGAAAAGGGTAAGAGATGCTTACTGGTCTGCAAGCTGTCCACACAGCAAGAGCATGTGTCTTACTCATCTCTAGATCAGCAGTGTCTAGTCCAGTAGCATAGTTCACATGCACTCAATGATTTTCTTTCATGCATGAAAGGGAGAAGTCAAAAATGACCTCGAGGTTTTCAACCCAGTAAATGTGAGAAGAAGAGTGGAATCAATTCAATGCCGGGGGCTTGGGGGGTGAGGTGGAAGGAAAGATTTGGAGAGGGAAAACAGAGTTTGGTTCTTGGATCTGTTTGACTAAAAATATTATATTTAAGTGCTGGCTCTGTAGCATAGCAGGTAAAGCCACCACCTGTGATGTCAGCATCACAAACAGGTGCTAGTTTGAGTCCTGGCTGCTCCACTTTCTTTTATTTTTTTTAACTTTTATTTAATGAATATAAATTTCCAAAGTACAGCTTATGGATTACAATGGCTTCCCCCCCCATAACTTCCCTCCCACCCGCAACCCTCCCCTTTCCCGCTCCCTCTCCCCTTCCATTCACATCAAGATTCATTTTCAATTCTCTTTATATACAGAAGATCAGTTTAGCATATATTAAGTAAAGATTTCAACAGTTTCCTGGCTGCTCCACTTTCTATCTAGCTCCTAGCTAATGTGCCTGGGAAAATAGTGGAGGGTGGTCCAAATGCTTGGGTTCCTACAGTCCTGTGGGAGACCCAGATGATGATCCTGGCTCCTAGCTTCAGCCCAGCCCAGCTCTGACCCTTGAGGCCATGTGGGAAGTGAGCCAACAGACAGAAGATCTCTCCCTCTCCCTCTTCCTCTCCCCACTCCCTCTCTCCTTCTCTTCCCTCCCCACCCCGTCTCTGCCTTTCTCTATATATAACTCTGCCTTTCAAATAAATAAAAAAAAATACAATCTTTAAAAAAATAGTATATACAGTCAACAATTTCACAGGCAGTAAAATGTGTACAGTTTGGAAAGAGTTAAGTAAATGTAAATACAATGGCAAATATAAGAAAAGGCAATAGTGGCTATCCCTGGAGGAGAGAGTAGAGAGAAGGAAGAAGACACAGAAGAAGAAACTATTGCAGGATGGACCTCAGCATATGCAGGAGAGAATGGTGCAGTGAAGGGAGGAGATCCAGGTAACACATAAGAGTGCGGAAGACAATGGATTCAAAAAGTGGAGAGGTATATGATCCAGCTGTGTTAAAAAACTGATCTATGGGGGCTGGCATTGTGGTGCAGGGAGTTAAGCCACCACTTGCAACACTGACATCCCATATCAAAGCATTGGCTCAAGTCTTGGCAGCTCCAATTCTAATCCAGCTCTCTACTAATGCACCTGGGAAAACAGTGGAAGATGGTCTGAGTGCTTGGATCCCTGCAACCCTTGTGGGAGACCAAGTGGAGTTCCAGGAGCCTGGCTGCCCCCAGACCTGGGTGCTGCAGCCATTTCAGGAGTGAACCAACAAATGGAGGATTCTCTCTCTCTCTCTACCTTCCAAATACATAAATAAATCCTTTTTAAAAATGTTTGTTTGTGGTGATATTTTGGGTAACAGCCAGAATTTGATGCTAATAAGACTGAATTTGGGGAAGGAAAGAATGTTTTTAATGGCTGTGACATAACACATTTGGTTTAAAAATCTGTTTTTTTCCCAATTTGCTTCTGCTAAATTCTTGAGTACATGATGCATCTTGGTTCACTGTAAACTAAAGCAGATTGATAGCAAGATCAGGAAAAATACAAGGATATCCAATACCTACACTTCTGTGAAGAACTGTCCCGGGTCATCTGGCCAACTAAGGCAATACAAACTAGTAAGTATCAGAATGCAAGAACCAAACTAAGGGCTGGCATTGTGGCACAGTGGGTAAAGCCTCTGCCTTTGATGCCAGCAACCCATATGGGTGCCAGTTTGAGTACCTGCTGCTCTTCTTCTAACCTGCTCCCTACTAACAGTTTGGGAAAGCAGTAGAAGATGGCTCAAGTCCTTGGGCTCCTGTTACCCACATGGGAGGTAGGCCTTTGACTCTTGGCTTCTGCCTGGCCCAGCCTGGCCTAGTGCTGGCTTATTGTGGCTACCTGGGGAGTGAACCAGCAGATGGAAGATCTTTCTTTCTCTCTCTCTCTCTCTCTCTCTCTCTGTGTGTGTGTGTGTGTGTCTGTGTGTGTCTCCTCTCTATGTAACTTAAAATAAATCAACATTTTAAAAAACCCAACCTGATACTATCTGAAAATGCTGTTATTGTCCATATCAAATGAAGAAATAGAGAAATATTGAAATGAGAGAGCTCAGCAAGTTTTCTTATTATAAAAAAAAAACCCTAATTTCTATTCACCAGCAAAACAAAAAGAAAGCCACTAGAAAATGTAATTTTGGAGCAAGCATAATTCTCCCCTCCTGAAGGGTGGGTTATGCATAGTGACTCCATTTTGAAAGTACAGGAAGAGCAACTCCACAATTGTGAAACATAACATGCACTAACTCAGCCAGAAAATCAACGACAAAACCAAAAGTCATACACCAAGACTAAGTACTCTTGACTTGATGTGATGAAAAGAGTCTTCTATCTCCATAATCTTCCTCCATCATGAAAGAAAATCAGACAAATTAGAGATGTTCTACCAAACACCCAACAATCCTCAAAACAGCCAAGATCATCAAAACTTGGGAAAGACGAGGGCCAGGTTTTAGCACAGCAGCTTGGGATGCCTCATCCCACATCAGAAGATCTGGTTTTGAGTCCTGGCTCTTCCACTTCTGATCCAACTTTGTGCTAATGTGCACCCTGAGAGGCAGTAGATGATGGCTCAAGTATTTAGGTCCCTGCCACCCCTGTGGGAGACAAATGGAGTTCCTGGCTCCTGGCTTCAGCCTGATCCAAACCCAGCTGTTGTGGGCAATTGGGGAGTGGACCTACAGGTAGAAGATATCTATCTGTGTGTCTCTCCCTGTCTCTCTGGTATTCTGCATTTCAGATAAATAAATTGTTTCTGTGGAATCTGAAAGTGTAAATAAAAATATACTTAGGGAAGAGGCTTTTAACTTAGTGGTTAAGACACTGATTGAGAGGCCGGAGCTGTGGCATAGTGGGTTAACTCCCTGGCCTGAAGTGCTGGCATCCCATATGGGTGCCGATTTGAGTCCTGACTGTTACTCCTCCCATCCAGCTCTCTGCTGTGGCCTGGGGAAGAAGTGGAAGATGGCCGAAGTCCTTGGGCCCCTGCACCCACGTGGGAGACCCGGAAGAAGCTTTTGGCTCCTAGCCTCGGATTGGCGCAGCTCTGGCCGTCAAGGCCATCTAGGAGTGAACCAGTGGATGTTCTGTCTCTACCTCTCTGTCTGTCTCTATCTCTCTCTGTAATTCTGTCTTTCAAATAAATAAAATAAATCTTTAAAAAAAGAAAAAGACATTGATTGAGATGTCCATGACCCACATCAGAGTATCAGGGGACCTGGGATTGATTCCCAGCTCCAGCTCCTGATTCTAGTTTCCTCTGAGAGGCAGCAGTGATGGCTCAAGTAGTCAGATCCCTGCCACTTAAATGGGAAACCTGGGTTGAGTTCCCAGACCAGTTCCAGCCATTGCAGATATTTGGGGAGTGAGACAGAAATGGGAGTCAGTCTCTCTCTCTCTCTCTCTCATCTCAGTCTGTCCCACAAATAAATACATAATTTTATTAAAAATGTACATGGAAGCACAAGACCCAAGAATAGATAAAACACTCTTGAAAGAGATAAAAATATGTGAATTACCTTACAAAATGTTAAAAAGTATTATAAAGATATAGTAATTAGGATAATGTGATATCGGTGCAGGCATAAATTAATGGAAGAGTGAAGACAGCCTTCCTTTTCTATCAGAAGAAAGCCCCGCATATGTTTAGAAATGGGATGTGTGATAGAACCTGCTTTATTGATCAATGGAGAAAGGATCACGCTTTCGAGAAATGGTTCTAGGACTACTGTTTATCCTTCTGCAGACGTGAAATCAATCTTTTACTTTATATCACATATGCAAAAGAAAATTCAGTCTTATCAGACTTCAAAGTGAAAAAATAAGCTTTAAAATTTTTAACAGATAACATAGAAGTTATCTTTACATGGTAAGTTAAAAGAGGTTAAGTCACACACACAAAGTAACAGTAAAATTTGTATTATCAAAGGATTCTATAAAGTAAAACTCGGGTTACAAACTGGGAGAAGATAGTGCAGCGCACACAGTATATAATGAAATCTTATAAGGACATCAAAAAACCATACACAATGAAAAGCAACAAAAGTCATGAAGATGCACATCCCAGAAGAGGAATCCTAAGAAAATAAACACATGAAAGGATACTTAACCTCAAAATTAATCAGGCAAAGGAAAATTAAAATCACCATGAAATACATTTTCATACCTATAATATTGGCAAATAATAAATTCTAACAATATCTACTGTTAATATGATGTGATATAAATGAAGCTTTTATAAAATTATGATGTGAATACCAACCACTTCAAGCATTTTGGAAAACAAATTATCATACTCGAACAAACTGGAACCTGTAACCCAATAATTTCACATGTGAGTCTTTCTCCTACAGAACCCCAGCACATGCACATTTATATAAAAATAGGCAAAATAGAACTAATAATTATGAGACAACCTGAATGTACATTAGCAAAAGAATAAATTGTGATATATTCATATTGTGTTGACACCACACAACAGGGAAATATTGCATCCTCAAACAACAAGGAGAGTGAATTTCAGGAACTTGATATGTAATAAAATTAAAAAGCAAATCAGATATGATTGTATGCAATGTAAATGCTATTTAAAAACCATGCCAAAAGTAAACAATGTGTTGCTTTGGCAATGAACAACATGCAGTCGTTCATGCAAAGTAAAAGACAAAAAAAGGTTAAACACAAATTTATCATCTAACTTCCTCTGAGCTGAGAGAAAACAGAATGGAATTCAGAATCACAGAATCACAGACAAATGTCGAAGGGGATGATGATCATTTTCTAAAACCACATGTTGGACACAGTATGCATGTGAATCATCATTCCTTCTATCTGAAACATAGTTAATATGTTTTTTCACTTACTCCACATTTAGAAACATACTTTTAAAGCAGAGCCAATAGGGGCCAGCACTGTAACATGTAGGTTAAGCCTCCTCCCATGATACCAACATCCCATGTGGGCACCAGTTCAAGTCCCAGCTGCTCCACTTCTAATCCAGCTCCCTGCTAATGCACCTGGGTAAACCAGTGAAGATGACCCAAGCGCTTGAGTCCCTATACCCACTTGAAGCTCCAGGCTCCTGATTATGACCTGGCCCAGCCCTGGTTGTTGCAGCCATCTAGGCAGTGAACCAGTGGATGGAAGATCTCTCTGTCTCTCCTCCTCTCTCTGTAATTCTCTTAAATAAAATACATCTTTAAAAAAATAAAAAGAGCCAATAACAGTATATGATACCTCCAAAATGGATGAAACAAAGTAATTCTACAGAATATAAAATATCCCAAAATAATTCAAATAGAATGGATTACTTGGAGGCGGCACTGTGGCAGAGTGAGGCTGCCGCCTGCAGTGCCGGCATCCCTTACAAGTCTCAGCTCCTCCACTTCCGATCCAGCTGTCTGCTATGACCAAATGCTTGAGCCCCCACACCCGTTTGGGAGACCTGGAAAAAGTTCCTGGCTCCTGGATTTGGATTGGCACAGCTCCAGCCATTGCAGCCATCTGGGGAGTGAATCAGCAGATGGAAGACCTCCCCCTCCCCCTCCCTCCCTCTCCCCCTCCCTCCTTCCCTCTCTCTCCCTCTCTCCCTCCCTCCCTCTCTCCCTCTCTCCCTCTCTCCCTCTCTGCCTCTCTGTAACTCTGCCTTTCAAATAAATAAATAAACCTTAAAAAAAAAAGGAATGGATTACTTGATTTTTTTGGCCTGTGTTTCTAACAATTGTGATAAGAATGGAAAAACAAAACCACAGAAGCACCAGCTAAATCATTTCTACTAAGGAACCCATCCTGCAGGTTGGTAGATAAGAAAACTTGAATGGGTATTAAAGGAACATAGAACATGGATGAGAATTTTCAGCCACTTATTTCAGTGTTTGTTGTTACATGAATAGTAATCTCATCACTTAAGCAACCAGAACGCTCAGTGAGTAAGTGTCCTGGTAAATTACTCTTTTGACTACTTATTTAAAATTAAACCTCGAGTTAATTGGAATATTATCTCTCCTTTTAATAGAAATCTCAAGATGACTGCAGATAGCACTGGATATTTAAGATCATCAACAAATGTACAAATGTGGCTCAAATCCTTGCTTACAAAATAATCCAGACCTTTGGAGCTAGGTCTCCCCAGAGATGCTCTGTTCCTACTCCCACTGGGCAGAGGTCTCACTGGCTCTGAATCTGCTATTTAGGAGCAAAGCTGAGATTGTCAAAAGGATGCTAAGTCTTTGGCATGAACAATGATTACTGTCTTCATAGTAAAAGACTTCAAAGCATACAGCAATGACTGAACAACCAAACACATACTTCTTCACTTTTCATTACAGAGCAGAAAAATGCACCAACTAGTGTATTCTAGAAGACAACTTACAATGACAAAAATAGGACTGTTTGCTGTGTCAAAGTTTAATGGCATTTGCTAGCACCAGTAAACAGAGAGAGCTGTAGTTCCAATTCAGCATGACGGTAAATAATCACCATTGTAAACAGGTCACTCTTTAAGGGCCTATAATGTTGTTCTATGAAAAACACTTAGAGCTGAAATCTGAATCAGGTAAGTGTTTCAGAGTGCTTATTATCATCAGTGAGGTCTAGGGTGAAACTCAGGGATATCAACAGGCAGGAATTAATCAAGATCAGCATTGATTTTACTTTCTATATTAATGCACAGCTATTTAGATATCAAAAAACCAAGAGCATTACATGGTTGCTTTGTGTTGATTTATGATTCATGTAATGACTGCTCTAGTTGAATCCATTTACTTGTCTAGAATTCAATATCATTGCACCTTGCTTTGCAACAGAATAAAAGGTGATTGCTTATGTCTTGGAAATCTTGTGTTATAGAATGCATGAATATATTTTTGGAACATAAATGCTACATCTCAATGTCACTGAAAATCCAGTGTCTAAAACTATGAAGCTGAAAGGTGAAGAAAATGGCGTGTTGAGTTTCTTGGAGAAATATGGAAAAGTAAGGTATTATTATAATTTACTGACAGTAAAATGCTTGCTCTTCTCACGAGTAATATATTTATTAGCATGGCCTCAATAGGAAACATACTCAGAATCTGGACCAATAAAACCAAAGATGGAAACAAGCAAGTTTATTTCTAAGAGACACACATCACACTGAAATGACAGAAACTGATACATTTTCCATTCTTTTAGGCAATTTACCTTCTTTAGGTAATTTAGGAAATTCTATTTCTTTGTCCATGGAAATTTCATGGGATTAGAGGCTAAGCGATTTGGAATCTTTTCTCAGGTCTGATTCATTACTTTGAGGATGTCACTTTGCCTCCCTTAGACTGCCTGTCTTTGGTAAGCTAACAAGAATGAATTATTTTTAGTTTTCCCAATCAGCTGTGATCCACCAGCATAGCAATATCTAAGGAAGTTTATGAGAATCCTAATCCTCTGGGCTGTCATCCGTGTTCCATATGTCCTAGAGATCTATATTTCTTTTCTTTATAAACTGCCCCAGGAGACGCTGATTCACAAACTCGTTCATAAGCCACATAATTTAAAAGAACCTTTTCATTCTGTGATTCAATGAAACTCACTGGTTGAACAAGCTGACAATTCGGAACACACTCGTTTTAGAATTATAAAAGACTGATGGCAATTCATTTAAACTTAACATTGGCACTGTACTGGAGAGAATGCCTTTGGAAATGTAACGACGTCCAGTTCTGTGCAACGGGTCAGGATCATGATTATGAACATAAAAAACATCAACGTAAGTAGGCATATACAGCCATTAGCAGACATGCTTGTGATATGAAAGGATCCACATGTGAACTGAAGAAATTAAAGTACGCTTTACATACATCTTATAGGATCTATTTCCATTTATAAGGGCAAATTTTATTTGATTGACACATGATTTGTTTTTATGAATATCTTTTATTTTATGAATATCTAGAACATAAGATTCACAATGACCATTTAGATTTCATTAAAGTGGCTTTCCCAGACCTCCCTGCTCCCTCTGTCCCCAGCCCATACAAATTAGCTACAAAACCTTTCTGTAGATTTTTAAACTGAATGACTTTGTGTGTGGAGTTATTTGGCATTATCTGAAAGAATGCTGGAAACAGTTTAAGATATTAAGAACAGCTAACATGCAGCTCTTCTCTCTGATAGTTATTAGACTACTGAGTCAATTGTGTGTGGAGACTAGTCCAGCAGCTTTCTCAAGAGCCACTTTCCTATTCACAGGGGCCAGAGACTGTGTTGAATTCTTCTCAAAGCAAAGCTGCATCATTCACGTGCATTTTACAGGAAAGATAATACATAACTTCCACATGATCAAAAAAAAAAAAAAAGTTATCCAGTCTTCCAGGACTGTCCTTGCCAAAGGTTGGTTCTTACTGGAGTTTTGGATATGGATCATGCCTCCCTAATGAGTCCACACTAAAGTTCTCTCAGATTCTGGCTTTAGCCTCCACACAATCAAAAGCCAATAGAAAGGACACGGAAGCCTCAGCACTGCGTTGGCCTTGCCTCATCTCCCTGCAGGGTAGCTGAGCAGTAGAACAGTTAGGCTAGGAGTTGCCTCCTCTTCATGAGAAATGTTGGCATAAGAGATCCAAAGATCTTGTTAAAAACAAAGAAAGCAGCAAGATTCGAAATAATAAACATAGCAAGTCTTGGTTTTCATAATTTTTCTTCCTGATTTTCCCATTGTCTTCCCTAAAATTTTAATTATGTGTTTATAAGATTTAGCTACAATGTTATTTATACTTCATCACTCTGAATCTTGCACAAAAGAGAACGTGTGTTGTCTGGGCCCAAAAATTCTCTGAGAAGTGGCAACTCCAGGATGTTTTTGTGGTTGGAGTCGTGACTGTGAGAAGCCAGCGAGGGAGGGTGGAACTAAGGAAAAGCATCCTTATCTCTGGTCATTTTCCCAAGCTGCCTCACTGCAGCTCTGAAACCCTGAGAGCGCTGCATTTTGCTTTTTGAAATGAGAGAAACTCTCAGAGAGCCTTAGAAGAAAAGTTTAAAATTTAAAAATGGCAAAGAAACCAGAGAATGACACAGCTGATTTGATTTCAGAGAGATCACCCTGGAGGCAGCAGGAAGAACGGATTGGAGAAGGATGAGACTTGAAGGTCAGAGGCTCTGGAACTAGGTTTTACATTTGCACAAAGTCAACGATGGCAGGCGTGGAAAACAGGATTGAATTGCAAGGATTTGAATGTGGTATCTGCCATTGCTAATGAAATTCAATATGTTTGGGCATGCAGAAAAGGATTCTAAGCATCTGCCTTGGGAAAATAAGTAGATGGTACTGTGCTTTGCCAACAACAACAAGGAATTCAGGAAAACGGAATTTTGGTGTAATGATCAGCTTGTGTTAAGGCAAAATTGGAATTGCCATGGCAAATCCTTGTGAAAACATTTATTTAATCATCAGTTTTATATGTGGTATCATATATATATATATACACACACATATGTACTCACATATATGCACAGATATAATATATGCATATATAAAATACACATATATATGTATATATACATGCATATGAGGGTGCTTTCAATAGGTTATGGTGAGGAAATGGAGATACCGTACATTTTCTGTGAATATTTGAAGACTGTGTGTGTGTGTGTGCATGTGACAGAGAGAGAGAGAGAGAGAGAGAGGAGAGAGAAACATCTATGTCTTAGAGACAGATTTGGGACTCATCAACTTATGGGCTGCCCTATGTATGTGCCAAGAAAGAAGACTACAAAGGATCTACAAAAATTGATAATAGTAATTGTTAACAGTAATTGGAGACTGATAAATGATAATATGAGTGTAATGGTGAGGAAAAACATTTGAATTTCAAAGTTGAAGAGTAAATTATAAGTGAGAAATTCGAGAGCAGAAACAAAATTACCCTTTGGGATCATGTGTTTGAAAAGGAAGGAAAGTGACAGAAAAGGAGGATCAAAAGGAGTTTGACACAGAAATCTTAGGCATATTTGGGGGGGGGTGGGAACAGTAGAGAAGTCATGTTTGAAGACAGTAGGAAAAAGAATGAAACGATGTAATCTACGATGAAACTGATTTCGGTGTAGACAAAAGGGTAGAGATCTCCTCAGTGTACTACAGCCAAGGAAGCCAGAATGGGAGGATGTCCAGATAGTTTCCAGATAGTTCAGGAGAAGGGCAAAAAGTCTTAAATTTTATACAAGATTATTTTACATTGGGCCCAGAGCTGTGGTATGGTAGGTTAAGCCTCAACCTGCAGCACTAGCATCCCATATCGGCATCAGTTTGTGTCCTGGCTGCTCCTCTTTAGATCTAGCTCTCTGCTTATGGTCTGGGAAAGCAGTAAAACATGGCCCAAGTGCTTGGGCCCCTACACCCAACGTGGGAGACCCAAAGGAAGTTTCAGGCTCCTAGCTTCAGATTGGCCCAGCTCCAGCCATTGCGGCCATTTGGGGAGTGAACCAGTGGATGGAAGACTTCTCTGTCTCTCCCTCTCTGTGTCTATAACTCTGCTTCTCAGATAAACAACAAAAGAAATTAATTTTAAAAAACTTTCCATAAAAATTTTTTTTGACAGGCAGAGTGGAAAGTGAGAGAGAGAGAGACAGAGAGAAAGATCTTCCTTTTTCCATTGGTTCACCCCCCAATGGCCACTGCAGCCAGCGCACCACGCTGATCCAAAGCCAGGAGCCAGGTGCTTCTCCTGGTCTCCCCATAGGATGCAGGGCCCAAGCACTTGGGCCATCCTCCACTGCACTCCCGGGCCACAGCAGAGAGCTTGTCAGGAAGAGGAGCAACCGGGACAGAATCCGGCGCTCCGACCAGGACTAGAACCCGGTGTGCCGGTGCCACAGGCAGAGGATTAGCCTATTGAGCCGCGGCTCTGGCCTCTATAAAATTTTAATTTCTTTTTGAAGTATTACATATCTATAGTAATTTTTAATGCAAAACATTTAAAAGAAAAAGCAGCGTATCCCTATGGGTATAAATAAAATTGTCCCTTCTCCTTGCCACCTCTTGGAAGTATGCCCAGAGTGAAAAATGTCTGTAATCCTTCATGCACTAGGCAGGTCACAAATATCCTTTGTTAAACTTTGAGTTTGAGCTTTTTCATTTCTTTCTTCCTTTTCTCCTGAACTATTTAATGCCCATGGTCCTCATCAGTACCACTGAATATTTTTTACATTTTCCTAATGTTTCCCCCAATATGATTTTTCTTTCATTTTAACTTACTATATGAGAAAGCAAGAGCCCCATTCTCCTCATGTTTATAATTCCAGAGCCTGACACTGCGGACTATGATTTTCCAGCAGAACGTCCTGTGATGGTAAAAAAGTTTCCCTGTGTGAAACTAAAGAATCCTTCTCTTAATTTTAATTACTGTGTGGATAGAATTCACTGTATCGAGCAGCACACACTGGTTAAAAGAATTATTTTTAGTTGGAGTTTTGGTTGGTTGATTTTTGCCTTTTTTTTCCTTTTATATGTGTTTTCCAAGATTTAAATTAGAGAAAGGAGACAAAAGGAGAAAAGAAAAAATTAAACCAAACAAAGGAACTCAGAACCACCTCAATCCTAATTGCTATTTTGTCAAGCAATCAGTAAGTCTCAAAAGACATTGGCAAAGACGACCCTGAGTCACCTGCAGAACAGAAGAGTGCCAGAAAACTTATGCAAGTTCCATCAACTTTATTTTTAACAACAATTCTAAGAGATAGGTATCACATTCTTGCACTACAGACATTAAGGTATTGAGACTCAGAAATGATAACTATATTAACTATATTCCCAAAAGCTTCTAAATGAAACATCTAGAATTATAGCCTCAATCAATGGCAATGCCCATGATCTTGGTCCCCAATATGATGCCTAATGTATATTCATCACACTCAGTACTCTAAGAATGCACATATAATTATAGAAAAGATTGTTATAAAATATTTGAAAAATGAGCAAATCTTTCTAGCACATAAAGGGGATAAATCTTTAGTTAATTAAAAAATAAATATCTGTTCTCCAAATGTCTCATGGCCTAACAATTCAGAACAGATATGATGATATCATATTCATTTTCATAGTACAAATTTAGTAAAAATAGTCAAATCCTAGAACATTTTTACATGGCATACATTAAATTCTCTTATCATTTTCTCAAATAAATTTGCTACATTAAATCTGAAAGAAACACGAAATCATTGGATTGAACCGATAGGAAGAAATTATTTTCTGTTACCTCTAAAGAATAAGATTATAAAATGTTGTCCTACCTTCTGGTTTCATCCTAATCTATGGCATATTCTCATTATATGTATGACAAACTCTATAATTTCTTCTCTAGTTCAAGTCCCCAGTGTTATAGTAAAAATATACATATCTGTTTTATATTTTCAAAATATTCTTCATCTTTACTAAAGAAATACACTGAAATGCTGCTGTCAATGTATCCTAAGGCTCAAAGAAATGTGATGGTCTAATGATTGGTGACATGGCCAAAAGGATACACTTACTATCTCCCAATATCTATAAATAAACTGATTTTTTTAAAGTCCCATGAAATGAAACTTTATTTATATCTTAATTATCCAATTTCTTAGAAGTAACATTTGCTAGGATTAGAATCTGTTTAGTGACAGGTATTTCTCAAACATTATCTTATGAAAAATATTTTAACACTAGAATTCTTCTTTGCCTTCAGTAGCCTCTCCCAGGGTTTCTGCCTCCAGGCCTTAGGCTCCTTCTGTGTTAGAATCGTGTGCCCTGTTCTGGAGGCAACCTTCTCATGTTCCTCCATATTGTGGCTGGGAAGCAAAGGGGTGCATGAGTAGACAGGACAGAACCTCAGCTCTCTTTCTTCTGTGACTTTTAAAGTTTTCCTTGGCATAACGAAACTGAGAGTTGTGATGACTGTTATTGTCTCTGCTAAACATAGACCCTAATTGAGAAAATCATAGGATAAAACCCATAGTGACGTCCTGCTTCAAATGAAATACTGATACCCTCTCATCCTGACAAGGGTAGCCGAGACACACTGCATTTAACACTC
This sequence comes from Oryctolagus cuniculus, assembly GCF_051225735.1. Lineage (NCBI taxonomy): Eukaryota > Metazoa > Chordata > Mammalia > Lagomorpha > Leporidae > Oryctolagus > Oryctolagus cuniculus. The sequence continues at coordinate 144,849,405 of NC_142869.1, read as the reverse complement.
AGCCAGCCGTCTGGGGATTGAACTCTGTTATTTCAGTTGTCAGTGCAAACAAAACCAGAGAGAGATGAATTAAGGGGAAAGCAAAAACTTCTGCATTTTGTGTTTCCCCAAGCAAAACTGCCTTATTAGGGAAAAGAATGCGTTTTACTAAATGCGTCAATTCAATCAAGAATGTGTGACACTGCTTTTCTAAGAGAATCATTTCAGAGTTAACATTCTTTTTTTTCATCCTATTCCCGCTTGTATGTATCAAAACTCATACTGATTAATGAGCTCTGAGTTGCAAAACAGGATTTATATTTTGCACCTGTCTGTCAGTCATTGTCCACAAGTTAAAGGAGTTAACATTCTTTATCTGATTCAGGTCTGATTCAGTACACATTTATTGAATTTTTTTAGATAAAAGCCTGCAATTGATTTATTACATTAAAATATGTCGTGTGTTACTATAAGCCTCATTGTTGCTTCAATGATAAGGAATAGAAGAAAACAGCAGAGGAATCTAAAACACCAGGGTCTTCCATCAATTTTAGATGGAAAAACCCATAGATGACTGTCCACACTACCTGATAACTCCACACTGTGAAAATACACAGTAACTGGGAGTAAACAAGTCACAGAAAAATAAAGCCTAGGGCGGGCATTTGGCACAGAGGTAAGATGCCACTTGGTACCACTGCATCCCATACTGGAGAGCCAGGGTTTGTGTCCCGGCTGTGGCTCCAGTCACATCCATCACACCCTGGGAGGCAGCTGGTGACAGTTCAAATACTTGGGCCCCTGCCACTCACATGGGAGACCTAGATTAAGTTCCTGGCTCTCTGTTTTGGCTTGGCCCAACCCTGGCTGTTATAGGCATTTAGGGAATACACCAGCAAATGGAAGATATCTCTCTCCCCTCTCTCTCTGCTTCTCAAATAAAATTAGAAATGTAAATGTTTTCAAATTTGTTTTTAAAATATAGAACTTAATCTGCTATGGCCTGGGAAAGCAGTAGAAGATGGCCCAAGTCCTTGGGCCCCTACACCCGCATGGGAGACCCAGAAGAAGCTCCTGGCTCCTGGCATCAGGTCAGCACAGCTCCAGCCATTGCAGGCATTTGGGGAGTGAACCAGTGGATGGAAGATCTCTCTCTCTCTCTCTCTCTCTTTGTAACTCTGCCTTTCAGATAAATAAATAAACCTTTTTCAAAAAAAAAAAAAAACATAGAGCTTACATAGATAGTTTACGTATCATAGCAGTTATATTAGACAACGTTTTCATGGTAAGTGTTAACTAAAGCACTGGAAATTTAAAGTATTTGGTGTAATAAGTAGAAGAAGTCACTGACAATCAGGTGAAAACCAACCTTTGTCTTTCCATAAAATAACTTCTCTTGTTCAGTAAGGTAAGCCTCTAGGTATACACCCTCATAATGGAATACACAAATGGTGAATTTGAAGAAACTCAACAGATGGCAGTCAGTACCACGCTAGGGAATGTAATTACTCTAAAATAGAAACACATAGTGGACTATCCAGTGGCCTGCCCAGAACCCCCATACCTGCTGATGCATCCGTCTCCCAGCCGTTTTGAGAGTTCACTTTGGTGCCTCACAACCATCCCTTCCTTAGAAAACTGCCTCCTAACAGAGGCGGGCACCGAGGGTACCAATGGCTGCCCCTTGCTTCAATCACTCCGACCCACTGCTCTGTGGAAAAAGTTGTGCCGCTGAGCGCCCTGTGCATCAGAGTGGATGCCAGCACCGCAGGCAGAGGATTAACCAAGTGAGCCATGGCTCTGGCCCCGGATTCCCTGCCTTACATTCTGCTTCCAAGCAATTCTCACCTAACACACATAGCACCATTAAGACTTTAAACTGGGCCGGCGCCGCGGCTCACGAGGCTAATCCTCCGCCTTGCGGCGCCAGCACACCGGGTTCTAGTCCCGGTCGGGGCGCCAGATTCTGTCCCGGTTGCCCCTCTTCCAGGCCAGCTCTCTGCTGTGGCCAGGGAGTGCAGTGGAGGATGGCCCAGGTGCTTGGGCCCTGCACCCCATGGGAGACCAGGAAAAGTACCTGGCCCCTGCCATCGGATCAGCGCAGTGCGCAGGCCGCAGCGTGCCGGCCGCGGCAGCCATTGGAGGGTGAACCAACGGCAAAAGGAAGACCTTTCTGTCTCTCTCTCTCACTGTCCACTCTGCCTGTCAAAAAAATAAATAAAAAATAAAAAAGACTTGAAACTGGTTGTAAAAAAGCAGTGACAGGGGCTGGCATTGTGACATAGCAGGTAAAGCAACTGCCTGCAAACACAGGCATTCCATATGCTTACCTGTTCCAGTCTGGGTTGCTCGACTTAAGATCCAGCTCGCTGGCTAATGCACTTGGGAAAGCAGCTGAAGATGGCCCAAGTGCTTGAGCCCCCCACCCACTTGGGCACCTCCTAGCCCCTCCCACCTACTTTGGAGACCAGGAAGAAGCTCCTGGCTCCTGGCTTTGGATCAGCCCAGCTCTGGCCATTGAGGCCATTTGAGGAGTGAACCAGTGGATGGGAGAATCATATTTCTCTTTTTCTCTCTCTCTCTCCCTCTCCCTCTCCCTCTCCCTCTCCCTCTCCCTCTCCCTCTCCCTCTCCCTCTCCCTCTCTCCCCATCTCTGTAACTCTGACTTACAAATAAATATAAATTAATTTTTTTTTTAAAAAAAGCAGTGGCAAATTGAAGAGATTATATGAAGGAGAATATGGAAAGAAACTGTTAGTAAGGTTTTCCACTGAAGCTGCGATAGTGATTATAATCTATCTACAATTTCAATTCCAACACCTATTTTTAAAATGTATTTAGGAATCAGCAATACAGAGTGCCACTGTTCTATTTAGTTAATGGAAGATTTGGGGGGAAAAAAGATGTTAGTTCCCTTGCCTTCTTTGTAACCCTGAGCTTTCTAACAAGAAAAAAAAAAAAAAATCTAAGCAGGCTTAGTGGTTGGTCAGGATGTTTTTTCTTTTACTTTTTTTTTTTCCTTCCAGTAAGAAAATGAAGGATTGCTTTTAAAAAATCTAAACGAATCTCAAATACAATTGTCTGTGTTTTGAATCAGTGTTTGACTCAAAACACTTTTTTATTGGGATCCTCCATGGTTGTTTATTTGTGTCTGGAAACTTCCATTGACAGGGAAGGACCACATCTACTGGTGTTCCCTCTATGATTGGCACAGAGTCAGAACATAAATATCTGTGGTGTGGTGGCAAGTATCACTCAGGCATTAGCACCTACAGGTTGGCAGTGCATGACCTAAAAACCAGCCCAGAGCCTTCTCCTTCTCCCCATCTCCTAGGACCTATCCAAAGCTGTGCTTACTTCCTGGAGATCTTGTATTTTTAATATTTAAATAATGTAATAATATTCATGTCACAGGCCATGCAGGAATCTAAGATATAATGCATTTAGCATAAAAACCCTAGGTGAATATTAGCTACTTAGTAGAAATAGTAGTGTTATCATCTGAAGCTTAGGCTCCATCCATAAATATCATCAGAAGACAGTTTTCAAAGTAACAGAGGAATTTTTTGCAAGACTTCTCACTGTGCAATCCGTAGCAAATTAGTGGTCAGTCTCAGGATGGCCACAGCCAGCATGAACATTTTGTTATAGGGACATACAAGATTCAATAATAAAAGAACTGACCATCTTTTAATAAATTAAGTAATTAATTTTATTTAGAAAGGCAGAGACAGAGATCCCCGTTCTAACAGTTCAATCTCAAAGTGCCCCTGGGACTAGACTGAACCAAAGCCGCAAGCCAGGAATTTAATTCAGATCTCTCACATGGTCCATGGGGACTCAAGTATTTGACCCATCGCTGCTGTTTCCCAGAGTGGCATTAGCCAGAAGCTGAACTATGAGAGAAGCCAGGACTCAAAGCTACGTACTTGATGTGGAATGCAGCTGTCCCAAGCAGCATCTTTTGCAGCAACAAACACTTGCCTCATAGAACCAATTCTTATGCAAAGAACTTGATTAAAAGATATATTATAAATGACCAATACAGGAATAAATGTGTCACTTTTAGCCACAGTTCTTTGCGCAGCTGTCTAACTGTACTAATAATATATTTATTCTTTTCAGTGGAAAATTAAACTTAAGTCCTTCATTCAAATGAGAAATAGTAATTCTTACAAAGCACAATTTTTTTAATGACGACTCCTAAATAAATCTAAAGAGAACACAGGAGAGTTGAATTTTAACCATTCATACGTTAAAGCAGAACGGAAGCAGACATGATAGTGGTTAATACACCTTTGTCCCCCATCAAAATCTAGGTTTCAATTGTGCTCTCCTGACTCCAACTTTCCACCAAGGCAGACACTGAGAGGCAATGGTGATGGCGCAAGTAACTAGGCTCCTATCACTTATGTGGCAGACCTGATTACATTCCTGGTTCCTGCCCTCTACCTTGGCACAGCCCTGGTTGTTTCAAGCATTTGAGGAGTGAAACAGTGCATGGTAGCGTCTCTCTCTCTCTCTCTCTCTCTCTCTCTGTTACTCTTTGTCTCACAATTCTGCTTCTGAAGTAATTTAAAAAAAAATAATCCAGGTGTATAATTGGAATTGAAACATAACAGTGACAAAAAGTAAAATAAAAGATAATAAAAATAGTACTGAATTTATGAAATAGAGTGCAAAAAAGGAAAACAACCAACAATAGAGTACCAGGAAAGCTATCCTAGCCCGTTGCAAATAGAAGTTGTTGTTGCCATTACAGAATAATCAGATAAAATGTTAGACAGTCTTCATGAAATTTGTCAAATTTCTCTTTATACTGATTATTAGCTATTATTAATGTAGAAATAGAGACAAAAGGCTCCCGAACATTCCACACAATTTCATAAGATACACTGCAGAGAGAGATCAACCGTATCCTAAGGATGTGTTAACACACTAAGGATGTGCCTTAGTGGACATATCCCTGGGGGAGGGAGGCCTCTAATTCTTGGTGGGAGGGGTCTCATTTCTGAAGGGAGATGCCTATTGGTGTTCTTCAAGCAGGGGGAGCCCAGCTGGTGGGCTTGTAGGTAGTCTCACACCAGGGGGAGGAGCCATAACGTGTGGAGGAGAGGCTGTGCCAACAGGTGGGGGATCCTGCTGGGGCTCCAGCAATGTTGGCTGTAGCAGCAAAAGCAGCGGCTATTACAGTGCCTCTTCCCTGTGGAGTCATGACCTTCTGTAATGGCCCTCTCACTCCTCAAACAGAGCCTTCCACTCCAGCATGAGCCAGGGAAACTGGGACTCTGGCTGGTACTCCTCTGCCAGCAGTCCTGCCAATCCCCAGGCCCTCCTGCGGCTCCAGCAAGTGGTATGCAAGCAATGCCAAACTGTTTGGAAAGTGGCCCCTCCAATCATAGGAGAGACTTCTCCCTGCACAGACCCAAACCCTGCTTTTCTTCATGCTCTGCTTGCTTCACATTCTTTGGCTTTATCATCCTGAATCCATCACAATCACTAAGAATCAAATTCACAAGCTTGTCAAACACCTTAAAAGAAGACTCCGCTGTCTTGCAGGAGATGAACTCATTCTGTAGTCAGTGCTAGTCTTGCCCACAGTCATGATCGATGTTCCATCAAATCCAAAATCTGCAGTCAAACTTTAGGACCCTCAAGACATAAGGGAAGGCTGTAGTTAAAGGTATGACGGCAAGTTTTCCAGCAATGATGCAAGCTGGCCAGAAGCTTCACAGGCAGCAGATGGAGCCAGGAGAATCCAGGGCTGCCTTGACCAGCTCTTGGGCTCTCTGCTGAGAATGCTGGTCTCAGTGCCACCTGGAAATCCAACATGTGAACTTGGGGATGCTGAGAACCTCTCCAGACTTTCACTTTCAGTATGCATTGGTATAAGCAATCCCTTGCTGGTTCCATTGAGGTTTTTGTTTTGTTTTCAAGATTTTGTTTTTTCATGTGAAAGGCAGAGTTACAGACAATGAGAGGGAGAGACCTAGAGGAAGGTCTTCCATCTGCTGGTTCATTCCCCAAATGGCCGCAACAACCAGAGCTGGGCCCATTTTCTGGGTCTCCCATGTGGGTGCAGGGGTCCAAGCACTTCAGCCATCTTCCTCTGCTTTCCCAGGCCCATTAGCAGGGAGCTTGACCAGAAGTGGAGCAGCTAGCTTTTGAACTGCCTCCCATATGGAACGTGGACACTGCAGGTGGAGGCTTAACTTACTACGCCACAGATCCAGCCCCTTTTTATTTGTTTGTTTATTTTTTTTTTCCATCATGTTGCTGACTGCTCCACAAGCAGAGGCATCAGGTATCTCTGGCAGCCCTGCAGCAATACCACTTGGCCATTTTTTAGAAGATTTATTTATTTATTTACTTGGAAGACAAAGTGACACAGATGAAGAGGGAGAGACAAAGATCTTCCATTTGCTAGTTCATTCCTCAAATGGTCACAATGGCCTAGGCTGGGCCGGGCCAAAGCCAGGAATAGAGTTTCATCTGGTTCTCCCACATGGGTGCAGGGGTCCAAGCACTTTGGCTATTTTCTCCTGCTTTCCGAGGCACATTAGCCAGGAGCTGGATTGGAGGTGGAGCAGATGGGACTCAAACTGGTGCTCCTATAAGATACTAGCATCACAGGTGGCAGTTTACCCTGCTGCACCACAATGCTGATCTGTTGCCCATTTTTTAATGCCCATTACAACTCTGTCCTCTTGAGTTTCCTAGTTTTGTCTTATATAATATTATTCTATGTGAAATCTGCATTCATACCCTTATCTACTTAATTGCTTACATAAAGTTCTTCTTTGAGACATATTTTAATGTCACAATTTATTAAAGTTAAAATTTTTAAGAAAATTTTTAAGTTAAAATTTCTGTCAAACCATTGTTAAATATCTTTTTATTGTTATTCAATATTCTTCATAAGAGAATAATTTCTTTTTTGATATTATTACTGAGAAAATCTTATAATTCTCATGAACTAGCATGCTTTTATCATCAAAGAACATATTACATAATTCATCATAACCAAAGGCTAATATTATAAAAGGGAAATGTATTGACCATATGGTGAGACAGAATCGTGGTTATATTCATAGGAAAATGTGATTTCTCTATATATGAGTTCACTCAAAATTCAATTGGTAAAGTCATTGGGCTTCAGTGTCAGTGACTAATCCTGGGAGATCCCTGGCTCCACCTCTTGTTCTATGATTCTGAAAAGACAGTGAGGGTAAGTTTGACACGAGGGAAGAATGTAAGTCCCCAGATTTCACAGGCAGAAAACAGGCTAAGAAAATTGCTCAGCTGCACCACTTGGAACTTTTCAAGAAAAAGAAATGGTACCTCTGAAAGCTGTGCTGAGGCCCAAAATGCAAACAGGTCCTTGACAAAAATATATGTAACAATGACAAATGAGCATGTGAAAGATATTCAAAACCATCAGTCACTAGGGAAATACAAATTAAAACTGCAATGAAATATAACTATATAACCACTAAGATGGCTAAAACCAAGTCATAAAATAAGTGTTGACAAGGTTGTTGAGAAATTTGAACTTTCACACGCTGTTGATGGGAATGTCAAATGGCACTTTGAAAACAATTCGTAAACATCTAATAAATTTAAACATATATTTATCATAGAACCACCTCCACTTCTACAAATTACCTAAGAGATAGGAAAATATATGTTTCCAGAGGACTGGTACTCAAATATTCATAACAGGTATATTCGTGATAGCCAACAGCTAGATACAAATGTCCATCAACTGGAATGTAGAAATAAACATGTAGTATAGACATTCAAAAATATTACTCAACAAGATGAAAGAAAGAAGTACACAAACAATATGGATGAATCTCTACAGCATTATGGTGACGGAAGCTCTACATAAATGACTATAAGCTCTACAGATCTGTTGTATGAATTATTGAAAAGGTAAACCAACTATATTTTAAAAATTTAGTGTTTGCCAAGGTCAAGGGGTTGGGGCAAGGAGATTGAAGGCAAAGAGACTCAGAAAGTACTTGTTGGAGTGATGGGAGTATTTTACAACATGATTGTGGTGGTTATATTGCTACATATTGTTGCTAGAACTCAGAAAATTGTAACCCTTAAGATTGGTGCACTTTGATATAGTTAAACCATACTTCTATGGTAAGAAAGCTCAACTCCAAAACATGGTGTAGATACGTAGATAGTAAGACCCTCCCTGAGAATGATCCTGCGGGGGAAACAGGACACACAGCAGACTCATAGAATGGCAGCACTCCTGCCTCAGAATCAACCCTTGGGACATTCGGATCTGGCTAAAAGGTCCATGAGAGTCTCACAGGCATGGAAAGCCATGACACAGTGGCAAAAAAACAATCTAAATGAAAGATCCTGGTGAACAAGACCCCAGCAGAAGGAACAGGCCATCAAGGAGAGAGGCATCTTTCTCTGAAGGGAGGAAGGAACCTCCACTGTGATAGGGGCTTCCATAGCTAGACAGCTCATAGCAAGAGTCTTGGGTGATTGCTGACGTCATAAATAAGAGTGCCAACTGTTAAATCAACAACGGGAGTCACTGGGTACATGCTCCCCACGTAGGATCTCTGACCTTAATGTGTTCTACTACGAAACTTAAAAACAATACAACTAGTCGAACAATACCCTATACCTTGTGCGGTTGTGTGAGTACAGCCAGTTGAAATCCTTGCTTAGTATATACTAAGTTGATCTTCAGTATATGAAGGTAATTGAAAATGAAACTCGATGAAGGGCCGGATGGGAGAGGGAGTGGGAGAGGGGAGGGCCACGGGAGGGAGGGAGGTTGGGGGGGAGAAGCCACAACAATACAAAAGTTGCACTTTGTAAATTCACATTTATTAAATAAAAACAAGATAACTATATAACAAACAAAAAAAGAAAAAGAAAAAAAAAAGAACTTAATACTTTACCCTTTTAGTATTTTTTATGTTCTACTTAAAACTATTGGTTGAACTCTGTAATTAATACACAATTACTCTTAGGTGTTTAATTAATGCTATAACTAGTACTCAAATAGTATTTTACACTTTGTGTTTCTGTGTGGGTGCAAACTGTTGAAATCTTTACTTAATATATGCTAAACTGATCTTCTGTATATAAAGAGAATTGAAAATGAATCTTGATGTGAATGGAAGGGGAGAGGGAGTGGGAGAGGGGAGTGTTGTGGGTGGGAGGGAAGTTATGGGGGGGGAAGCTATTATAATTCATAAGCTGTACTTTGGAAATTTATGTTCATTAAATAAAATAAAATATAAATATAAAAAAAGACCCTCCCTAGTTTGTATTCTGGTTTGCCTTATCTGAATATTTCTCTTTAGTGTTTTCTCCATTCAAAGTAAGGGAATATTTAACAGGTTCATGGGATGTGCATATTATGAAAAAAATATATGGAATTCAAAATAAACATATTTGAATTCACTTTTCCCATGATCCTTCTGAAACTCCCTTGTATGATGGAGGTGGAAAGATGGGTCACACAGTTAATATGACAGCTAAAATGAGAATCTTGTATAAGACAATAGTAATTTGAACAGAAAGACATTTTAATCAAAAATATGCATTAATGATTTTCATGACTATTTACGCCTTCCTATGCAGGCATTTACCCTTGGCACATATCCAACAAAGTCATTCTTTTCTGAGTCATGTGTCCCAAATGACGTACTTGAAGACATTTACAATTGTCATATTACATTTTCAAATGCGCTTTTGAGTCAGAGTGACACAAGAAACCAATATTACCAGCAGTTGGCAAAAATTAACAGATTGCTGTCACTTTGTCCTGTTTTATTCTATTTCTGTTCCTCTCATTTTGCTTAAAAAATTAAAATATTTCTTTAGAGTAACAGAACTCACATTTTAGGGCAAAATGACATGTAACCAACTTTGCATTTCATTCTTTTTGCCAGAGCAGGTAAAAGTAATCCAAACTGAGAAATCAAAATGCAAGAAGCAACTTCAAGGGAGAGGGGAGTTACAATAAAAGGCATCCAGAAAAACAATGCAGAAAGAATTTTTAATAATACTTATTTGAAAAAAAAGCAAGTTTATTAGAGTCAGGAACCTCCAGCCAGAGTGGTGTGGAGGGGGCTCCAAGAAAGGAAAAATCTAAAGGAGCTGGCGGTACTGGGGTTTTAAAGCACAATTTGGGGGAAGAAAAAAAAATTATCTAACTTGACATTAAGTTACAAGGCAAGGATAAAACCCATCAAAAGGCATTATCTGTAATCTTCTTTGCTGACGGGTGGGATAGGTAACTTGTTTTTACAGTAAACTGTGAGCATAGAAGGATGGAATCCTCACTCCCTTGCTATTCTTACGGTAAACAAAGCTTTCAAGGAGTGAGCAGGCAGGCACTTTTGACCTTGCTAAAGATAACTTTTGGGAAAAAAAGAATTTTGCACCCTAAATTTCCACTGGAACCAACCTGACTGCTCCTCACATTCCCTCCCCCAGAAGACTTGACCCCAACTTCTGTTAGGGGAACTGGGAGGTGACCACCCTGGCTCCTTCCTGCTGAAGAAAGACATCGTTGGGAATGGCAGTCAGGACAGGGTTCCAGCAGGAGATGGCTTCTCTCTCAAGGGAGATGCAGTGCCAGCTCGCAGAAACTGCTTGCATCCAAAGTTGCGTGTGCATGGTCATCTAGAATTTCACTGTTTCACATCTGGAGGGAGATTAAATACACATGGTCTAAAACAAAGAATAGAGTTATTCTTAGAGGACCTAAGAGAGATGCTGTCTAAACCATGAGGAAGTTTTCCCATTGAGAGGCAAATAGAAACTGACAGAAGGGGCTTTATAATAATCAGGCAGGCTTTAAGGCCTGGCCAGGTAGAAGGCCCAGACCTATCTATCTCTTCATATGGGATACAGGAAGAGACATCATAAGGGAGGTGTGAGCCTCCTTAAGGAAGGCACCCTGCTGACTTCTGTTACCTCAGTGGCCTGAGAGGAGAGCTGGCCTGAATGTACGGCAGGTGGCAGCTCTCAAAGGAAATGTACAGTCCTGCTTGGCCATCCCCTGAACAGTGGTGGTTACTTTGGAAGCTGTGCTGAGTGAAGGGTTTTTTTTCAGCTTAGAGCCCGCAGGGTCTGTGGCTCTGACCCCGGGGGTCTTCAACCCCCAGAGCAGTTTCATTTCCAGTGATCCAGCTCTTGTCTGGCAGAGATGCCAGGGCTCTTCATAAGCGGACTTCTGTGTCTATCTGAAGCCTTGGCTTTCCATATTGAAAACCAGTGCCATTTGCTGTGGACTGGCCTGTTGGGTCTCCCTGATGGCAGGTCACTATGTAAAACAGCAATTAATTGGCCTGCCACCTATCTTTACATTGCTTCTGCTGCCTAGCTTGTTCCTCTTCCTCCTGGTTTCTGGCAAAGCAGACCAGAAGAAACCTTTAAGAGGATACAAGTCAAGAAGTTGCTCAGTCCCATCCCTAATCTTTGGTGGCCCAAGCTAGAAATCTTTAGTCACAGACATGTTCTGATAGTGGTTTTCCTGTGAGGTAGACAGTGCCCATAAGGAAAGCTATGTCCTCACTTTAACATCATACATACATATGGTGGTCTGCATGTTTAAAAATATCTCTTCTATGCTATTACAGGGATGGTGCTACAGTTTTCCAAAGCCCAACAGCCTACCAAGATTTACTCTGTTTCAATTCAAACAACATTCATTCTTCATCAAAGAAAAGTAAACAGAAACACAAAATGCTGAGTAAATTTGTGGGCAATCTATTTGCTGTTCTGAAAGAGAAGTAAATATTTGTAGTGTTTATAAAGCATGCTACAGAATCCTGTAACCAGAAAAGGAGGCTATGAATGGCATCTTTTTTCTGACTGCATAAACAGCTGACTCTGGGATGGAAATTTGGCTGAAATAGTTTATCTTCCCGGACACCATGTTTACTTGGAATGATTCAAGGGATTTGTACAATGTGAGATAACATCCGTTACTAAGGTATGTAGAATATATGTACTCCAGTTGCTCTCCCAATAAGGAAACCGGGCACTCCTCTAAAACACTAGAAAAGCACAATTCGGAAAATTGCATGACATGCATCCTACTTGAGAATAAGCTGCACAGATGAATGCACTAATTGTCAACTTGTCTGGATCCCTAAGGGATAGTGACTTTATCAAAAGAGCTCCTGAAGAGAGTAACTTTTGTCTCATTAACATGATTTTATAATATTTTTATAATTTTATTGTAATTATAACTTATAACCACTGACTTATTCACTTTATGCTTTTTCAAGTCTCACATAGAAATGTAAAATGATTTGAACTTAAATTGCAATTACTTCGTAAAGCATTGCCTCCTGTCTTCTTTCTCCAGTACGCTTATCCTTTGAGCATTTTGCTGTTCCTTGGGAGTTTCACAGACCTAGAATGCAATAGAGTCCATTCCCGCCTACTGCATCCCAACAATTCCTAAATACTATTGACTCATAGCTTTTGTCCAACAACTGCTTCCGATTAATTACTGTCATGTGCTTCAACCTAGCCAGGGCTGGGAAGAAACTCCAGAAGTGCATTCACTGGGATGCTAATCTGAGGGGCTATTGTGGTAATAACAGTGAGAAAGGAGGAAATGAAAAGGAGAAGTAAAGAAGGCTACAGAAGTCAGTCTGCCAGCACCCAGCAAAGCGTTCAAGCAAGATGACGTCACACTGAGACCTGAGCTTAGGAGGATCATGTTGGCAGCCACGTGAAGGGTGGTTGGGACAGAGGCAGATGAAAAGGAAAGGAAAGAGGGACTTGTAGCTGTGAGTTATGTGAGCAGTTATACTTGCAGAGTGGTGTTGCCAATGGCAATAAGGAAAACGGGAAGGAGTCACGGGCATCTGTGAGTCAAGAGCTCACATCATTAATTTCAAACTAATGAGTATGTTATCAGAATCGTACATATGGACACAATTGTGTGTATGAGGAAGACTGAACTTATTATTTGCTATTTTCAATAACAAATAACCAAATTGGGGAACTATTTCATAAAAGAAAAATTAAGAAAACTTACTTAACTTTATGAGTATGATGATCTAAGTGAGAATATATTCCTAATAATTAAAAAAAAACTTGTTAAGAACTCAAATCCTGACAAGGAAATTTAAGCTCAGATAGATGATTTGGGGCCACTTCTCCAGTTTATTTTTCTTTAGTTGGGTCTAATATGTGATTGAAGCTATTCAATGTTTCCTTAATTTCAGTAAACTTCGCATTGTTTAAATCTAGAATTTCCATTGGATTCTTTTTAAATGGAATCAAATTCTCTGCAAAATATCTTAATCTTGAATTTAATTTCTTGACTATAAAATTATTTTATACATGTATTTCTTATATTTCTAATGTTTTCACTAACTGAATCACGAGTTGGTCCATTCCTACTTATTCAATTTTGTATGTTACATTTTTCATCCAAATAGCTTCTCTTAATTAATGCTTCTTACTGTTTTAGTGAAACTAAGAAATTTACTCCACACATGGGGAAGCCATATAAGGTCCTGGAAAGATAAAATATTTGTCCTATTTTAATATATGTGCTTCAAAAGTAAGCACAAGAAGAAAATTTTTAAACACATAAAAGGAAGACTAAATACAGCAAATTCAAGTATATGTTACCACATTTGGTTACCATTTTATGGTATTTACACTGGTCAATTTTTAGGCAGCTTTCCAAAGTTCAGACTCCACAGGAAGCATTTGAAACTCAGGGGCAGTGTGAAAGAATTGGTAAGGTCTAAGAGGAAACTCCCTTGCTGGATAAAGGTATTGAACAATCATATCCTGGAATCAAAAGGGTTGCAAGTGTCATATTGAACAATATGACTCCCCAAATGGCTGGTTCACTCCCCAAATGGCTGCAACAGCCATTGGCTGGACCAGTCCAAAGCCATGAGCAAGAAACTCTATCTTGGTCTCCCATATAGAACTGGCACTTCAATACAGGGTGCCAGTATTCCCAGAGGTGGCTTAACTCACTAAGCCACGACACCCACCCCCTGATATTATTGAATTATAACACTTTTATAATAAATCACTCTCTCCTTTTAAGAACAGAAACAAGAAAAGCAAGATTATTCTAGGCTAGAACATTAATTATGTTTAGAGCAGTTATAAAATTTCCCATTAATGTGAACAGAGACTATGCTCCTGTTCCCTAGGCAGCCACTGCCTGTGGTTTCATCAATCCACTGTGTAACACAACCATCTCCAGAACTTAATATGTCTATGACTCCTGGATTTATTTCCCTTTTCCAGGGGTGAGTAACCTGCTGCAAGAGTCTCTTTGTCTTTAATGGTGTTTTGTAAACCTCTAGGACTATGAAGAGAAGGGAGAAAGCTGAGCAAATCAGCAGGTTGGGCTTCTTTCACAATGATTAGGTTTATTGTCACCAGCCTTCTGTCATCAGCATTTCCACACAGCTCAATCTGTTAATACTTCCTCTTGTCCTAATCCGCAGCTCAGCCTGACAGTCAGGAAGCCCAAGTTTGCCACTAATCCTTAGGAATTATGGGTGATTAAGGAAGTGCGTCTATGGTCTCTTATCTAGTCTCCACCTAGATGCTGGGATGAAGTGATGAGTCGATGGCTCAAGCTCAGCTGCTGGGCTGGCTTTCACTCTTGCCTCTCTCCTGTGCTCTGAACTTAACTGGGAGCGAGGTCTGCAGCATTTCAGCAGGTCCCTAAGCTGTCATTTCCTAAACTGGATCATATGCAGCTCTCATTTTCTCACCCATTTATGAGTTCAGCAAAGGTGTATCGAACACTTCTTATATTCCCAGCTATCTCTTATTCTCTTTGGAGATAGCATTAAGCAAATTGCCTGCTATATGAATGTTAGTGGTGGAGAAATAAATAAATATATAAACATATAAACATGTAACATGAGATCTGGTGGACTAAAATACCATGAAGGAAAAAAAAAGCCCATGCAGGTACTTGAAAAAGTTTGTGGGAAGTATAATGAAAATATATATTTATTTTCTGGCACAAAAAGTTCCAAATTCATGCATAGCTCTTTCATAATACACATTTTCCATAAATTTTTGAAAGTCTCTTCTATATATGGATATCAATTTTTACATTAAATATGATATTTTTACTTCCATTTCTGAAATATCATCATAAAGACAGAGCATTCACAATCTAAAAATTCATAATCAGAAATGCTCTCAAATCTGAAATTTTATGAATACAAACATGTTGCCACAAGTGGAAAATTCCATTCCTGACCTCATAGTCAGAATGCAGGTGTGCTACAGATATTGTACAAAATCACCTTCAGCCTATGTGTGCAATGTGTCATTGAAACATAAATGAATTATATTTAGGTGTGAGTCTTCTCCCCATGTGATATTCATAAAATTTTTTGAAATCTGAAAAATATCAGAAATATGAAGCACTTTGGGTTCCAAGCATTTCAGATAGGGAATACTCAAGTTGCAACAGACAGACATTCATGGAACAGGAAGATCAATGTGGCTGGGCAGATTGAATGAGATGCCAAATGGTTGAGATAGGCAACAGCCAAATTTTTTTGGAACCCTTGTAAGAAATGATGAAGAGTTCTTTGACTGTGATGTGAAGTTATTGAATGTTTTTGAGTCAATAAGTGACACAATCTCTCACAGTTTAAAGAGTTCTTCTGCTTTAAGGCAGATGAATGGTGTCAGGTCAAGAGCAGAAGCACAGGATGAGTGAGTTAGAAGCTATTATGGGGTGGGCATTGAGGCACAGTGGATGGAACTGCCACTTGGGACGCCTGCATCCCTTATCATGTGGTAGAGGCCTTTGTCTTCTAATTAGACTTGTTTCTAACTGACATGATTAAAGTTGTAGTAGAGGCCTCCCCAAGGTAAGAGGAGGAAAAGGGAGGCATCTGTCCTAGCCATGAAATGTGGTTGTTATCTGCTTGCCTGTGAATGCTTATGCTGTAGGCTGCTTAAATGTAACCATTTCATTAGTACAGAGCAATGATGTTAACGCTTGCCAGATAGCCTATGGCTCAGTATGTAAAACAAAGCAAAACAAAACAAAAATCATCTTCAGTAACTACATTTGCATGCAAAGTATTGTACCAATCCTGTGGCCACCATGTAACATTAGAATATCCAATGAAATATATGCATGTAGCCACATAAGGGAGACCATATATAAGGGAAAAGCCTTCTCTGCTCAGGGCTCAGGATTTTGGATAAGAAATTCTGGGTCTCACGCCAGCATAATAAAAGACCACTTTCAGGAGAGAGACCAGGATGGATGAAGCTTGTGGCTCCTGTCTTTGGCCTGGCCCAGATCTGCCTGTTGTGGGTATTTGGGAGTAATGGTAGATCTCTCTCTCTTTCTCCATCACTGTCTTTCAAATAAATAAATACATAACTCTTTATTTAAAAGGCTATTGAAATGGTGAAGGTGAGAAGTACTGGAGGCTTAATTAGAACATCATAAATTGTCAGAATTACAATACACACAGGAAGGGATAGTACTTTGAACCCTTGGCTCTATTCCTTGTTGACCTAACTTACTTCCATGGGCCAATTTTGAAGCTGTTGGAACTTAAACTTTCTGGTTGTCCACACCACTTGTCAACATTTACCCTTGGGCAAGGGTGTCTACATTTTTTAAAAGATTTATTTATTTATTTGAACATCAGAGTTACACAGAGAGAAAAGAGAGGCAGAGAGAGAGAAAGAGGCCTTCCATCCACTGGTTCACTCCCCAGGTGGCTACAGAGGCTGGAGCTGTGCAGATCTGAAGCTGGGAGCCAGGAGCCTCTTCTGGGTCTGTCATGCAGGTGCAGGGGCCCAAGGACTTGGGCTACCCTTACTGCTTTCCCATGCTATAGCAGAGAGCTGGATCAGAAGTGGAACAGCCGAGATTTGAACCAGCACCCATATGGGATGCTGGCACTGCAAGCTTTACCTGCTATACCACAGCGCCAGCCCTGGTGGTCTATATTTACACTTGAACTTTGTACTTTATAGATATTATACAGCAGTAAAAAAAAAAAAAAGAAAAAGAAAAAGAAAGAAAAGAAAAGAAATCTGGTCATTTGCAACAAAA
Organism: Oryctolagus cuniculus; assembly: GCF_051225735.1. Taxonomy (NCBI): domain Eukaryota; kingdom Metazoa; phylum Chordata; class Mammalia; order Lagomorpha; family Leporidae; genus Oryctolagus; species Oryctolagus cuniculus. Next base: position 144,832,331 of record NC_142869.1, on the reverse strand, counting down.
TGGAGGAATCTGGAAAACATCATGCTGAGTGAAATAAGCCAGTCCCAAAGGGACAAATATCATATGTTCTCCCTGATCAGTGACAACTAACCGAGCACCAAAAAGGAAACCTGTTGAAGTGAAATGGACACTATGAGAACAATGACTTGATCAGCCCTTGTCCTGACTGTTGATGAATAACTTAATACTTTATCCCTTCTAGTATTTTTTTTTGTTTTACTTAATACTATTGGTTGAACTCTTTAATTAACACACAATTATTCTTAGGTATTTAAATTTAACTGAAAAGTGACCTCTGTTAATACAAGAGTGGGAATAAGAGAGGGAAGAGATGTACAGTTGAGCACATGCTCAATCGGACTTGCCCCTAATGGTAGAGTTAAAAACGTCCAGGGGATTCCCATTCAATCCCTTCAAGGTAGCATGTACCAATGCCATCTCACTAGTGAAAGTGATCAGTTTCAGTTCATAATTGATCATAATGATAGGATTAAGAGTCAAAGGGATCACATAAACAAGACTAGTGTCTGCTAATACTAACTGATAGAACTAAAAAGAAGAGAACAATCCAACATGGGAAACAGGATACACAGCAGACTCATAGAATGGCAGAGGTCCTAATCAGCACTCTGGCCTCAGAATTAGCCCTTAAGGCATTTGGATCTGGCTAAAAAGCCCATGAGAGTATTTCAGGCATGGAAAGCCAAAACACTCTGGCAAAAAAAAAAAAAAAAAAAAAGACTTAAATGAAAGATCTCTGTGAGTGAGATCCCAGTGGGCCATCAAAGAAGGAGGTACCTTTCTCTGAAGGGAACTTCCACTTTGACTATGGCCTTGTCAAAATAAGATCCGAGTTGGTGAACTCAAAAGGCTTCCATAGCCTTGGCAACTCATGACAAGAGCCTCGCGTGATTACTGACACCATAAACAAGAGTGTCAAGTTTTAAATCAACAACAGGAGTCACTGTGTACTTACTCTCCATGTAGGATCTCTGTCCTTAATGTATTGTACTATGTGAATTAACGTTATAACTAGTACTCAAACAGTATTTTACACTTTGTGTTTCTGTGTGTGGGCAAACTGTTGAAATCTTTACTTAATATATACTAAATTGATCTTCCGTATATAAAGTTAATTGAAAATGAATCCTGATGTGAATGGAATGGGAGAGGGAACGGGAGATGGGATGGTTTCAGGTGGGAGGGAGGTTATTGGGGGAAAAAAGCCACTGTAATCCAGAAGCTGTACTTTGGAAATTTATATTTATTAAATAAAAGTTAAAAAAATAAGTTAATGGAAGTTCATTTTAAGTAAATTATATGTTATTTCTTTTATGGTTAATATGATGTTTACCTTAAATTATGCTATTTCATCTCCAAATGTATTGATTATTATTTTCTGTTTTTTAATTTGTTATTTTCTTATGTTTGAAAATATAAATTCAGAAGTTTTATTCTGTGATATTTGTTGACACTTTCATTATATTCTTTTTTCTTCTTTTCCTAAATTGTTTTTTGAATAAGATGCACTAAGTAACAATTAGACATTTTTAAATGCATAGCTCAGTAGCATTCTGTGCACTTACAATGTTAGCAATGACTGCAGTTCTCCTGTTGCAACATTGGTAAGTAAAGACTCCACATTCTTCCCTAATCCCTGGAAACCTCATATCTGTTTGCCATCCAAATCGATTTGCCTACCCGGGATATTTCAAATAAAAGGGGTCCTACACTGAGTGGCCTTTCATATATGGCTTCTTTCACTTACCATCATGGTTTTGAGGTTTGTCCAAGTTGAGGCAGAAGTCCCTACTTCATTCCTTTTTTTCCCTAAATAAACTATTTAATGAGCACAAATTTCATAAGTACAACTTTAGGAATACAGTGGTTCTTGCCCCCAAACCCACCTTCCCACCCCACTCCTATCCCACCTCCCTCTCCTATTCCCTGTCCCATTCTCCATTAAGACTCATTTTCAATTAACTTTATACACAAAAGACCAACTTTATACTAAGTAAAGATTTCAACTATTTGAAAGCACGCACACATACACACACACTTTAGCATTGTATAATACCTTTTCTTAGACTCATAATACAGAAGACTAATAAAATTCTAACCTTTAAATCCAGATGCTCTGAGTTCAAATCTTCATTCTAGTGCATCTTTTATAATCACTTTTACAAGAGTAATTTGGTTTTTCTACATACAGTTAATCTACCTTAATTTTCCTTTATCAGCTGTAAGCTTGGCAATTGGCTTAACTTTTACATTTCTATTTTCTGTATCTGTAACATGGGGTATCCGTATTGCTCTGACAAAATTCTTCCAAGAGTTAAATGAGGAAAAATACATATTTGATATATTATTGTAGTTATTAAGGACCACTATAATCACTACAATCTCTTTACTTAAAACACATTTTATTTAAAATTCATTGTGTGACCTCTAACTCATTTTCTCAATGTCTGAAAATTTTTAAATTTATTTTCATTTCATTTGAAAAGCTAAAAAAAAAAAAAAAAAAAAAAAAAAAAAACAAAAAAAACAGAGAAAGATCTTCCATCTCCTGGTTCACTCCCACATGCCTGCAATAGCCAGGGCTGGGCCAGGTAGAAGTCAGGAACCTGGAATTCAAGCCGGATCTCTGTGTGTACAGCAGGGACCCAGCTACTTAAGCTGTCACCTGCTTCTTCCCAGGGTGCGTTTTATCAAGGGGGTAGAATCAGAAGTGGAACCAGGAATTGGACCCAAGTGCTTCAATGTGGGACACAGAAGTCCCAAACAGCATCATAGCATCATAACTGCTATACAAATGCCTGTCCCTTCTCAGCTTGTTTTGAGGGTAACTCTTCTTCCTCAGGATGACTGTCGATGCTGCCTTTGAAGCCTCTGTATTGAATATATTTCAATAGTAATTTTATGACTATATTTGTTTTGTCCTCCTTATGAGATTGAAAGATTCATAAAGAAATGCCCAAGTCTTCCATCTGTTTTTACCAGGATACTTCAAACTGCGGGAAAATTGATTTAAAAGAGAATTTTATTTTTAAGGATCCTTTGTACTATAAATTCCAAGATTTTCTCATCTCAAATAAACTTTTCTTGTAATTCTGCTTTCCATGAATTTTTTGATGTACTTTTGCATATTTATTTGTTATCTTTAAAACCTAGCACAACATTTGGCCAAATTTTAGGGCTACACATTTTAATAGAATTACTGAAGAATTACACAATTACCCTTGAATACCACTTTTCACAAAATTTCTGCAATAATGGAAGTTTTTTAAGTCTTGTGCTGCCCAGTGTGGTACTCAATAACTATGTGTGGTATATGAGTCAGCTGCAGTCAGGTAATGAAGCACTTGACCCAGGCTACCTATGAAGAGGCTTCTTTAGTTCATAGTTCTAGTGTCTCAAGTCCAAATGGCAAGGCACAGGCTCTTAGGTGAGCATCCCTCAGGCAGCAGCATCTCATGGCATGGATAGCAGTAGCAGGAATGCATGCGAGAGCAAGCAAGCGACCACATCTCAAACCAGAGGTATAAAACCCATACTTTTATAACCCACTGGCCAGAACTACCAAAGGGCTCCTCAAGAACCACCTTCCAAGGGCACACCCCATATGACCTAAGTACTTCTCACAGAACCCCACAGCACATCCCAATACTGCCACACTGGGGACCAAGCCTTCCAACCACAATGAACTTTTAGAGTTTACTCAAACCATGCCCAAAGCATAGCATGAGTTATTCAGCCTAAAGTTATATAAAAAGCTGTTAGTGTGAGTAAGCAGCTGAATTTTAATATATTTATTTTTAATTAACTTTATTTAAGTCACCACATGTGGCTAAACATGACTGTTTTAGATGGCATTTTTCTTCAAAATATGTGCTTTCAATATGTAGGTTAGGAAACTCCAATAACATCTCATCTCCGAATAAAAGCCGACATCCTCAGAATGACCTGCAATGACCTACACTGTAAGGTTCCCCAGGCCACAGCCTCTTTCTGAACTTCTCTGCCTAATGTCTCTTCCACAGCCATGTTGACTTCCTGGCTGTTTCACTCTCACCTCCAGACTTTCCCTGCTTGTTCCTTTGCTCAAAAACTCTCCCCAGGATATCTCTCCCTTTCTCCCTCTCCCCTCTCTCCTCTTCGCCTCCTCCTCCCTCTCCCTCTCTCCCCCTCTACCTCTCCTTTTCTCTCTGTGTAACTCTGAATTTCAAATAAATAAATAAATCTTTTTTAAAAATTTCCCCTTTTCCCCTGTATACTATACCTCTTTCCTGTTTAATTTTTTGTGGACTCATCCCATGAGGCCCGTGCACTGTGGGATGGTGGGGCGGCAGCATTCTTCAACAAAAAGTTTCAGTGAATTTGTCTGTTTATCAACAAGCAAGCAAACCTTTTAAGTGCAGTCAGAGGGGGCGTAGCTAATTCAGGACAACACTAATTCTATAGGATAGAGCCGATATTGGTGCTGCTCTGCTTCTCCAATCAGCTTGAGGGTCACAAAGGCCACTGTAGCTTTTCAGGTGGTCCTAATGTGCCTGGGCCACACCCGGGAGCAGTTTGCCTGATTGGCAATTACAAGGCCCTTTAACGGGGACTGGGGTGGGGCAAATGTACCTGGGGCTCTTGCTGCCTGCCAGCAGTCAGGCTAACCTCCTGCATGGCCTAGTCAGGCAGTCTCACAGGATCACCCACATTTTTTCTCCATGAAAACTAGTATACTTGGGGCTGGCCCTGTAGTGTAGCGGGTATGGGTGTTGGTTCGAGACCTGGCTGCTCCACTTCTAATCCAGCTCCCTGCTAATGTACCTGAGAAAGCAGCAGATGATGGCCCAAGTGCTTGAGCTCCTGCCACCCACATAGAAGACCCAGGAGAAGCTCCTGGCTCCTGGATTTGGCCTGGCCAGCCCCGACCACGTGGCCATTTGGGGAGTAAAAGAGCAGATGGAAGGCCTCTCTCTCTCTCTCCCTGTCTCTCCTTCTCTATCTATGTAACTGCCTTTCAAATAAATAAAAATAAATCTTTAAAAGAGAAAATAAACTCGCATATTCTACTTCCTATGAAGATTATGCTCTGTAAGGTGTTCGGCGTACAACAAATCTTCCCAGGCAGATGAATCAATTAATTCACAGGCTTTCATTGGGGTTCCGCTCCCGGGCGAGGTTCCCCGGTCTCAACAGAGCAACAGAGCAGGGGCCGGGAAGTCACGCATCAGAGATTGGGAGAGCTCCTTTTATAGATTCAGGGCATGGGAGTTAAAGGTTGAGGTGGGTCTGATCCTCATTGGTTGACCTTTAGGCACCCGCAGGGACCTTGACCAGGACTTTCTTCCCGGAAGTAGGCCTCTCCATTCCCGGAAGTGTAATCCTTCCCTCCTTGCGGATCCCAAAGCTACCGTGTTCCACAGAGCAAGAGCCATTTTTCTATTTTATTTGTTACTATATCCCCAGCTGCTAGAATAATGTCTTACAAAGTCATGTTCAACAAATGTTTGTTGAATAATTGAGCAGGTATCCTGACAAGCTAATGAGAAATCCTAAAATCAGAGTTTCACCTTAATATTGCTTGTTCCTTGACTCTTCCCTAAGGTTTGATACAAATGCCACAAGTTGAGTGTTTATCAATTTCAGAGTTTAAAAGCCTTAGGAAACCCTACAAAATGACATGAGCAAACTGAAACTATAGTGAGGCTGGTTTACATCACATTCTACAAAAATGCTTCTCTAGCTATCTACATATGCAGGAAGGCAACTGAGGTAAATTTCGTTGTTGTAGATGGTTCTTACGAGTAAATAACAATTTCATGTCATTTGCCATTGAATTTTACAGTTACTATCTATATGCCGTTAAATGAGTTATAGTTGGGTCGTTATAGACACATTCTGAGTTCCATGGCACAGTGTTCAGTCTGGGGTTTTTGTTTTTGTTTGTGTGTTTCTGTATTCAGTTGTTATGGTACAAGATTTTATCCTGCAGCTGGGATTGTGCGTCCTCTTTCGTCTCATCCTTCCTCCTGAAATCTACTCCAAATTCAAGCCCATCAAGCCTGCAAAAGATGTTAAGAACCGTTAGGACACTTCCACTTCCCCCTACCGTTATTCTTCTCCAAGTGTTCAGGGACCGCTCAAACACCCAGCTGGCGCAGAAGCTGTGTTATTCACAATTTCGGCTGATTCAGGCCTGAGCTGGGATGGTTTCTGTTATTGTGCGGTAATGCTGACATTCAGCTGGGCTCAATAAAGCAAAACACCTGGTTAGAGAATGGGTAGCCCTCTCGAAATATAAGCATAGGGAGATTACTGATGCCATAGACAGGAGTGTCAATTGGTAAAGTCAACAACAGGAGTCACTGTGCACTTACTCCTCATGTAGGATCTCTATCCTTAATGTGCTGTACATTGAGATTTAATGCTATAACGAGTACTCAAACAATATATTTCACTTTGTGTTTCTATGGGGGTGCAAACTGTTGAAATCCTTACTTAATGCATACTAAACGGATCCTCTGTAAAAAAAAAAAAAAAGAAATTATCAATTCCCAACTTGACTCTCACTGGGATTAAACATGACAATAGGTCTGCTCTGATTTCATCATCATTTTAAAAAATCATCTATTATTTTTCACTTTATGTTTCTGTGTGGGAGCAAACTGTTGAAATCCATACTTAATGTATACTAAGCTGATCTTCTGTATATTAAGATAATCGAAAATGAATCTTGATGTGAATGGAAGGGGAGAGGGAGTGGGAAAGGGGAGGGTTGTGGGTGGGAGGGACGGTATGGGGGGAAAGCCATTGTAATCCATAAGTTGTACTTTGGAAATTTATATGCATTAAATAAAAGTTTAAAAAAAAAAAAAAAAAAGAAATATAAGCATGCAAGGAAAGAAAAAAAAAAAGACACCTTGAACATTACCCAAGCCTCAGACATTCAACCAAAACAAGTAGAGAACTTCACTATGGAAAAGGATTCCCAAGAGATGCTGTACCCCACTCATTATCTGTGATCTAGGGGCACATTTTGCAAAACAGTCATTTCCAGGCCTAAAATGGAGCAATGGACTAGTGAAGAAGGAACTACATCTCAAGGACAGGTCTATGTAAAACAGGAAAATCACTCTGAAGAATTCCCCACCTTGTGTTTACTGTATTATTAGTATTCAGTTCGGCCGGGGTGGGTGTGTTGTGGGCACACGGTTGAACTTTGTTTTATACCTTCATCAAACCAATGATTAAGAATGTATACTACTATAACTTTAATGATCTGTGATTGCTTTAAAATGTACTGTATATGAGTGAAATGATCATTTTTCCCTTCAATTATTTTTAGCCATTGTCTATATTCCCACTAAACTGGGGTCTCTTTGCTTTTTACTTGTTTCACTTATTATTTCGTGAGGCATTAAGCCCTTTTACTGTAATGTAAATATAAACTATGTTATCTCAAAAAATAAAAATAAAAAAAAAGAGAGAGGAAGGAAGGGAAGGAGGGAGGGAAGGGGATACCATTATATTCTTAGAACTGTATTGAATAACTATATTGAATCTGTTAAAAATGAATTAAAAATTTTTAGGCCAGAACCGCGGCTCAATAGGCTAATCCTCTACCTGCGGCACCAGCACACCAGGTTCTAGTCCCAGTCGGGGCACTGGATTCTGTCCCGGTTGCCCCTCTTCTAGGCCAGCTCTCTGCTGTGGCCCGGGAAGGCAGTGGAGAATGGCCCAAGGGGGCCCTGCACCCCATGGGAGACCAGGAGAAGCACCTGGCTCCTGCCTTTGGATCAGCGCAGTGTGTGGGCAGCAGCAGCCATTGTGGGGTGAACCAATGGAAAAGGAAGACCTTTCTCTCTGTCTCTCTCTCTCTCACTGTCCACTCTGCCTGTCAAAAAAAATTTTTAAATATAGATCTTCAAAAAATTTGCTCCTCATTTACACTATTCTAAGAATCAAGGCATATATGCTAAGTCAAGCAATTAAGGAGAATTTATGATTTAAATCACCAGTATCATTTCAATTCCAGTTTCTCTTTTTAGAAGCAAATTTTGAAATGTTCAGACTATTGGCTGTTTATACTATTATTCCTTTTCATTTTTAATTTATTTCTACCCATAATTAACTTACTTTGTGTTTTAATCTTTAGGAGCTTGTCCTGCACTATTTCTCTTTTGCCTCTTCCAACGATTTTGATTTTTAATCATGTCTCTAGTTCCTTGGTAATTCAAATTACATACATCATAAATGTGGAAGCCTCAGATATTCTGCCACATTGTTGATAATGATGATGTAGCCATAAAAAAACTGTATTTATGAATATGTTAACAACATGGGAAATATTCTCCACCTAAAATTAAGTGAAAACAAAAAAATACATTTATGAAGACATGATCCAAATTCTATAAACTATATAGATCGTATACAATAAAAGTAGAGAAAATATCTGTAAAATAGACTCAATATGCTTGTTTCAGTAGAAAAGGATTATAGATCATTTTAATTTTTTTGTATTTTTCTATATTTTCCTAAAATCTCTATAATAAACATATATTATTTGCAATTAAAAATATCAGGGAAGAAAACAACTCCTATAAAAAGAAAGATGTAGTATCCATGGTGGAATTTTAGGCCAGTACTAAGGCTAATTTCAAGCCAAGTTCTTCCAATTATGTGAACTTTAGAATGCTGATGGACTCAAACCCTCCTTTCCCACTTACAAAATGCAAAATCGGTGGCAGTCCAGAAATACAAATCAGTATAAAAATTCGGGGCCTCATCAGAATGTTTTAAATAAAAATGCAACTGCTTTAATTAAGTGCACAATACATATGTATGAGCGTATTGTCTTGTGTAATAGAAGACCCAGCTGCTTGTAATGGGTTTGAAACCCAATTTAAAAAAATTTGATTCCTCTACTAATGATCTAAAGAGAAAAGGAAGTGACAAGCAATAACATGTTGCTTTAATATTTCATGTTCTCAACGCCAGAGGAGTCCTCACTATATCCGTGTTCATTAAAAGCATTCTCTCTTCCAAGAGCATGCTTTCTTGCAATAGTGTCTCCCATCTCTAGAGCTATACCAAATTACTTTTAATAAAGAATTTTTTGCACATTGCTAAATTCAAGAAATTCTATCTTCATAATACTTATGATCATGTAGTGGAATGAATACATTGACAAGTATTTTGCACAAAATAGAGATGGAGTCGGACTGGCTGTGTTGTTCCCTCCAGCCCCCTGACCATGCTCTGCTCAGCACACAAAGCGCATCCTTCTGCATCTGGGCCTGGACAACCGATCTCAACGACCTGCCTCCTTGAGCCCACACCCTTCCATCTAACTCAGGGCAGTCTAGCCAGCTGCACGCAGAGAGCAGATTGCTGGAAAAACTTGCGTGTCTCTGTCTAAGACCCTAAGTATGTGAGCACGTGGTCTTTCTGGGGGGTGGCATCTGCCTCCTGGAATGAGGGATTCCTGACTTGCTCCTTCCGCTGTCTGTCCATGCACCATGCCTGCTTCTCTGCTCCCCTTGCTTTCCAGCTGGAGAAGGCAGGAGGAACGCTGTGTATCTCTGCTTCACCACCCCACGAGCTTTGGGTCACTGTAAAAGCTGGAGACTCGCTCCTTCTGGGCCCTAATCAGAGTTCCTGACTCCCTCCATCTTACTCTTGTTCACCTGGTTTTCCACTGACATCAGTCACCATCAGCTATAACTATGTTAACAGTACAAATTAGCATCTCACTGTGTGGGTTCAAATAGAAACTTGGCTCTTTCTTCTTAGCTTTAGGGCCTTTATCAAGGCATTGAACATTTCTCTGCTTTATTTTTCTTTTTTTTTTTTTTAATTATCTATTTATTCGACAGGCAGAGTGGCACAGAGAGATGAAGAGACAGAAGCAGAGAAATCTATCTGCTAGTGTACCCCCCCCCCCAAATAGCTTCAATGCCTGGGGCCTCAGGCTGGGCCAGGCCCAAGCCAAGGGACTGGAAATCCATCAGGGTCTCCCAGATGGGTCCTTGGCCATCTTCCACTGCTTCCCAGGGTGCATTAGCAAGGAACTGGATGGGAAGCGCAGAGCCCAGGGATCAAAGCCACCTCTGAACTGGGATGCCGGCATCATAAGCTGTGTCTTAACCCACAAGTCTGGCTCCTGCTCACTTTCCTTATCTGAAAAACAAAAAAAATAAAAGTAGCTAAGTTGTGGTTATGTTATGGGCATAAATACCTCAATTTTACTCCAAGTTCTCACCCCCACTGAGATAAGAATTCAAAACAGAGGCACAACCATGGTGCATGTGTGACAGTAAGATTTATTTAAAAAGAGAGTATGTATTCATGTGAGAGTGTGGGTCACTCCGCATGAAGAGTTACCTGTCATGAGTGGGCCACAGAGTTGCTATGAGAAGAGAGCATGGGAGAAAGCCCAAAGCAAAGTCCAGAAGCCAAAATGCAAAAGTCTGCTCATACGTGTACTAGTCCCTTTTCTGGGGAAGGGAGTTGTGCCCTAACAGAATCTACCAACGAGTTTGAAAGGGGTTTAGTATGTGTGTGAAACTTTGTGCTAGAGGTTTCACGGTGCCTCCAACTGTAGTTTAACATCCACGTGGCCACCATGGTGTCTCCTCCTTCCTAGTCCCAGATGAAGCACAGGTGCATCATGGGAATATAGGCATACTGGATTGATGGGTAAGGGGGTAGAGCTACAATGCAGCACTGAACGGAAATTAAGAAAAAAACTTCTAGCTTCCTGTGTTTCTACAAAACTTCCCACTGAGCTCTCTCTTGCCAAGTATACTAAGAATTAATGTGATCATACGTACATATTCAATACTAACACTAGGGCCTTATACATGTCCGTTGTACATAAATGGAGCTATTAGTATTATTGTGGGAGGCACACAAAAGTTTTATACACACACCCATACACATAAAAGAGATGTACTTTCAAAACTCTAGTCCCATATGGGCAAGATACTGGAAGACTTTATTTAGTGGAAAAGGGAGCCTTAGGAAGGGAGAACTATGCCCAAGCTAACTGTCCCCAAGCCATGGTAGATGTTAGTGGCCAGCAACTTGTCACTGAGTACAGCAACATATGGAGATGTGCTTCCTGGCCACTCAGAGTCATAAGGAGCTAAACAACAAAGCCTCTTCAGCTGACCTAGTGCTAGAAATGTCTGCTGGGGAGTCACACCAGCATCTAAGGGAGGAAGAGTCAAGATTCCTTCACATTTGTGCTCATGAATGAGGACCACGAAAGAACTGAAATACAGACAGACTCCTGGGACTGACTCCCAACAGACACTGTGTTAATCAAAAGGCCCTCATCTTCAGGATGAGGGTCAGCCTATTGGCAAGGCCGGGGCTCAAACAAGGCTCATGTGACAAGCAATGGCTACATTAAGTGTTTCAGATGAAGACTTTTTTTTTTTAAAGATGTATTTATTTATTTGAAAGTCAGAGTTACACAGAGAGGAGAGGCAGAGAAAGAGAGAGAGGTCTTCCATCCGATGGTTCACTCCCCAATTGGCAGCAATGGCTGGAGCTGCGCCAATCCAAAGTCAGGAGCCAGGAGCTTCTTCCAAGTCTCCCACATGCAGGGGCCCAAGGACTTGGGCCATCTTCTACTGTTATCCCGGGTCATGGCAGAGAGCTGGACAGGAAGTGGAGCAGCCGGGTCTCAAACCAGCGCCCATACGAGATGCCGGCGCTTCAGGCCAGGGCGTTAACCTGCTGCACCATAGCGCCAGCCCCTACAGATGAAGACTTAATGGTTTATTAGACTTCACCCATCCTTCTGACTGAATCCTGAATAAGAGTCCCAGCAGGTGGTGATAAAGCTCCTGGAAAATAGCTGGGCTCTTGGCTATATTCCAATAACAGTGTTATAATTTCAGGCTTATAGCAAAACTTTCTCCAAATTACACCCACACTCTAATCAGCTGAAGAGGTCTTTTGTGACTATTTATAAAGGGCACCCTTTCCTTCACCCTTATAATTTAGCTGATAGCATTTGCTGAAAAAGTTTTAGCAGCCATACAGTGCAAAGCCACTTCTATTAAGTGTACAATCACATTTTAAGTATAGAGTATGCCACAAAGCCACAAAGTGGTAATTAATACAGCTGCCACCAAATTCTGATGTGAGAGTCTAACATTCTTCACTTCTAGGCAATTGCAAACATTTATATAAATCCTCTGAAAGAATTTGGATGGCACTGGTCCCTGCCTGCACAAAACCAAGAACCACAATGAAATCTGTACTCAGAGATACCCCGTTACCCACTCAGTCCCATTTCTCACCAGAGAGATGCATTGCTCTTGACATTGCTCTACCAGCAGCTTTCATTTGGTCAGGAAATCTTGCTAAAAGGCAGATTCTCGATGAGTGGAGCTGAGATGGGCCCTGAGATCCTGCCTGCTAAGCAGTTACTGGATCATCTCAGTACAGGCTACACCTTGAGTTGTAACAGCTGCTGGGAGGATTTTAAATTTTAAATTTTGTATCATTATTTTAAATTTGTATCGGAAAGTCAATTCAAAATATATTTCCTGCACACCAACAATACCACAGAGCTGAAATAAGCTTTGATTTTTTTTTAATTCAAAGCTAATTTGATGAAAATTCAACTAACCTTTCAGCAGAAGTAATTCAGTATATGAGAATTTATAGAAAAACAGGAATTTGGTGAGTATAACTTCCAAAATTCATAGCACCTACTAGTCATTTTCAGATTGCTTATGTGTACATTTTTCTTCTAAGAGTTTTCTGGATTTTCCAAGACTCCTCTGGCTTCTGGCAAGCTACGCAAGAAATAGAAGATAAGCTGCTTCTCATGATAGGTTTTAAGTAATCAACTATCTAATTGACATAATTTTTTTTTTTTTGACAGGCAGAGTGGACAGTGAGAGAGAGAGAGACAGAGAGAAAGGTCCTCCTTTGCCATTGGTTCACCCTCCAATGGCCGCCACAGCCGGCGCACTGCGCTGATCCGATGGCAGGAACCAGGTGCTTCTCCTGGTCTCCCATGGGGTGCAGGACCCAAGCACTTGGGCCATCCTCCACTGCCCTCCCTGGCTTCAGCAGAGAGCTGGCCTGGAAGAGGGCAACCGGGACAGAATCCGGCGCCCCAACCGGGACTAGAACCCGGTGTGCCGGCGCCACAAGGCGGAGGATTAGCCTAGTGAGCCACGGCGCCGTAATTGACATAATTTTAAGATTTCTGTGGGGAGCAACCCGGACTAGACTAAGTTACTGGAATTAAGACTTATTCTATGCATCTGCTCTCCCACAATATGGCGCTGGGAGAGAAGAAAACAGCTTCTACACAGCTGCCTCCAGTTCAGCCAATAAACTGTAGGACTTGCTCCTGATTGGAGGAGAGCGGCGTGCTCGGCGTGTGGGCAGCCGAGTTGGGATTGGCGGAGGAGGACTATAAAGGAGGAGAGAGACGGCATGCACCAGGAACATCTAAGGGGAACATCTAAGGGGAACACCTGTGCAGCCCCCGAGAGAGCCAGCCGGCGGTGTGCCGCTCCCCTGCGGAAGTGGGGAATGTGGCCAGGGGGAACTGCCCTTCCACGGAGGTGGAAGGGACAGTAGCCAACCCGGGAAGAACCAGCAGCAAACCCGGGGAGGGCCGAGCAGACGAAAGAACAGCGCAGGGTCCTGTGTCGTTCCTCCACGAAGAGGGGGAGCGACAATTTCTACCTTCACTGCTTTTTCCAGTCTGTGTTAACTAAAATTTATTTCCAGGGAGAACAAAGGCAGAAAAGGGTGAAACTTGACCAAAGTATTATGATCTCTTTTATCTTTATATACTGTAAGAGTATGTTGGGAGTGTTAAATATGAGAACAAAAGATTATATTTTTAGCAAAAATTTTATTTTTTTCTAGTACCATTTTCACCTTGGAGAAGGGAGAATATTTATAGTAATAATAACATAGAAATGTTATTTTAAAAATTCATTGTTTTGCCAAAAAAGAAAACTCTAAGTAGTTTAGTAATTGCTCCCTGGTCACCATGCAACAAATCTGAGATACAGACTCTCCTGTTTCTGATTCCACAGATGTCGATGTTTCATGTGCATTCCTCAAATTTTCAGCCAAAAATAGTTGAAGAGGTTCTAAGAGCAAAGTATAAAATGTGAAAGGCCTCACTTAATAGATGCTAAGAGTTACAGAGCACTTAAACCTTGGACCTATTCTATGAGAGAAAATTACAAAATAAAACATGCCATCTTTTCTGTTTGTTTTATTTTCATTCATAAAGGGAATATACTTCTTTTAGAAGGGAGAGAGAAAGGAAGAAGGCAGAACTCAATAGAATTTCTTTTCATAAAGAACATGCCTGATATTTTCCAAGAAAAAAATCGCTGCAGGAGACTGAGTTGCAATGCTTGTGAAGGCAATGAATCTGCATCCCACACACGCGCCGCTGCCTTCCAGGCCTGGGAAAGGTGCCTAGCATGTAATAGAGGCTTCAGAGTGACTGAGTGTTGATGGCTGAGATGCCCACGGTGTGCACACACCCAAATAAGGCTGCTGCCGTCTGCAACAGCAAGGAGAAATCTTGAGTCACAAAGCACAAGGTACTTGCGTCAAGTCTTTCATCACCAGTGCACTTCAAGAATGTCCACCCCACCAGTCCTTTGACAGCAGTGGGAAGCCTTTGGTTCCTTTCTTTTCTTCCTTTTTTGTCCAGAAGCTGCGTTTGCTGTGCCCCCTTTCTTCTTCTGCACCTGAGCGGGTTCCATCATATTTGTCAACACCCAGAGGGATGGCAGGCATAATCGCAAATGGTCAAGCTCCTGTTATTCTTGCTAACGTTTCTGCAGCAAGTCTAGTGTTCCCTTACTCAGAGGCTTTCTCATTCTACAACATGAGCTGCACATGATTTGGTCAATGGAGTTATCCAAGGGTTCTTTAAAATGTCCATGGAAAAATAGAATAAAAAGACAAGTTTGTTTTGGTGGAAAAAATAATTGAAAATCATGCATATTTTCTTTATAATGTGTGTTTCTAAATTACAGTTGGAGACATCTTGTATGTGTGGATTTCAGTTTTTTGGTCACCAAAATAGACTTCTGTTTTAATTCCATTTTCCATAAACTTTGTGAATTACCCTCCTACTATAAACACACCAGCAATGTCTATACTGGCCATTTTATATTATATTATTCTGTTCTCTAAAAATCTAATCCACAGATCACTTCCATAGTATCTTGGGGTCCCAGTACAAAGATAAAGCCCAAACTAATTAATTAAAAATCTACATAGATGGAAGCTACATAATTAACTAGTAGGATGCTTCCTTGGAGGCAAAAGCATAAAAAAATACACAGGTAAATGAGTCAGAAAGAATGATAAGTACACAGCATCTCGATGATACAACTCCATGGCAGATACAGGTCTCACAAATTACCCTTTATTTGAAAATTTCTGTCAAAGATAATTGCTGTTCTCTATTAACAGCGTGCAGGGGGATTGGCATTGTGGTGTAGAGGATTAAGCACCACTAGCAAGGAAGGCATCCCACATCAGAATGATGGTTCAAGTGTCAGTTTCTCCACTTTCAAGCCAACTTCCTGCTAATGCACCTGTGAGGCAGCAGAAGATGGTCCAAATGCTTGGGCCCCTGTCACACCATGTGGAAGACCAGGATGGAATTCCAGGCTCCTGTCTTCAACATGGCCCATCCCCATCCTTGTGGCCATTTGGGAATGAACCAGTGAATGGCAGATTCTCTCTCTCTCTCTCTCTCTCTCTCTCTCTCTGCCTTTCAAATAAATAAATATCCTTAAAAATAAGTACAAAGCAGTGTGCAGAACCCCCTGCTAAGTTCATAGTTTAACAATTTGCCTGAGGAACACAGTAAATTTCGGTAAAAAGAAACACTTGGGTGTCTTCTACATGAAAATCTCTTTTTTGATACATCTTCAACATTTTATTTTAGTTTCAACTGACAAATAGTAATTGTATGAATGTATGGAATACCATGTGGTGTGATATATGTACACATTTTGGAATAACCAATTCAGGCCAATTAGGTAGCTATCATCTCAAATATTTATCATGTCTTTGCAATCAGCATATTTAAAATCTTCTTTTTAGCTCTTGAGATAATTCTTGTCCTCTTTGTAGTATTAGTATTAAATTTCATGTTTCCTCTCTCCTCTCTTTCTCTCTCTCTCTCTCTCTCTCTCTCACACACACACACACACACACACACACACGCACACAAAGGAGCTGCAGTAATAACACTTTCCAAAACTGGATACTCAGTGTGAGAACATCAGCAATGATAAACCTCCTTGAGAGTTCATCATTCTGGCTTTTACCCACCGTAATACGTTAATGGGAAACCAATGACTGATAGTCTTTTGTCCATGAGAAATTATATAAGTGAATACACATGATATTGAGATGATGAGTTTCCTATGTTTTCCCCAAAGATGGCAAAAGCCAACTCCGTCCATCTGAGTTCAAATCAGATGTAAAAAGGTACATGAAAATAAACGTAATCCAGAGACTATTTTTTCCAGGGCTACATCTTACATTTATATAGAATTATATATGTATACATGAATAAGCTAGCCTCATTGATATGAATGATTGTTTTAGTACATGGTACCACCTGGTAAGCCAGAATCTAAGAGGCAGGAGGGTATCCACACTATCTTTATCATATATTGAGCCAGAAAAATGAAATGTAGTACTTCTATTTATTTTTTAATCGTAAGCATATTCATTTTCTTTCAGAAAACCCATAAGGAGAATAAAGAATCTACGGATAGAGCTGAATTGCAGCTGAAAACGATGACTACATCTATCTTTCTGATTCATTTCTCACTCGCCTGATATATTTGGAAATCTTTCCTTTAGGATTTCTAGAACCTTGTCACTCTGATCTGAAACTTGCCATTTCCACAAAGTGGTTCTTAGTGGAGTTTTGAAGTGTTGTGTTTTCTCACCATGCTCTTCCTTAAAGAGAAATTTAACTGACATTTTCAGAGGAAAATGAAACACATACATTAGCTGGATTTTTAAAAATTTGACAAAGTTCATCTTTCTTTTCCTTATATAATTAATTGAGTTAGGTTTTAAACGCCTAGTCATATATACCTGCAATTTTTTTTCTTATAAGTGACAACTATCCACTCTAGTTAACGTATAGTCAATGGTGACGATGTTAATTCAGAACTTTGTTTTTCTAGTCCACAGAGTTTAAGATCCAAGACTATAGTTCAACTGCAATAGCAGCATGTTTAAAATTTTTCACTAAACATGCTCTGAGATGAAGAATCTTTCATATTTTGTTCTCAGAAATTGCTAAACAATAGTGAAAGAAGCTTCATATTCTAAAGTATGTTTGTCATTCTTGATCCCTTCCATTCTTTCTCCCGCGCATGCTTTCAGCCACCAAAGCATTGGAAATATCTCCTGATTTCATTTACATCTCTCTATCTCTGCTACCAACATCAAAACCCAGGCTGCTGACACCTCTGAACTAAAATACTTTAACAACTGGTCTTTTTGCTGCCTTTAGGCCTACTTCCAAATGATTCTCCATACTGCAGCACAATAGCCCCTTCAAAATGTGTTTCAGATAAAATTGCAGCAAATCCCTATGACCTCAGTATAAAACTCAAGCAGGCAAGCCTAGCATCTACCTCTTGTTGCCAAGCAACAGGTCCACCTCTCCCATGTGCTGCCCCAAAAAGCAAACACCAGGAGTTTCATCTTCTCTGAAAGAGACTATTTACAAGTTGCCACACAAGGAGATGAGATAAAATCCCAAATTGATCTCTCCATTCAAAATGGATATGAGAGCTAATAGAGTTAGGGTCTGCAGGGGCAGAAATGGGTGAAACCAGATGACAAAACACAATGGACAACCCATGAAGAGAAAGGGTGTGTGGGAAATCCCTTGAGTGTGAGCCTCCTTCCACCTGTGTTGCATGTTCAAAGATGGCTGCTGAAACATCATCAGACTGATGTCACTTAGTATTACAGTGAAGCCTGACAGAGCCCTCTGATTAATCAGTTTTGGCTATAGCTAGTTCTTGTTTTTTTTTGTGGTTTGTTTCTTTGTTTACCTTTTTTTGTTTATGTATGTAATCTGAGAGGTGGGCAGAGAGAGTTCTTCCATCTGCTGGTTCACTCCCCAAAATGCCTGCCATAACCAGCATGGTGCCAGTCTAAACCCAGGAGTCAGGAACTCCATCTGGGTCTCCCACATGGGTGGCAGGGTCCCAGCTACTTGAGCCACCACCCAGGATATGCATCAGCTGGAAGCTGGAATGGAAAGCAAACCTGGGATTCAAACACAAGCACTTCATTCAACATGGAATGTGGGTTTCCCAGCCACATCTTTAAAAAAAAAAAAAAGGTTATTTATTTATTTAAAAGGCAGTTACAGAAAGGCGGGGGCGGGGAGGGGCAGAGAGACAGATGTCTTCCATCTGCTGGTTCATTCCCCAGATGGAGCCAGGCCAATCTGAAGCCAGGAGCTTCTTCCAGGTTTCCCATATGGGTACAGGGGCCCAAGCACTTAGGCCATCTTCCATTGCTTTCCCAGGCACATTATCAGGGAGCTGAATTGGAAGTGGAGCAGCCCGGATTCAAACAGACACCCATATGGGATGACAGCACTGCAGGTGGCAGCTTTATCCATTATACCACAGCACCGGCCCCATAAACCACATCTTAAACACACTACCAAAAGCCCACCTCAGTCTGTCTCATTTTATCAGAAACTCTAAAAGACAGTTCAACAGATTTTTAGCAAAGACAGTTGTTATGGGATAGCCAGTTACTACACAAAAGTAGACAAACGACTATTATGGATTGTTTGAATGTTAGGCAACTAAGGGAAATTGCTGTTAGACAAGAAGAGAGAGATCCTTTGTTATCCATGGCTTCATTCTCAAGCATCATTATCGGCCATTCGCTACCACATATTTACTCTACTGATAAGGCTCAGCTTGTGGAACCTACACATATCATAGGGTCTAGTCATCATGTCTCACATTATAGCAGCTGTCTAGAAAACATTACACACACACACACATACATCTCTTCAGGATGTACTGTAGATGTCACTACTACCAGAAATCTAATTTTTTATTTCTTCTCTCATTCAGTTTTGATTATACATTAGAATAACCAGAAGATTTTTTTGTTTGTTTTTCTAATAAATCTCAGTGCCAGGCCACATTAAGATTAGTTAGGTTTTGTTAGGATCTGGGCAATATTCGTTTTCAAAGGTCCTCATGTGACCTACATGACTCTACAGCCATGGTTAAGAATCACTAAGATGAAGCCAGCATTGTGGCATGGCTTAAGCCACTGCCTCCCCAGCATTCCGTCTTAGCACTGGTTCGTGTCCTGACTCCTCCTCTTCCAAGCCAGATTCCTGCTAATGCACCTGGGAAAGCAACAGAAGAACCGTAGTGATTGGGCTCCTGTGGGAGATTTTTATGGAATTTCAGACTCCTGGCTTCAGCCTGGCTATTGCAGCCATTTGGGGAGTGAGCCAATGGATGGAAGATATTCTCTCTCTCTCTCTCTCTCTCTCTATCTCTCTCTCTATCTCTATCTCTATCTCTATCTCTATCTCTATCTCTATCTCTCTGACTGTAACTCTGCCTTTAAAAGAAACAAATCTTAAAAAAAAGAATCACTACGGTGTTCCACTTTACTTTTTCCTAACAATCTATCCTATAGAGTCAGTCCTTCATACTCCATTACCACACTAATCAGAACCTCTGTCTCACCTCTATGTTGCCACAAAAGGCCTGTCATTTGGCTATTGTTTTATTAATTTGCTGTATTCTTTCAAAATAATACTTGCTAATTCTAAATTATATTCAACAAAAAATTTGTTATATCTGACAAAATATCTATACAAATAAAATATTTTAATTCAATACAAAATATGTAGCTGCCTACTAAATATTAAATATAGACATACTATGAACTAGTTGAGCCATTAAGTGAGTTCTGGAATGAAATCTTTAAGAGTCAATAGTTTTATGTGTAAAATATATCTTTTCATATATATGTATTGTGTGCTAATAAGTATTCAATAACTTATCATAGCATCCAAAATCCCAAAAAATAACACTAATATCCACATTACTTTTTAAAAGTTAATTTTATTTTTATTGACAAGTAGAATTGTGTATATTTATCATATGCAATATAATGTTTTTGAAATATAAATACATTATGGAATGGCTTAATAAAGCTAATTAACATACTGTTAGCTCATCACATTTTAAACAATTAGTTCACTTACAAACTCAGTATTTTGAAAACAAATAGGTAGATCCTTTCCTTATTGATTTTTCTTTGTAGATAATGATGGAAATACCACACAACAGCAAAGTGCTCAAATATTCTTACATATAATGAGATGGTTTGACATGGAGTCAGGACTTCTAAGGCTTTAGCTCTGGTTCAACACATAATCTATCTGTTACCTTGGGCAAGGCTCTGAGCATCCCATTCTTCAATCTGAGGATAAGCCCACCGACTGCAACTACTAAGAAAGCTGTACTAATTCAATGGAACAGGTGTGTGGGCTTCCCACAGGAGATGATGCACACTCCAGGGGTAACTGAAGAGAATTTAATGAAGGGTTTGTTTACCAAGGCATGGTAAAGTTTTGTTTAAAAGGGATGATAAAACAATCAAGGACTATTATAACCAGAGGCGTAACCACTCCTGACCTGAGGGTACAGGAGAGGAAGCTACTTTTAGAACTAGGAGAGAGCTGGACTTGTGAAAGAGGGGTCCACGGTAGCCATGGGTGCAGGAACAAGGTTATGACCAGAAACAAAACTTGATGGAGCTGAAGCAGGAAACAGTCTCACCGAACTCTCTCTCCTTCTCTCCCCTGATCACTGGCTGCTTGTTTTCTCTGAGCAAGCAGGGCCAAAAGTCAGAAGAGACTCCCAGTGATACATTCTGAAGAGGTCGCCAACAGGGCTGCTGAGCAGGATGGAGAAAAGTGAACACTCTGGAGAATATCCAGCACAACATGGAAGTTATTTTAACCCCAAATGTGGTTGCTGAATTGTTCTTGAAATAGCAAATGAAAACGCAATATGACAATGGCAGCCATCATTGTGTATGATACTGGAACAGTAGACACATGTCATTACACACTTGTCAAAACCCATGAAATGAATCCCAATTTAAACTGTGGCTGCAGTTAATAATAACATCAATATTGGCTCGTAAGTTGTAAAAATCATGCTAACACAATGTGTTTAAAAATAGGAGAAATTGTTGGGGACTCAGTGCATACAGAAACTCTGAAGTTTCCAAAGATTTTGGTAAAATTAGAACTCTTTCTAAAAAACATGATTTTTTTTTAACTTTTATTTAATGAATATAAGTTTCCAAAGTACGAATGATGGATTACTATGGCTTCCCCCCCATACCGTCCCTCCCACCCACAACCCTCCCCTTTCCCACTCCCTCTCCCCTTCCATTCACATCAAGATTCATTTTTGATTATCTTAATATACAGAAGATCAGCTTAGTATACATTAAGTAAGGATTTCAACAGTTTGCTCCCACACAGAAACATAAAGTGAAAAATAATAGATGATTTTTTTTTAATGATGATGAAATCAGATCAGACCTATTGTCATGTTTAATCCCAGTGAGAGTCAAGTTGGGAGTTGATAGTTTCTTTTCTTTTCTTTTCTTTTTCTTTTCTTTTTTTTTTTTTTACAGAGGATTAGTTTAGTATGCATTAAGTAAAGATTTCAACAGAAAAACATGATTTTTTAAAAAACTGATCATGTTCATAAACAATATTCATTTAAAATGCTCAGTGGTCCTCCATATTATACCATCTTTCTGTACATGCAAAGAAATGTAACACGATTATAAGCAGCCTGTGTTGTGGAGTTCAAAGAAGCTGACTCTCAACACTGCAACACACATTTTCCAGTTGTGTTTCTGAGAAACCTCCAACTACAGAGAGTTAATGTGTTTCCTCTCTAAAGCCTCCATCTCCCTGTGCCATGATTCACTCATCCAAAGACAAAATTGTGGAGGCAGGCATTGTGCGACAGTGAGCTGAGCCACCACTTGTGGTGCCCCAACCCATATCAGTGTGCTGGTTTAAGTCCTGTCTGCTCCACTTCTTATTTTTATTTATTTATTTATTTATTTATTGACAGGCAGAGTGGACAGTGAGAGAGAGAGACAGAGAGAAAGGTCTTCCTTTGCAGTTGGTTCACCCTCCAATGGCCGCCGCAGCCGGCGCACCGCGCTGATCCGATGGCAGGAGGCAGGTACTTCTCCTGGTCTCCCATGGGGTGCAGGGCCCAAGCACTTGGGCCATCCTCCACTGCACTCTCTGGCCACAGCAGAGAGCTGGCCTGGAAGAGGGGCAACCAGGACAGAATCCGGCGCCCCGACCGGGACTAGAACCTGGTGTGCCGGCGCCACAAGGTGGAGGATTAGGCTAGTGAGCCGCGGCGCCGGCCTGCTCCACTTCTAATACAACCCTTTGCTAGGATGTTGGCCCACACACTTGGGTCCCTACCACCATGTGGGAGACCCTGATGGAGTTCCAGGCTCCTGGCTTCAGCCTGGCCCAGATCTGGCTATTGCAGCCATTTAGGGAATAAAACAGCAAATGGAAGTTCCCTTTCTCTTTCTCTCTCTCTTTCTCTCTCTTCCTCCTTTCTCCCTAAATCTACCACATCACTCTACCTTTCAGATAAAATAAGCAAAATAAATTTTTATGATATTAATTTATTTTTTTAGAAAGGAAAAAATTCTCCTTTGCTTTTTAGTAGACCTTCTTCCTAATGCATCCCCATGGCCTTTGCCCTTGAAGTGGTTAAATTTTGCCTTAAAGCTACTGCAACTTTGCCCTCATAATCTTTTAAATGTGAAAGTCCTTCACCCTTTAAATAGATTGGAGACATGAATTTGGAAATGTTTTCATGGTTGTTATAATAACAAAAGATATCTCCTGATGATAAGTTGTCACTAAGGTAAGGGAGGAAATAAAACATATTGGCTCCAAGAAAACAGACAACATGAGGATACTTCAAAGAGTTCTTAGAAAAATGGAATCAAAAGTCAATGCTCATTTTCTATAAGCTTTTTAAAGAACTCTCATATGACTGAAATATTCATATATTCAACTTAAGCATCTCTATCCATTTCTTTTAGTATGGTTTATTTCAATATGACTTTTCCTCTTTTTATAGTAGGTGCTCTAAAATGTGGATAGTATAGTAAAATAAATGTGGATAGTATAGTAAAATAAATGTGGATAGTATAGTAAAATAATAAGATTGTATATATTGACATCTGATAGTGGTTTTAATATTTACATTATTTTAATATAAGGCAGTACCACAGGTGTTTATGAAATGCTGTTACTGTTTTCCATAAGAAAGTTTGTATTTTAGGCAATGAAGTCTAGATGTACTTTAATATTAGATTAGAAAATGAAAGAAATCAAACAGAAAACTACATTAAAACACACATACACACACACACACACACACAGATGCCTCCAAGCAGGTATGAGATGCATGGCCATAAAATTCAGAGACAGTGCCTCATGCCACTTCAGCAGGAACAAGCGTGGCTGTAAAGTGTATTAAGCCTGCTGTCTCTTCTCCTCCCCTCCTTCTCCTCTCTCTCCACAACAGCACCCTGCCTCCCTCTGCCTCGAGAAAGGGCGCAGATAAATGATGTTCTCCAACAGGTCCAGCCTTCGTCCTCAGGGGTTATCACACCAGAGAGCACAGAACCCTAAATTCTCAGGGTGCTGTGGTCTAGCCATGACAGCTGAGCTGCTGGAGTGCCCTGGGAGACTCGGCATAAATGGGAGCAGTTCTTTCCAGTTTATGACTTTGATGATAAGACTGAGTTATTAGTCACAGAGCAGCCTTTCAAATGTGCTTCTCTGCCTACTTTTTGCCCACTCATGTGTATAAGCGCAAACATTGTAAGGATATAAACAACTCTCTTTCTGGTCTTATCTACATCATGTGTGTGTGCACACCCTCCCCCTGGGAATGCTGAGGAAGGAGCTGTCACACAGAGATACTGAGTGTTTTCTGGGTTGCAGCTGCAGCTGTTGTTTGCAGTGCCTGATGCCTTTCAGAGGCTGTCTTCTGCTTCCGTGTCTTCCCAGAGACTTCTCCTGAAGGAGCTTCCCCCAAACACTGCGCTGGTTTATCTAAGCCTGTGATCCCCCAGAAATCTGTAGCAAGTTCAGTCTTCTACAGGATTTTAACATAAAAGAGCAGCAACTCAAGTCCTGAAGAGAGAGAGAGAGAGAGAGAGAGAGAGAGAGAGAGAGAGCCCTCTTTCCCTCTTTATATAATTGATAATTTCTAGAAGAATATTTCAAAAATCCAATCCAGTGTGCATGTATTTCATGTTAATCTAACATTTTAAAAATAAATTACAAATTTAATATTGTAACAAACAAAACAACAAAAACTGAAACAAAACAACAAAACCAAAAAACCTCAAAGCAGAATTTACTCGCCAAGGGAGGGTAGAATTATAGTCGTGCATTCTAAGCATTATTTATACGCTGCCTTATCATTATTTAACCAGTGATATATATTTTGTCAGATTAAGATGAGCAACAGCATCTTAGCAGGTAGTGAGTTCAGAAACCACTTCACAATTTGTTCTTGGCAACACAACCAAGGGTTCTGGGGCTCTGCAACACCCTGGAAAAACATTTCAGGGAAGGAATGCAGGATGCAGCGGGAATACAGCTCCCTCCAGGGAAGACAGGAATGCTTCTGCCCTGTAACTACTGTTTGTATTTGTTCCTGTGGATCTTGAGAAATTATGAACAAGAAGTTCCAGGGGTGGTTTGGGAAGTGTGTCAATCATTTTATTTTCTCCTGGCAAATAAAAGAAAAAGAAGGAGGAACAAATTAATTTATACATGAAAATAGGTGCGTAAGCTAATAAGGAAGAAAATATGCATACCTGCTATAAAATACCTCTTCAGTATTATAAAGGTAACCATCAGCAACAGCACACATATAATGGTAAAGAGAGAAGGAGAAAAATGAATTGGTGATATGTAGAAATTAAATCACATAGACACATATACATATCATATGCAGGTTATCTCCCAAATATAAATGAAGGCTTGAGCATTCATAACTTCAGAAGTATAAGTGCTGTACACTTAAAAACAAAATCACTTGAAGGCTTAATTATTGAATTTCTATTACTGTAGCTTTTAGGATGTTGAATTATCTATTTTTAATTTTAGTGTTTTGCTTCAATCAACATATGCCATTGTGTATCTAAATAAACAAAGCAAAGATGAAAATATACATAGCAACAAGTCCTGAGGTTATGGTTGCGTTTTACAGTTTCCTCCTTCCTGAATCTATTTCTTGTTCCTTGTCTCTCAGCCAGCATTTCTGGTCTGGCCGTTACCCTTTGCCTTGTTGGCTGATCCAAAGGTTATTCCTGCAGTGTTGCTCGTCGTGTTAACAACTGCAGCATTGATATGATAGAAAAAGTAGTCAGGCCCCACAGTGTACAAGCCTACTTTGAAATTTTCTTGGAAAATGAAATTACATAATGTTTATTCTGGTGCAACCAAAAAATAGAAACTCAGGCATAGTTTTTTGTTGTTGTTGTTGTTGTTGTTCATAATAAGCAGTTTCCAAGAATGTTTTGAAGTTTTGAAGACCCCCTCAAATAAAAGCAGGCCCATTTATCCTGGATCATCAGATTCAATCACTATAGAGATTTAACTCCTGCTTTACCTGTTGGTATTAGGAACTCAAAGTGGTTGTGAAGATATCTCAATCTCCTGGTGAATAAAACTATTTTTAAACAAGATTTATTTATTTATTTGAAAGAATCATTGTGAAAGAGGGACGACAAGAAGTGGAGAGGGGGGAAGAGTTTCCATCCACTGATTCAGTCCCCAGATGGCCACATCAGGGTTGGGCCAGGCCAAAGCCAGGAGCCCAGACCTCATCTGGTCTCCCACGTGGGTGCAGGAGTCCACGCACTTGGGCAATCTCCTGCTGCTTTCCCTGGTGTACTAGCAGGGAACCAGATCAGAAATGGAACAAAGCAGGTCTCCAACTGTGCCATACGGGATGCCTGCTCTGTAGCAGCAGCCTAACCACTATGCCACAGCACCAGCCCCCAAAAGCTATTTTTGTAAAAACTAAACTCAGTCCATCAGAGTTCAAAGTTAAAGGAAAAGAAAACAGAATGTTGGGTGAGTATACTATGGAGGAAATAGGGAAAGGATGAAGAAACTTGCTCCCTCTCCAGCCCTTGGTTCTCAGACCTGTGTGCCCTGGCTGTCCTAAAAGCAGCATCATGCATGAATGCTTTGGCTGTCACTTTCTATCAGAACACATGTGGCAACTTCAAAAAGTTCATGGAAAATAGAACGAAAAGATAAACTTAGCTTGCTGCCAAAAAACTGAAGTCTGTGAATATGAAAGGTCTTCAAAACTTTCATGGAAGAAAATGCATTTTACAAAAAAAATCTATGCATAGATTTCAAAAATAAACTACCTTTGCATTCCATCTGCATAAACTTTTGGAAGTACCTTTGTACTCAGAGAGCACCTGAGATTTGCAAGTTTCTATTTATCTGCTCTGGCTGTTTGTCCCACCAGCAGAGAACGCACTATCACGTCCACACAGACCACTGCAGCACAGCAGCACAGGCTTCTGAATGATGTGGTACGTGGCCACCCCAGTGAGCCTCATGAATGTGAGTCACTGCTCCTGCTGCACAAGGAGCTCTTTGGTGAAACGCCACATTATGTGGGACACCAGGCTAGAGAGTGAGGCGCTCAGTAAATACGCAGGTGGTGGTGCTGGCAGAAGCATTGTGAGGGAGGAAATAGAGATTCATTTCCAAAGTAGCTTTTCCAAAGGCAAAATTCTCTCCCCTTCCAGGATGGCAGGGATCCAGTGTAATCATTCTGTTACCGAATGGCTCACGAGTCCCACTAGGAAACAGTGCTATATTGGGGAACTGAAATTTGATCTGCACTATTGGTTGATTACCCATTCAACTCTGCAGGCTGCTATATGAGCCTGGTGAGAAAGCAAAGAATCCGTTGTTTGGGGTCCATTTTATTCATGAATCCAATATCCAAGCACTGCAGTGACTAAGAAAAGAGGCAAACGGACTTGTACAGAATGGGTTGTGTCCAACTATTGTTGGAGGCTTTCTCTGGAATGTATTTGTGAGCATTCACATACACTTTCTCCAGGCATCTCCAAGTCTCCTATCTTACTCAATTCAAGCCAAAAGTCATCTAGTGCTTCCCTTAGTCAT
Organism: Oryctolagus cuniculus; assembly: GCF_051225735.1. Classification (NCBI taxonomy): domain Eukaryota; kingdom Metazoa; phylum Chordata; class Mammalia; order Lagomorpha; family Leporidae; genus Oryctolagus; species Oryctolagus cuniculus. The sequence goes on along the minus strand of NC_142869.1, from coordinate 144,804,973 downwards.
GGTTCATGCATTAGGATCCAGCTCCGTCTCTGACCTTTCACTCTCAAGGTCAAGTTAAAAATACAATGCACTTCTTAAAATTCTGTCTACTGGAAGGACTTTGTGCTCCCTGTCTGTGGACCCTCTTAAGTAGAGGGTGATAGAGTTGCATGGCAGCAGTTTATCATCCAGCAGCATCTCCAAACCAAACCTCAGATTTTCTGCCTGAGACACCTGGTCATCAGGAGCTACTGCCCAGTGCATCCATGCATTAGGACTGACGTGAAGGGGACAATGATGTAGGAGCAGGCATTTGGGGATTCTGTTTTCATGAGATGTTTGAACCCAATTTCATGTATATCGCTTCCACATGATGATAAAGTAATACCACGCATGTTCAATGTTAGGATTGGAATCAGGTAACACCCAGTTTGTGATGAGAAATGCAAGCAGCATAGTCAATTCATTACCTATGGTGACTCCTTCTGTCACTCTCAGGGCCAAAAAGCAAGCAAGAGACTGTTTCATAAAAGGCCAGAAATTAACAGTGAAGGGAAGCAGTTTCTGTAAAAACCCTGGAGACACATGCTGTCACATGCCCCACAGAGTGGGCCAGGGGTGGTGTAAGCAGTGGCTTCACAGATCTCAGCAGGCTCTGCGGGGCAAACCAACCACACTATCTTCTCCTCTTTAGGGCTCCATTCAAAAGTAGCAGCTACATGCCTTCCTTGCTAAGTAGATCAGCGCATCCTGAAATGTTGTATATGTTGCCTTCAGATCAAAGATGTCCCACCCAAAGCTACCACTCTTCTTTGCGGTGACAGCATAAGGAGTAATACCATTTTAATTTTTCTTTACAAGCCTGGTGTAGCTCATTGGACTTCTCAGAAAATCATTAAGGTCCCTGGTTTTCCATCAGAGTTTCCTACTCATGTGCCTTAACAAGTCACCTAGAATTCTTGCTACTTTTCCCCAAGATCCAATTGGCATGAAGCCATGAATATAGTGAACTAGCATAGTATTCCCTGTGGAACTTATTATAATGGAGAGGAAGAGTTTCTATAGATTTGAGGTAGGATGATGAAGGCATACAGCTGTCCCTGATAAATGAAAGCAAATTGTGCCGGTCTTCACTAATTACTATAAGGAAAAAAAGTTCCCAGGAAATAACTGTTTACTGTGTCTAGGGACTAAATTGGTTTACTCCAATAAGGATACCACATCTGCAGCAACAGCTGAAATTAGAGTCACCATCTGATAAACACCAAGACTTGGTACTGATATTCTCAAAGATTAATGTGTCTTCTGCACAATGTTAAAAAGGAATATAATTTTTAAAATTCACCCTTTTAGATATTTGATATTGGTGATAGTCTGCAATTATTGATCTTTTGACAGACACTATAACTTTATTTTTAAAAATTTATTTGAGAGACAGAGAGGCAATGAGAGAGAGAAGAGAGAGAGAGAGACTCTATCGGCTGGTTAAATCCCAAACGTCCAAAAGACTAGAAATAGACTTGTCATATGATCCACAACCCCACCACTGAGTAAAAAGACTTGAACTTCATAAATGAAAGAGACACCTGCACCACCATGCTTTTAGCAGCACTGTTCACAATAAGCAAAATTCGGAATCAAACAAACTGTCCATTATCAGATGAATGAATAAAATATGATATATAAACACAATGGAATATTATTCAGCTGTAAAACATAATGAAATTCTACCACTTGCAGCAAAATGAACACAACTGAAGGACATAATGTTGACTAAAATAAGCTGGACCCAGAAAGACAAATACCACACGTTCTCCCTTACATGTGGGAGCTAAAACTTAAAAAAAAATACCAAAAAAAAAAAAAAAGAAAGAAATGTCTGTGCATATCAGTATTGCTGCAAAACTTTGTTTTATACCTTTATTGAACTTTATACTACTACAGTTTTAGTGAGCTATGATTACTTTAAAATTTACTGTATATGGGTGAAATGGTGATTGTTCCAATTACTGTTTTTATCCATTGTCTATAGTTCCACTAAACTAGAGTATTTTTGCTTTATACTTGTTAAACTTCTTATTTGGTCAAGTATTAAGCCTTTATGCCATAATGTAAATTTAAAATACATTATCTCAAAAGCTTTTTAAAAAAAGGAGGGATCAAGAAGGAGAGTGAGAGGCAGAATGGGAGAGGGAGGGGAATATCATTATGTTCTTAGAATTGTATCTACAAATCACATTGAAACTAATTTAAAATTAATTTAAAAAGAAAAAACCCAAATGCCTGCAATTTCTGGGGTTAGGTAAGACTGAAGCCGGGAGCCAGGAACTCAATCTGAGTCTTTATGTGGGTGGTAACAACCCCACTACTTGAACCATCACTTGCTTCCTCTGAAGGTTTACATTATCAGGAAGCCAGAATCAGGAATGGACCCAAGATGTAAGCCCAGAGTTTCTAATATGGGATACAGGTGTCAGCCATTTAGCCCAATACCACATATCCCTTTATGTTTTAAAAAAGATATACTTTACTTATTTGAAAGTCAGAGTGACAGAGAATGAGACAGACAGAGACAGTGACAGAGAGATCCATGTGCTGGTTCCCTCCCCAGATGGCCACAATGGCTGGGGCTGGCCCAGGCCAAAGCCCAGGAACACAGAACTCCATCTGAGTCTCCGTCATGGGTGGCAGGCCCCAAGCACTTGAGCCATCTTCTGCTGCTTTCCCAGGCACATTAGCAGAGAGCTGGATTAGAAGTGGAGCAGACAGGATTTGACCCAGCACCCATCTGGAATGCTAACATCATTTGCAACCACTTAATCTGCTGAACCATAACACTGGCCCCAACCTATAATTTTTAAATTTATTTAAATTTATTTTATTTATTTGAGATACAGAGTGAGGGAGAGACAGACAGAACTCAATTTTCATTTCCTACTTTATTTCCTACTTTATTGATAGTATGGGTACTATCAGTTTCTAAGTGTGCCTATTTCAATTTAATGTTTTTATTGACCAAAACTTGAGATACTGTGTTTTGACCAATGTCCTTCTGACATCCTACGGATACAAGGCTCAATGTCAGGAAGACATCAGCTAAAATTCTATGTATTTCTTGATTATAATAAGGTCAAACTCACTGTGGCATTTTGAAACCTGATATATTAGTGTCAGTTCAAGTCCAATGTCCAAGTCCATTGAGAAATCTGTGGTGTCCCCATTATGCAGCTCATGGATATCGATGTGAATCCCCTTAGATCACTCCACAGAAAGCCAAAAGGAACATTTGCAGTCACTGCTTGTGGAAACTCTATTGAGATTTTTCTGAGGAGAAACTGATTTTCTTCACTTAAAAGTTCCTGGATCTCGAAGTGGAGTAAATCTGGTATTTGAGGGAGAGGCAATGATCAGTGTAGTGAATCAGTTCAAATCTCTAATCTCTAAACCCCAAAATTTTGTCAAATATCCAGATCACGTATATATTGCACAGATTAAGAAAAGTGTTAACAATCAGTTCAGCTACCGAAGCCAAACGTCTCCCCACATAACCCATCTGCTCCACCCTTCTGCCTTTATGGTGATTGTCCCTCCTTCTTTTTGGCAGCTGAGAGCCACTTCTTGGCTTTTGCCATTCCAACATCTTTTGTTCCTTCCAATCAAGGCCCAATCCATGGCAGTCTCCCCTGACTGCAAGAAAAGCCACAATCATGCTGGAGCCACTTTGGCCAGCTTGGGTGAAGGGAGTGTTTGCTAGTCCTTCCTCAGGGAAACTTAGTGAGGGCAAATGTGTGAGTGTTTCCCATGAGAAATATTCCCCAACATTCTTATTGCTCTAAGCTTTCAGATTCACTAGTCTACAATATCCTAAGGATGTGCTGGGCACCTGAACCTAATTTAATTTAGGTCACTGCTATGTTCAGATTTAAGTCAACAGAATGAGTAAACTCTTAGAGCCACTCCCAGCTGCTGGAGGGAGCACAGTCACTCCAGGATCTCTAATATTCACTCACATCAGCAATCTAGCCTGGTGAATTTCACTTGGTTTTTGTTTTTGTTTTGATTTTTTTCCTACTATGAAACCTTTATAGACATTTCCAGGTATAGCTGCTCCCCGTGGAGTGGGTTTTCTGTGAATATAAATTTGGGACATACTGTTGTTTTCAGTGTGTATGCCACCTCTCCTGGATCAGACTTTGTAATCATTTACAACTCTTTTGTGCTCCTCTAAGTATGAACCTAGAAGCCAGGAGAGGTACTGGAGATGGGTCTTGAATAAAGTTTGCATTGCCTCACAAAAAGACATCTCACTGAGGTCATTTAGAATCTTTAAGCCATGGAAGGCTGTTGTCCTCAAACAGGGGAGATGGTTTGCTTTGGATAGAAAACAAGGGTCAGTCCATGGAAGCTGGTTCCAGACTTCAAGTTCATTGGAACCCATTAGAAAGTTTGCGTTCCCAGTTACAGAATTCTATTTTCCAACAGAAACCCCAACTTCTACATGAAAGACCTGGAATAACTTAGAATTAAATTTTCCTTTTAAGTTTGCAAATCACTGGATCCATTCTTAATTCTGTTCATTTAGTAGCTCTGTGTCTACAAATTGCTTAAAAAAATCTTTCTTTAAGGACAATTATAAAGCATTTTGCCTCTATGTGCCATAGGCTTGTCATTTTTCTTTCCATAAGCTTTTCAGTTTGTCTTTCTTAGGCGCTTTATTTCCTTCAAATACTGATTTGCCATTGTTTTCTTTCAACTGCCAATGTTAGGTAGGAAGTCAGATATGAGCTTATGTGTGTGTGACAAAGGCCTAAGGAGACATTTGGGTCCAGCATATGCATCTCAAAGTCATCCCGATAACGTTTCAGGGGCAGCCCAGTATCTGTACTTCAAACGCGCCCAGCCTTTTCTACCCCATAACCATCCTTCCTCTAAACCTGGGTGATGCCAGCCTGGCTTCCTCCTGTCTGATAACTTCAGAGGGGAAACTCAGATAGGAGTTTTTCTATTTACATCCAAGAAGTCCTTTGTTCCAAGAGGAGCAGAGGTGAGAAGACAAAGACCCATCCCCTTAAAAACTCCCGGCCTCAACTCAGCCCTCTGCCTCGCTGCTGAGCCGCCCCCCCCGGCCTGCCCAGGTGTATTCTATCCACTACTCAACCATGTAACCCCCCTCTCCTCCAGTCCGAGTGACTGGGCACTCTTTCCAGGTTCTGTCTGGAGAGGTGCCCATCTGTTCTTACGGACACCCCTTCCCTAATAAAACTTGCTATTTTACTTTCCACTACTCTGTCTCACGCCTGAATTCTTTTTTGTGCGAAGACAAGAACCCTGTCATTCACCAGTAACACCAATATCCCATTTTCCACTAAGAATGAAATCTTTATGGGTTTACATAGCCAATCTCAGTCCCTGTTGCTGCAGATCCGTTTCCTGACCCACATTTTTATATTATCAATTTTATCAGTCAGGATTTGTTCAGAAAAAAAAAAAAACAGAAAGCAATCAAGTATTACAAGCAGGAAGGAATTTCATAGAGGCAATTAGAACCTTACAAAACAATTTGAGAATCTGTGTTGGAAGAGGTAGCAAAGATCTGCCAGATTTGAGAAATTAGGAAGTAAAAAACCTGTAAGGAACCACTGCTTATTCCCTCAGCTGCCTTTAGCATCAGAGTGGATGACTCAACAGGAAAACACTTAGAAAATGCTGACAAAAATCTCCATCTGTTCCTTTATAATCTTACACACCTATCTACTGCTGCTTGTTCAATGATGGTACCCCCTTCTCTTTCTGCTGGAAGACAGTTATCCATGGGTCTCACATTTCTGTGCATCTTGCAAATAAAGGCACTCACTGATGCTATTCCAGATTATCTTTGCAAGGATAAGTAGCAAACAGTTTTAGAAGACAAGAATGATGTTTCCCTCAAGGGCAAATGCCAGATAGGATTACTGCTCCCGTCCAAAGATTCAGGGACCCTGGGCTTAGCATTCCTCACCTGCAACCCACCCAGTCTGTGTGCAAGTGCCACCCAGCTCTCTCTGCACTGCCCTGTGGGATGTGTGCCTTTCAGAGCTGATGCAAATGCAGATCATCTGGTATTTGCTGTTGTTCTGAACAATAGTCTTTCATCTCCAGCCCTGGAGTCTCAGATCTTCTGCCAGCTTCCAAGAAAGAGTTGCAAACTAACTCGTTTATTTGCAAAAAAGGATAAAATTTCATATCTTTTTCATATCTTGACACTAAATTTCATATCTCAAGGGAAAACTGTTTTCTGCAACATGGAAAAATAGCATAGAAACAAGGAAATGTAAGCAAATGTTGCCTTCCCAATAACCTTTACACAAGCAAACCTCATCCTTCAACTCTTTTATTAACATTAATATAACAAATGCCATGGGTTTTAGTTTTTAGTTCATATTTTCACAATTCACTAACTTCCTCTTTTATCTTTATTACATTCTCTCATATATTCTTGTTGATACATGCATTGGACAATTGAGTTCTTAATCTTTACTTCAGTTTAAAAATATGAACAAAAATACATCGTCTCTATTCCATAGGGTTTTTAAAAATATTTTCATTTATTTATTATTTTAATCTACTTGAAAAGTAGAAAACAGAGAAACAGAAAAGAAGGGAGAGAGGGAGGGACAGAAAGAGACAGACAGGGAGAGAAAGATCTTCCATTCACTGTTTCTTTCCTCAAATGCCTGAAGTAGACAGGTCTAAGCTGAGCTGAAGCCAGGAGCCAGGAATTCCATGTGGGTCTCCACATAGCTGACAGGGACCCCATTACCTGAACCATCATCTGCTATCTCCCAGGATGCAACAGCAGGAAGCTGGATTGGAAGCTGAGTAGCCAGGATCCAAACCAGCATCTGATATGGGATGTGTGAGTCTCAAGTGGTCACTTAACCCATTGCACCACAATGCCCACCATTAGATTCATCTTTTATGGTTGTTTTTCTTAATACATAACAATTTTTTTAATACTTATTTATTTATTTATTTATTTGAAAGTCAGAGTTACGCAGAGAGAAAGAGAGAGGTCTTCCATCAGCTGGTTCACTCCCCAGTTGGCCGCAACAACCAGAGCTGGGCCAATCTGAAGCCAGCAGCCAGGAGCTTCTTCTGGGTCTTCCACACGGGTGCAGGGGCCCCAAGACCTTGGGCCATCTTCCACTGCTTTCCCAGGCCACAGCAGAGAGCTGGATAGGAAGTGGAGCAGCCAGTTCTTGAACCAGCTCCCATATGGGATGCCAGCACTGCAGATGGCGGCTTTACCCACTTCGCCACAGCTCTGGCCCCTACATAGCATATTTTAAAACTAATCCTGCCTTTAGGTGCATTTCATGTTCTTTCTTTGAATCATCTTTTTTTCTAAGTTTCTGAATAATGTGTCTTTAAAATCTGATTTCTTCTTTGAACCAATAGTTTTTAGAAAAGTGTTTTGGTGATTCTTCCTGATACTTCTTAGATGTGATGGGCATTTGCATGAAGTGTTTATTATGCCAAATGCAGAGAGCAAGTGCTCTGAGAGTACCATAAACTTGCGTGTTTGAGTAGAAAAGAATTGGTTTCATGCATAGTACACATCAGAATGCATAACATTTTGCGAATGGATCTATCTTCTAGATATTTTTGCTCGCCCTAGATCTATAAGATTTTTTAGATGTTTTGTTTCCTCTTTCCCAACATTTTTTGGAATTAAAGTTGGTAAAAAAAATTCTGAAAGTCAATTTTGCAGAATAAACAACAGGCTTTAAATTTTCATATCATTTGACCAAGAATTTTACATTTAATACTGTATCATTAGAAAATAATTGTGCATGTTAGCAAAGATATGTTAAAAAATTGTCATTGTCTTTTATCAGAAAAGGAAACAATCCTAACAGCCATTATAGGTACTTGAGTGAGAAAAATGAGTAAATCCACATTTTCAAATTCCATGTATCATTGAGAATGAAGACTTAGATGCATATTAACAGAATTAAATTATTTGAAACATATTATTCTGATTTACAATGAGAATTTTTCTATATTTTGAAGTTACATATATATAAGGAATATGAAGGGGCAGGGACACTTGGCCTACCAGTTAACCTACACTGATTAAGAGTCTGTGTCCCATATCAGAGTGCTTCAGTTGAAGTCCCAGCTCCAGATCTTGATTCCAGCTGCCTACCAAAGCAGATCCTGAGAAAGCAATGATGTGTCATGCAGTTGTGATAATGGGGTACTAGGCAAGAATATTAAGTAGAAATGTGTGAGCCAGAAGATGTTGCTAATCATGTCTGCTTCTACCCCTGCATTGTAAGGCCACCCCTTCCTTGTCAATCGGTACATCCACTTCCCACAATACACCTGGGTCCCATCCCAGACCTGGAAGGAAGAGACGCCATTATGGTCATTTGAACATTAAGCTCCACATGAAGGAACCATGAAACTCCCAGAAAGCCTCACACATGCTATACTTCACCCAAAGTCCAGCCTATTTGCATATTCAGTTAGGGCACCACCCTTTGCCTCATAAAAATGATTGTTACACATACGAACAGCACCCCCCCTCTTTTTGTTTTTGCATCTTGCTTTGTTTTTGGGTCCTCCTCTGGACTCCTCACATGCCCTCTCTACACAGACAACTCTCTGGCTAATGCATGATGGGTACCTCTCCATGTGTGGTGGCTCATGCTCAAGTGTGAATGTCTATTCACTGACTTAAGTAAATCCTTCTCTCACTCCTGCACTGTCTTTATGCCTGTGATCTGAATGCTTATCTCTGTGAGGGTAAGAACCTAGAGTAAAAATGGAGGCACATAGTCCTATAACAGCTGATTCCCTGACACTCACCTGTTAGACCTATTTTGAGTTCCTGGATCCTGGCTTTGGCTCTAGGTTAAGCCTAGGCCATTGTGGGCATGGCAGGGAGTGAACCAGTGGATCAAAGCTCTGTCACTTTTGCCTAGTGAGTAAAATAAAATAAAAATAACAAAAATAAAATAAATACAAAGACTACATTAAATGGTAGTAGTCACTTTTTCTGAGAGTTTTCGTGATAGGTGATTTTCCTTCTTTCATTGTATTTTCTAATGTTCTCTAATTGATATACTTGTGCAATATAAACAACATTAGCACCAAAAGCACTTTCTCTCTTTTTCTGTGTTTTCAATGTGTGAGAAGTTCCCGGCTGCTACAGATGGAGACAGAAGGTAGTTTAAAAAGATGAAGTATATGGACTAGAAATGTTTATAGAAACCTGCAGAGGCCTCACAAGATGAAGGATTTGTTTTTTAAAAATCTTGTCTAAGCAAACCACAAGATCGCAAGCAAGATCTTCATGATGTATCTTTGGTGCTAAGTAATCTGAAATTCCTTGAGGGTACTAAAGCAATCACACTGAAGACTGCGTTACTTTTAATTATGAGTGCTCTATTGTAATCATGAGGGAAAAGGTAGGGCCAGACACTTCTCAGTAGGAGATTTACACAGTTTGGAAACTAGAATCTGAGTCTTATCTGTTTTCAGTCATAGGGAACTGATAAAAAGAATAACCAGAGGAGGCCTCCACCCATAAATGGAATTGAAGCTTCCCAACCCCTTTGGTATAAATTTTATCAGGCCCCAGTATCTCTCCCTAATTTGAAGCTGCTCTGTAAAAAGTAAGTCACTAAATTAAAGGAGTCACACAAGGTTAAAGCCAGAGCCAGGACCCAGAATCACAAAGACCCACATTGCCCCTCTAGCTAACCTCTCAAGGTTGGCCTCTATCACTGAGAGCTTTGCATAGACTTCAGGGCCCTGATCAAACAACAATGAAATACCCAGTTAGCTCCTAGACCCTAGGCAGACCAGAGCCCACCTTTACCATTAAAAGAAACGCACTGACCAATTGAAGGAAGCCCACCACAGCAGAGCATGCACTACTCAACCTGCATTTTGTACACTTCATAATCTTTAATTCTTTCAGAGAATTTAGAAATTCAGCCATAGCAGGCTGACTCCTGGACTCTGCATTGTAAACAAATTCCTACTTTATTTTACCACCCCCCAGTGTTAGTAATCGACTTGCTGCACAATAGGCATGTGGACCCTGTTTTGGGGGTTCTGTAGCTATTCCTCCAGCCAGTTTTGATGTGTTCTACAACAGAAGCTGTTAACCTAGGATCCCGATACTGTAAGAATGGCATAGATGTTGCCTTTCTTGATTGGCAGCTTTCTTGTTCTCATGCAAATCTGAGAAATACTCCAAAGGCCCCACTGTAAATGACAGTGCCTAATAATGAGGGCTTTAACTTCCGTACTTTCAGCTTCCTAAGGCATCACTTCCTTGAATCTTCCTCCTCTTGGTTCCCAATGGACCAGATTCTACCAGCATCAATCCATATTTCAGGGATATAAGTTTTCAAATGTGTCCAACATTTCTCTACCTACTTTCTTAATCAGACAATTGTCATTCTGATAGGAGAGGAGCAAGTAGCTAGTTTATGATCTGATGAGCTTGGAAGTACCTGCATGCCAGGACCTCCTACCCCATGTGTAATTCAATCCTTCTACTTGTCAATAATAGTGCCCTCTTTCCTGGATGCACCTATTTTATCTGGGACCTGAGGGGGAAGACACCATGAAGATATGGATATTAAGCTCCATGTGGAATTTTGTGGAGGTATCCTAAAACTCCAAGGTGGCAACCCTCAGACATCATAAAAGAGGCCAACAGCTCTCTTCTGGGTGTTTTCTCTGCTTCCCATCCCCCAACCCCCTTTCTCTTCCTGGCCACTGCCAGGACTGTTATTTCTCTGTGTGGGGCAAGCTATGCTCACATATGTGTGTTCACCCTTTCTCTTTTTAAATAAAACTTTGTCACTTTGTGTACCTTATACATTCTTGTACCTACAATGTTTCTTTAGGTCCAAAGCAAGAGCCTGGAAAAATTAGTCATACACTTTCTCACTTCTATTCTACACCTAGTTTTTATTTTTTAAAAGATTGATTTTATCTATTTGAAAGGCACAGCTACAGAGAGATCTTCCATCCTCTGGTTCACTCCCCAGATGGCTACAGCAGCTAGGGCAGGGCCAGAGCAAAGACAGGAGCCAGGAACGTCTTCTGGGTCTGCTATGTGGGTGAAGGGACCCAATCACTCAGGCCAGCTTCTGCTGTTTTCCCAGGTGCATTGACCGTGAGCTGGATCGGAAGTGAAGCCCTGGGGTGTGAACCTGTGCCCATATGGGATGCTAGTGTCACAGGCAGCAGCTTTAACTGCTACATCACAGTGCTGCCCCTTATACCTACGTTCTTGATACTGGCAAATTGCCACTGAATTCCTCTATGAGTACATGTCCACTGTCATCCATCTGTAAGCTGCTGTGCTTCTATAAATCACAGAATTCGACCATCAAGATCTCACTCAATAATACTGCCATCTCCACATATTTTACTGGATCAATAATTATTCTTTGTTGCCAAAAAAAACCCTTCAATTAGTTCAGAAATAAAATATTACAAGGTACATCTTATCTCTAACTTTAAATAACGAGTGGCTAAAATTATCTGCCAAACACAGAGAGCAGGATATCTAATAATAATTTAGTGTCGTGAAGTCAGAATCTCTTCTGAAAGAGACCCCAGGGTTTCCCACACTTTATCCCCCAGGGGTCTGTGTTGTGGTGTAGCAGGTTAAGTTTCTGCCTGCAGTACCAGCATCTCATATGGGTGCCAGTTTGTGTCCTGACTGCTCCACTTTCTTTTTTTTAAAGATTTATTTATTTATTTGAAAGTCAGAGTTACACAGAGAGAGAAAGAGAGGCAGAGAGAGAGAGAGAGGTTTTCCATCCGATGGTTCACTCCCCAGATGGCCACAATGGCCGGAGCTGCGCCGATCCTAAGCCAGGAGCCAGGAGCTTCTTCCTGGTCTCCCATGTGGGTGCAGGGGCCCAAGAACTTGGGTCATCTTCTACTGCTATCTCAGGCCATAGCAGAGAGCTGGACAGGAAGTGGAGCAGCCGGGTCTCGAACCGGAGCCCATATGGGATGCCGGTGCTTCAGGCCAGGGTGTTAACCCACTGCACCACAGCGCTGGCCCCTGACTGCTCCACTTTCAATCGAGCTCCCTGCTAATGTGTCTGGCAAAGCAGCCGAAGATAAGCCAAGTGCTTGGACCCCTGTCACCCATGTGGGAGACTCAAATGAAACTCCTGGCTCCTGGCTTCAGCCTGGCCCAGTCCTGGCAGTTGTGGCCATCTGGGGAGTGAACCAGTGGATGAAAGATCTGTGTGTGTGTGTGTGTGTGTGTGTGTGTCTCCTTCCCCCCCCCACCCCTAACTCTGACTTTTAAATAAATAAATATTTTTAAAAGATTTATTCATTTGAAAGTCAGAGTAACACAGAGAGAGAAGGAGAGACAGAGAGAGAGAAGGAGAGACAGAGAGAGAGAGAGAGGTCTTCCATCCGCTGGTTCACTCCCCAATTGGCCACAATGGCTGGAGCTGTGTCAATTCAAAGCCAGAAGCCAGGAGCTTCCTCCTGGTCTTCCCATGCCAGTGCAGGAGCCCAAGGATTTGGGCCATCTTCTACTGCTTTCCCAGGCCATAGCAGAGAGCTGGATTGGGAGTGGAGCAGCTGGGACTTGAACCGGCGCCCATATGGGATGTTGGCACTACAGGCGGCGGGGGAGTGGGAAAGGGGAGGGATGCAGATGGGAGAGACGATATGGGGGGGAAGCCATTGTAATCCATAAGCCGTACTTTGGAAATTTATATTCATTAAATAAAAGTTAAAAAAATGTAAGCAACAAATAAATATATTTACATTTGGTGTAAAAAAAATGAATCTGGATGTGAATGGCAGGGGAGAGGGAGTGGGAAAGGGGAGGGTAGCAGGTGGGAGGGACGTTATGGGGGGGAAGCCATTGTAATCCATAAGCCGTACTTTGGAAATTTATATTCATTAAATAAAAGTTAAAAAAAAAAGTAAATCTGAAAAGAAAAATGATAGCTCCCAAACAGTCCTGAAGGATTGTTCTCCTGAGCCTTTCTATGCAGATGGCTGTCTTCATCCAAGGAAAGTCATAAATTATAACAATGGTTACAATGGCAAAAACAGAAGCTATGCATGAGCTGTTACAACAGAGGCAAACATCTCAGTTTAGAATTGGGCTAAATTCTTGAGTATGAGGAAAAGTGGAAATGCCTGCTGTGGGCTTGCTCAACCTCCTGCTGGGCTTGTTCCAAGTTCTTGTCTCCATGTGAGAAAAGAATTCAAGGAGGAGATGGAAATGTGTACAGGAAAGCAAGATTCAGTGATACGACACCACACAGAGATTTGGGTCTCCCTTTTGTAGGGTAGAAGGTGGTGCTCATTGCAGGGCCCTAATTGAATATTCAAAGGAAGTTGAGTTTGGCCAGGGCTTGAGTACCATTCATTTCCACGGCATCAGGTACATGTGGGGCTGTAGCCCACACATGGTCATCTCCAGAAAGTGTCACGGCATGTATCCCTGATGGGCAGTGAAGCTCAAGTGCGTAAGGGGGAATGGGTGTGTGGAGCCTGCAGTCGCATTGCATGTATCTGGTTGGTGCACATGGAAGAGGGAGGGGTTTGGGGTATGCATGTGCTGCTGGCAGTGTTCAGCTCCTTCTCATTCACTACCAACCTACCTGTCCACTTCGGAAATGCACAATCAAGGAGCAGGGTGGAGGATGATGGATGGACAATTAGTAAGAGGAAACATCAGGTGGGGCAGTTCTGAATAACTGACCCATCAGGATTTTTGGTGAAAGTGGGCCAAGGTGATCAGACATCACCTGGGGGTGGCTGACATGAGGAATTTGGTCAGACCTTAAAGATAATCAGGTATCAGGGTGAGGAATTCTGACTAACCGGCTGGGCACAATCCTTGTTAAACTAATTTCATGGCGCCTCCACGTTGAGTTCAACTTGCACGTGGACATCATGGCATCTCCTCCTCCTTGGTCCAGAATGAGACACAGGTGCATCATGGGAAACTAGGCCTACTGGATTGACAGGTAAAGGGTAGAGTTACAATGCAGGACTAGAGGCAGAAATTATCAGGAACAGCTTCTGGCTCACCCACTCCTATCTAATATTCTTGCCTAGTTCCTCCATAGCACAAATACTTGAGATATCACAACTGCCTTCCCAGAGTATACATTTGTAGGAAGCTGGAGTTAGGAGTTGGAGCTGGGAGTTCAACCCAAGCACTCCGATATGGGACACAGGCTCCTGATCAGTGTAGATTAACTGCTAGGCCAAATGACCACTCCCTCATATTTCTTGTACACACATAATTGCAAAATACAAACACACTTTAATTGTCTTAGAGAACATGCCCAAGGACTAAGACTACTTGAGATCAGAAAGACCTGACTGAATGTTGGTCATCTGAGAGACATTCTCTTTTTTTGAATATTATATATCCATTTCTCATCGGATTGATTTTTCCTTCATTTTAAGTCATCACCTGCTGCATTCCAGTGAGATGGGGTGGAAGATGGAGTGGTTGAATCACCAAAGAATAATTCCTGTTATCCCAAGAATTGCAAGATGTGAGTTTGGCTCCTCTTGCTGCCCTGGAGATAAACAGACCCCAGCCTAGGCTGCTTCATACCAATTTAAGGGGCCAAAGCTGATTTGGATTGATCTATATCTGATTGCAATAAATTAGCATGCTAAATAACATATCCATGAGCCATCATGACAGCAAACATGAGACCATAAAAGGAGGCCAAAAGAGTAGTAGCTGGATCTGGAGAAGACTCTGTCCAATTCTGAGGATACCATGAAGATTGCTCTACCTACTAGAATATACCTCCCTCTTCGTTAAACAACCCATACAGAGATGGGCCCCTCTCCTCTGAGTTAGTCTGTACGCTGTAGTCTGTGTACTTTCTCGGTAAACAAGTACTGCTTGCTATTCTCAGACTTGCTCTAGATTTTTTTTCTTGTGGCCAAGTCAAGAACCTGGCCACTGAGCATTGTTCATTGTCTGTCATTAACAGGAAACTGGAATTCGAAGTGCAGCCACGACTCAAACCCAGGCACTCCAATGTAGAATGCAGGCATTCATGAGTAATGTCTTAACTGCTTGGCCAAAGGCCTGTCTTAATTGCCTTTTGTTTATTAAAGACCAGCCAATCCATCTTTGGAACTTAGTAGTGAGGATATTGGTTAAATAGCAGCAATAGTCTAGCATATAATGCAGGGAATTTCTGTGAATGCAAAAGAAAATCAAAGATGAGTAGTTGCAAGTCCAGTTTGAGTCCAGAGCGCAGCCAGTTGAGACTCTAGATGCTGGGCTCAAAGATGGCAGTCACACTCCAACAGATGTCTTGGTTTGCATTTTAAACGTACTTAATGCTGGCATGAGGTGTTATCAAACTGCGAGCACCTCATACAACGGAGGACATAAAGTTTGCCCATATATGTACTCCAGTGTTGACTTCTTAGAAGCTTCTATCAGTCATCCAAAATGCAGTTTTAGTTTTTACGAGCACCAAGTCAAGAGGATAGGAACCAAACTGGGAAAATTTTATTTGAAAAGGTGCAATGATGTATCAGAAGAAACTAGAAGAACTGAGAATTCAAAAGGGTGCTCTTCCATCTTTAGTTGGAATAATATCTGTCTTATAGGCACCCCCCTTTAGACTCTGTTTTTTTTTCCTTTTTTTTTTTTTTTTTTTTGACAGGCAGAGTTAGACAGTGAGAGAGAAAGAGAGAAAGGTCTTGCTTTTTCCTTTGGTTCACCCCCCAAGTGGCTGCTATGGCCGGCGTGTTGTGCCGATCCGAAGCCAGGAGCTAGGTGCTTCCTCCTGGTCTCCCATGCGGGTGCAGGGCCCAAGCACTTGGGTCACCCTCCACTGCCCTCCCGGGCCACAGCAGAGAGCTGGACTGGAAGAGGAGCAACTGGGACAGAATCCAGCACCCCAACCGGGACTAGAACCCAGGGTGCCAGCGCCGCAGGCGGAGGATTAGCCAAGTGAGCCTTGGCGCCAGCCTAGACTCTGTTTTATAAAATAAGTCAACTGTCATTCAGTTTGGCTTAATTACTTGCAAATGCACAGTAAGAATGATAATGTTTAAGTAGCCTATTTGGAATGTGCTTTGCTGAAACATTTCATAAGGAACTGACGTGGTATGAATAGGCAAACAGCTAGTTAAGCCTAGGTAAGCTGGAACCCTTGCAGCCCTGCTGTATAATTTTACCTCTTTACCTATCAGTTTAAAATACCCATCTTCCCAGAATGCACCTGGAAAGGGAGAGTGGCCATAATGACCATGTGGATATTAAATTCTATGTGGAGGAGCCATGAAATTCCCAGGAGCTTCAAGCATGCTACAGCACCACCTCCTACCTCATAAAAGAAGCTGATTTTTTGCCCTGATCACAGTTGGGGGGTGCTGTCCACGCTGTTTGCTCTCTGTTTGATCACCCTTCTGGCCTACTCTTGATGTGTGTTTCTCCCTTTAGGTCAGCCCTCACTCATGGGTGAATGTATGTTCACTTTCTCACCTTTTATTTTTAAAGATTTATTTTTTTATTTGACAGAGTTAGAGAAAGAAAGAGAGGGAAAGAGAGAAAGAGAAAGAGAGAGAGAGAGTGAGAGAGAGAGAAAGAGATATCTTCCATCCTGTGATTAACTACCCAGTTGGCAGACAGTGGCTAGAGCTGGGCCAGGCTGAAGCCAGGAACCAGGTGCTTCTTCCAGGTCTCCCCACATAGGTGCAGGAGCCCAGGTACTTGGGCCATCTTCTGTTGCATTTCCCCAGGCCATTAGCAGGGAGCTAGATTAGAATTGGAGCATCCAGGACACAAACTGGAGCCCACATGGGCGTTGAAGGTGGTAGTTTTACCTGCTATGTCACAACATCAGCCCCACTTTCTTACCTTTTAAATAAACCTTGTTTTCAAGATCCTGCATTGAAAATTAAGGTACAGGCCCATACCATAAACTCAGATTAGACTTTTAAGAGCTCTTTGAGGCCAAGACAACAAGTCAAGGAATCACTCTCAGGTTTTTTTGCAACCCTATAGATTTAAATGGATCACACTCATCTTGAGGTTGCCTAGTTATCTCCAGGTTCCTGGAGCTGCCAGGAAGTGACTTTCTTATGACGCTGGGAACCCTATAAGCCTTGCACCATTGTGGTGTTTCAAAGATGGCTTTGGAAGTCTTGACTCCTTAAAGCCAACTTCAATTCCTTAAACCGGATTCTCTGCACATAACTCCCCAATAGGACATTCTGGTGCAAACCTTGGTAATACATTCAATGTACCCAACTATGTCTTATATAAGAACAGATTCTTAGTAAATTTATGCCAATAACTAATTGCAGGGAAAGCAAGAATTTTCAAATTCTTTTTTTTTGTTGTTGTTGTTTTTTTGTTTTTGACAGGCAGAGTGGACAGAGAGAGAGAGACAGAGAGAGAGAGGTCTTCCTTTGCCGTTGGTACACCCTCCAATGGCTGCTGAGGCCAGCACACCACACTGATCCGAAGCCAGGAGCCAGGTGCTTCTCCTGGTCTTCCATGTGGGTACAGAGCCCAAGGACTTGGGCCATCCTCCCCTGCACGCCCTGGCCACAGCAGAGAGCTGGCCTGGAAGAGGGGAAACCGGGACAGAATCCGGCACCCCGACTGGGACTAGAACCAAGTGTGCCGGCGCCACAGGTGGAGGATTAGCCTATTGAGCCACAGCGCAGGCCAGAATTTTCAAATTCTTAAGGCATTGATCAAACAGAGAGAAAAGATAAATGTTTCATTTCTGGTTGGAAGCCTGTAATAGATGAAGAGAAAATAGCTTCTTAAATATGGAAAACAGAACACGAATGGGCCAGCAGTGGTCCAAATCAAAACCTATTCAGCCAGCGCCACAGCTCAATAGGCTAATCCTCCGTCTGCGGCTCTGGCACTCCAGGTTCTCGTCCCGGTCGGGGCGCTGGATTCTGTCCCGGTCGCTCCTCTTCCAGTCCAACTCTCTGCTGTGGCCAGGGAGTGCAGTGGAGGCTGGCCCAAGTGCTAGGGCCCTGTACCCGCATGGGAGACCAGGAGAAGCACCTGGCTCCTGGCTTCGGATCAGCACGGTGCACCAGCCTCAGCTCGCCGGCCGCAGCGGCCATTAGGGGGTGAACCAACAGAAAAGGAAGACCTTTCTCTCTATCTCTCTCTCTCACTGTCCACTCTGCCTGTCAAACAAACAAACAAAAAACAAACAAACAAACAAACAAAAAGAACCTTCCAGTCAGTCTTGGGCTCAGTTGTGTAAACCTGTCCTGGGAACTCACATGCAGCCCTGCGGTAAGGTCTCAAAGTTGTTGAAGCAAAACCATCATGAAGTGGTCTAACCTGTAGCTGATGGTGAAAGCTCTCAGCAAGGAATCAGAATGAAGTCAGAATGGATGACAAAAGACTTTGAATGCTCATAATTAAAGATGTGATAAGAGCAGTGGGCATTTGGAATAGAGGTTAAGACATCCGCATCCTATATCTAAGTGCGTGTGTTCAAATCCTGCCTCAGCTCCCAATTCTACATTCCTACTGATGCACACCCTGAGAGGCAGCTGCTGATAGTTCAATCTTAGGTCCCTAACAACACATGGGAGGCCTGGACTGGGTTCCCAGACTTGGCTTTAGCCCAGCCTAGCCCCAGCTGCTGCAGACATTTGGGGAGTGAACCAACAGATAGGAGATTCCTCTCTCTCTTTCTCACTATGCATTTCAAATAAGTACATTAAGACTTTATGAGAATTTGACAAAAATATTTCGTTACCTCTGTGGCATACAACATTTTCAGTAATAACTAGAATTACAACTGATAACAACAGGCCAGGAAATATCACAGGCAGGTAATTTATACAATTTATGAAATACTTACATTAATAACATTTACCAGTACAGCTATGGAAAGGTTAAGCATCACTTCTCATTGTATAAGGATCCCCATGAAATCATATATACTAAATAAGCCAAGTTGTTTTATAATTTTTTACAATGTGAAGGAGCAAATCTTTCAAGATTTTTATAGGGACCCACAAGGAAAACTCAAAGTCAGTTCAAGAACAAGAAGAAAATTTCACTTAGGATTTGATTGTGGGAAGGCAAAGTTTTCACAAGTATAAAAAAAATCTTAGCTCTTTTTAAAGTGAGAAGTCAAGGATATGAGTATAAAGCACAGATTTTTTTGTATGAAACAAAGTCTTGGTTTCCCAGACAGATTACATAAAAGGTAAAAAAAATACCTTTCATAATTTCTTTTATTTATTTGAAAGGCAGAGAGACAAAAAGAGATCTACCATTCAAAGGTTTGCTCCCCAAATGCCCACAACAGCTGGTGTTGGACCAGGCCAGCTTCATTAGTTACAGAACTCAGCTGAGGCCTCTCGCATGGGTGACAGGGACCCAAGTACTTGAACTATCAGCTGCTGCTTTCCCAGCGTGTACATCAGCAGGAAGCTGGAATCAGAAGTGGACGCAGAAGGGCCGGAGCTGTGGCATAGCAGGTAAAGCTGCCGCCTGCAGTGCTGGAGTCCCATATGGACATCGGCTGTTCCACTTCTGACCCAGCTCTCTGCTAAGCCTGGGAAAGCAGCAGAAGATGGCCCAAGTCCTTGGGCCCCTGCACCCACGTGGGAGACCTGAAGAAGCTCCTGGTTCCTAGCTTCGGATCTGCGCATCTCCAACTGTGCAGCCAACGAGGGAGTGAACCAGAGCTGGAAGACCTCTGTCTCTCTCTCCTTCTCTTTCTCTTTCTCTCTCTCTCTCCCCTTTTCTGAGTGACTCTGACTTTCAAATAAATAAATAAATCTTAAAAAATAAAAGTGGACCTGGGACCCAAACCCAGGCTGATATGGGATGTGGGCATTCTGATAGACCAATAATCCAGTAATACTTCATTATCTTAATTTTGCATCAATACACTTCTGACGTTAAAGTTCATTTGAAAAGAAAACAAAAATAAATCCATTCCAATCTTTGTCCAGCTTGATCACAGATGAATTCCTTTTTCAATGTTCCTTCAACACAAAACTTCTACAGAATTTTTCTATCCATTCAAGTTGTTTTTCTTTTATGTTTTCCTATTTCTCATTCTAGAAAAAACAGTCATCTACTTTGGGATAAAATTATTCATGTTTCCTTTAACAAAATCACACCCTGCATATCTCATACCTTTCCTTATCAAAAACACATCCTACTTTTCCTGCATACTTGGCCTGCAGTTTTCCCCTTTACCTTGGTTATTTCCAATAGTTTTATTTATTGATTGTAATTTTAATCATTAGTATTACTTCCTTTTTCAGAGAAACCTAGGAAGAATATATTTTTATAAAGATTTATGTATTTAAAAGGCAGAATTACAGAAAGAGATAAGGAGTGGGAGGGGGAGATCCTTCATCCACTGATTCACTCCCCAATGACTAGGGCTGGGCCAGGCGGAAGCAGGAGCCAGGAACTCCATCCTGGTCTTCCACCTAGGTGGCAAGGGCCAAAGTGTTTGGGCCATCATCCACTGCCTTCCCAGGCGCATTAGCAGGGAGTAGACAGGAAGCAGAGCAGCCAGGACTCGAAACTGTTACTCCAATATAGAATGCGGGCATCACAAACAGTGGCTTAACCCTCAGTGCCAAGCCCCTAGAAGGATATATTTTGATATATTTTGTGTATCTCACATAACAGGATTCTAGAGTGGACTAGAAGTTTATGAATACATTATTTCATAATTTCTGGAGGCAAATGCTTCCTCATAGTATAATATGTCAAGTTCATAAACAAAGTCAAATACACTTAGCCTCTCTGTATGACACAGAAAAAATGTTAAAACTCAAACTTGGTTATATATATTTCAGTAGTTTATCTCCCTTAGAAATTAATGAATAGCTATTACCTAACCTAGCTTTTAGATTGCAAATTGTCAGAGGATTTTGGAAACTGTTTTTAGGCAAATATACTATAACACTAAACAAAGTTGGATATCATTTCAAGTATCTTCTTGCTAAATATTTGCAACCCTACCCAAATAAAATCAAATTATATCTTCATATTATCGATAATGCTGACAAGTCAGAAAACACAGCTGTTTTGTTTTTAATTTTTTTAAATATTTCTTTCTTTTTTTTTTTTTTTTTTTTTTTTTTTTTTGACAGGCAGAGTGGATAGTGAGAGAGAGAGACAGAGAGAAAGATCTTCCTTTTGCCGTTGGTTCACCCTCCAATGGCCGCCACCGCCGTCGTGCTGCGGCTGGCGCACCGTGCTGATCCGAAGCCAGGAGCCCGGTGCTTCTCCTGGTTTCTCATGGGGTGCAGGGCCCAAGGACTTGGGCCATCCTCCACTGCACTCCCGGGCCACAGCAGAGAGCTGGCCTGGAAGAGGGGCAACTGGGACAGAATCCGGCGCCCTGACCAGGACTAGAACCTGGTGTGCCGGCGCTGCAAGGCGGAGGATTAGCCTAGTGAGCCGCGGCGCCGGCCAGATTTATTTATTTCTTTATTTGAAAGGCAAAGTTACAGAGAGGCAAAAAGAGAGAGAGAGAGAGAGAGAGAGAGAGAGAGAGAGAGAGAGAGAAAGTCTTCCATCCGCTGGTTCACTCCCCAATTGGCTGCAATGGCCAGAGCAGTGTAGATGTGAAGCCAGGAATCAGGAGCTTCTTTCGGGTCTCCCATGCAGGTGCAGGGGCCCAAGAACTTGGGCCATCTTCTACTGCTTTCCCAGGCCATAGCAGAGAGCTGGATCAGAAATGGAGCAGCTGAGACTTGAACTGGCACCCATATGGGATGCCGGCAACACAGGTGGTAGCCTTACTTACACTACTCCACAGCGCCGGTCCCTGGTTATATTTTTATAATTTTTTTGCAGTGACCCCAAGTTTTTTTTTTTTAATGCATGTAATTACTTTCCCAGAATTCCAAATGTTAAAGTAACTACAGTGTTGAGACACCCTTGCGGTTTCCAGACACCTAATGTCAAGACTGATCTGCTGTATCTTGTTTTTTCTTTAGATACACTATCCAAGTTCATATTGATCTTACTTATAAGATAACATTCTCAAATTAGTCCACATATGATCCAAAAGTTTGGTCTTATTGTCCTACTCAGCTATTAAATGAGCCAGAGCTTGGGTCTACATAGAGCAAGATGATGAGCAATAAGAAAATAGAATTTTACTGCTACTTTTAAAACTTGCATTGTTGGCCGGCGCCGCGGCTCACTAGGCTAATCCTCCACCTAGCGGCGCCGGCACACCGGGTTCTAGTCCCGGTCGGGGCGCCGGATTCTGTCCCAGTTGCCCCTCTTCCAGGCCAGCCCTCTGCTGTGGCTAGGGAGTGCAGTGGAGGATGGCCCAGGTGCTTGGGCCCTGCACCCCATGGGAGACCAGGAAAAGCACCTGGCTCCTGGCTCCTGCCATCGGATCAGCGCGGTGCGCCGGCCGCGGCGGCCATTGGAGGGTGAACCAACGGCAAAGGAAGACCTTTCTCTCTGTCTCTCTCTCTCACTGTCCACTCTGCCTGTCAAAAAATAAAAATAAAAAAAAATAAAAAATAAAATAAAATAAAAACTTGCATTGTTGAGGAAGATACTTTTATTGTGCTGATTAATGAAATGACTAACATACATATCAGAAGTTAGATAATTCCTTACCCTTAGGGTACTGTATATAGTAAACGTCTTCAAATATTAGCTGACCAGATCAGTGAAGTCATTTCCCTTTTGCTATTGCAACTTGATTTTGTTTACTTTGAAGAGAATTGATATTTTAATTCTTCAATTGTAAAAAAATTATAGCACTGGATAACGTCCTCTGTACAAATAATAACAATGATCCGAATTTATGAATTAAGGAACCATTTCAGGAATTGTTGGAAGGTGAGTTATTCTATCCTTTTTTTTTTTTTTTTTTCTGACAGGTAGAGTGGACAGTGAGAGAGACAGAGAGAAAGGTCTTCCTTTGCCGTTGGTTTCACCCTCCAATGGCTGCCGCGGCCAGCGCACCGCGCTGATCCGATGGCAGGAGCCAGGTGCTTCTCCTGGTCTCCCATGGGGTGCAGGGCCCAAGGACTTGGGCCATCCTCCACTGCACTCCCGGGCCACAGCAGAGAGCTGGCCTGGAAGAGGGGCAACAGGGACAGAATCAGGCGCCCCGACCGGGACTAGAACCTGGTGTGCCGGCGCCGCAAGGCGGAGGATTAGCCTAGTGAGCCGCGGCGCCGGCCTGAGTTATTCTATCCTAACTAGCTTCAGCTGCCATGCTGTATGCCCAGAAACAATCCATTTCAACTCCTGAACATTTGGTTTTGAACGCTTGTTTGAAGCATTTCGATACAAGCTCTTGCCAGAAGGTCACATCTCTGCCATTTATCTTGGAATGTTTCTGAAGACATTCTGTCCCTTCTGTTAACTCTACACACTCTGTGCTTGGGTCTCCAAGGCAGAGACAGACAAAGCCGACACAGAAGGCTTCGCTTTGGAAAATGAGATCCTGCAGTGGCATGCCTTAAGTTGAGCTTCCCGTCTTTCAAATGAAGGCTATTTCTCCTTTCAAAGGCAACTGCTCTTAAATGAGTGAATAATAGAGTTGCAGAAACTGAAAGGCAGTAGTGGCTTTGACTTTCCAACACACCTTCTCCAATACAATCACTTCCATTCTCATCAAGTCTGAAACCGTGAACCTATACTGACTTACCCGGATCAAGTCAGTTGCCAGTGGGACATTCCTTTCCTCTTCTATTGATTTTACAGCCAAATAAAAACAGCTCATACCAACACACCCAAGGTGCTTGGGCCGTACCTTCATTTTAGACAGGTATCTGTCCAATGAATTCACAGCTAGAGAAAATGTCTCTGAGGCAAAGCCAAAAACCTGAGTTAGACCAAGATCTTGTACTCTGAAGTCCCTCTGAGTACTTTGCAATCATTCTGAGGCCATTATCGTGTGCAGACTCAATTAGTCTCAAGCTGCAGACCTTTGGCTGACATCTAGACTCTTGTTTCAACAGTGTTCAGCTGGTGTAGCAGTTTCTGAGAGCCAGTTGTTGTCAGTACTTCCATCATCTTGATAGTGGCTGCAGCTCCTCAGTGGTAACCTCCCTCCCCAGGCCTGCTCTCACCTCACCACCACGACACCAGATTCCAGAGGTCTATGAGATGAGGGACTCTCGGGCTAGAGGGGAGAGGCCCGGGGAGGGGGAGCCATCCTGGGTGAAGGTCTTCACAGCCCCGCCAAGATGACACTGCTCTCCAGAGGGTCAGCTCGGAGCCAAAGGGCCCCGTTGTTTTTAATTTTTAATTAGCATCCAATAGTGGCATATGACTCTGGGGCTCAACATGAGACCCCCAATAATATATGAGTATGCAATGTATACTGATCTTAGTAGGACAATCAGCATCTCCTTCTCACTATCACCACCCTGTGTTTAGTAGCTTTGAGCACCTCCTCTCCAGCCACTCATAAAATATATTGTAGGTCACTGTGAACTCTAGTTCCCCAACTGTGCTGTAGAATAGCAGAATTTATACCTTTTATCTGATCATGTTTTATTTTTTAAATATTTATTTATTTGTTTGAAAGGCAGAGTTACAGAGAGCCAGAGGCAGAGAGAAGAGAGAGAGAGAGAGAGAGAGAATCTGCTGGTTCACTCTCCAGATGGCCACAACAGCCAGAGCTGTGCCAATCCAAAGCCAGGAGCTGGGAGCTTCCTCTGGGTCTCTCTCTCTCAAGTGCAGAAGCCCAAGGAGCTGGATCAGAAGCGGAGCAGCCGGGACTCAAACCGGCGTCCATATGGGATGTCGGCAGCAGCTTTACCCGCTACGCCAGTGTCAACCCTCTGACCGTGTTTTGGTACCCGTATTCCAACCTCCCTCTATCTCCCCTCTTCTATCCCTCCTCCAATCTCTAGTAACCACTACTTTAAGTTCAGAGCAACTTAAAAAAAATCCACACATGAGAGAGAACATGAAGCATTTGTCTTTCTGTGTCTGGCTGATTTCACCTAACAGAATGAGCTCCAATTCCATCAATGTTGTTGCAAATGTCAGGATTTCATTCTTTTTTTATACCCAAATAGTATTCCAATGTTTCTACAGCACACAACGTTCTGCCACAAAAGGGTTAAAGAGGAGTCACTGTGCACTAACTCCCCATGAAGGACCTCTGTCCTCAATGAGTTGTATTCTGAGAGTTAACTGTAAAACTTGTTCTCAGTTTGTGTGTGTGTATGTGTGTGTGTGCAAATTGTCAAAATCTTTACTTAGTATAGAGTTGGTCTTCTGTGTGCAAAGTTAATCGAAAATGAATCTTAATGAAGAATGAGACTGGTAATGGAAGAGGAAGAAAGGGGAGGGATGAGAGTGTGGATGGGAGGGCGGCATGGTGGGAAGATCACCATGTTCCTAAAGTTGTACTTTGGAAATTTGCATCCCTTAGATTAAAAAGTTTCTTTTGGGAAAAAAAGGAAAAAGATGTTACACAAAATACAAATGACTTAAGAGAAGTGCTCAGGGAGGCAAAGAGGACCTGGGATAGTCTCCAAAGTTCCAAGCTTTTCTTGCTCAGATCTTTAGACAGCGGCTCAGGAAGAGCAAGGCTAACAGCGTGCCTAGCGTCCCTGAAAGCTGTGATACAAGAAACATCCAGCACCTGCTGCTCTGCTACAAAGGAAGAAGTCCTCCACCACCTGCATCCACGTCAGCAGCCGCCGTGGATGTGGGGTCCACGAATCTGCTGCAGAGGACATGTTCCAGGAGCCCAGCGAATACCCAGGCCAAAGTCAGGGGTGAAACCTGGAACTCTGCTCACACGCATCTGAAGGCTCGGTCTATTTTGCAATCCAGGTGCATTTTTGAGGCATCCAAGCAAGGGGCTTGGTCATAGCCCTAGTAATGTATATGTATTCTACAAAGGAGATACTCAGCGTAATTTTGAAATTTCTGATTTGAAAAAGTTTGATTTGATTTGAGATCCATTACAAGTATCACAGAAGTTTTATCACTACATTTTGTCATGTAAGGTTCATTATATAATTTCTATATGTAATTTCAACAATTTATATATATTCTTTATATATTATTTCATTAATTCTGAGTTTTATTATGTTATTTGATGCAAAATGCATTTAAAAGATTTTTCATCTGTTCTGTGTAAACCAGTTTTTTTTTTTCTTGATAGTGACTATCAAGAATCTGAAAAGATTGAGCCGGCGCCGTGGCTCAATAGGCTAATCCTCCACCTTGCGGCGCCGGCACACCGGGTTCTAGTCCCGGTTGGGGCGCCGGATTCTGTCCCGGTTGCCCCTCTTCCAGGCCAGCTCTCTGCTATGGCCAGGGAGTGCAGTGGAGGATGGCCCAGGTACTTGGGCCCTGCACCCCATGGGAGACCAGGAAAAGCACCTGGCTCCTGGCTCCTGCCAGGATCAGCGCGGTGCGCCGGCTGCAGCGGCGGCCATTGGAGGGTGAACCAACGGCAAAGGAAGACCTTTCTCTCTCTGTCTCTCTCTCTCTCACTGTCCACTCTGCCTGTCAAAAAAAAAAAAAAAAAAAAAAAAAAGAATCTGAAAAGATTGTCATTAAAAAGCTTTGGGCCGGCTCCACGGCTCACTAGGCTATCCTCCGCCTTGTGGCGCCAGCACACCAGGTTCTAGTCCCAGTCGGGGTGCCGGATTCTGTCCCAGTTGCCCCTCTTCCAGGCCAGCTCTCTGCTGTGGCCAGGGAATGCAGTGGAGGATGGCCCAAGTCCTTGGGCCCTGCACCCGATGGGAGACCAGGATAAGTACCTGGCTCCTGCCATCGGATCAGCGCAGTGCGCCGGCCGCAGCGCACTGGGCATGGCAGCCATTGGAGGGTGAACCAACAGCAAAAGGAAGACCTTTCTCTCTGTCTCTCTCTCTCTCTGTCCACTTTGCCTGCCAAAAAAAAAAAAAAAAAAAAAAAAAAAAAAGCTTTGACAAGGAGGTGAGAATAGTCCTTACAGGTGTAAAAGCCAATTTTTAAAAACTTTTTTTTTTTCACAGACGTAAGCTCAAGTTTAAAAATTCTCCATGGATGTTATTTACAAGATCCATGTATAGTCAATATCTAAATTTCCCCCTCAAATTTTGTACTTTATTTCTTTGCATATAAAAATGTCGGGGGGACAGTGTTGTGTTCAGCTGCTTAAGCTGAGGCGTGCAGTACCAGTATTTCATATGGGAGTGCCTCTTTGTGTCCCAGCTACTCTGCTTCTGATCCAGCTTCCTGCTAATGCACCTGTGAAGGCAGTGGAGCCCCACGTGCTTGGACCCCTGCCACTCAATCAGGAGACCAGGATGGAGTTCCTGGCTCCTAGATTCAGCCTGGCTCAGCCCTGGCTATTGCAGCCATTTGGGAAATGAACCAGATGATGGAAGGACTCCATCTGTCTCTCTCTGTGGCTCTGCGTTTCAAACAAATAATAAATCTTTTAAAACAAAACCATTCTCAATTTTCCCTAAGTTCCAGAGGGAAGCCCCCAGCTCCCTCCGATTCTTTGTGTATTAGCCTGGATCCCCTAGAGACAGAATTCCAGGCAGTAGGTTGGTTGGGCTAGGGCCTGAGGAGAAGCTACTGAAGGAAGCAAGGTGAAGGGAAGAGACAAGACTGGATGGAGGGCTGGCACCGGCACTGTGACGCAATGGGTTAACACCCTGGCCCAAAGCGGCGGCATCCCACATGGGCGCCGGTTCCAGACCTAGATGCTCCACTTCCAATCCAGCTCTCAGCTGATGGACTCGGAGCTCTGGAGCTGGGATAACCATTTAGAGCTGTCTCCAGTTGAGAGAAGGGGTTAGGCCTGAGTACTCAGTCCCATCCCTGCTATTCATTAAGCCTGCCAGGAAGGGGTGTAGCCTTGAGTGGCCTGCTCTGTGAACTGTCAGAAACCCGTTTCCCCAGCAGGTTGGAGGTGGTAAGTCAACCTGGGCAGAGCACTACGGAATCAGCCGGTACTGAGGGGCTCAGGAAGTAAGGCTGCTTTACTGTAGCAACTGACTCAGCACTCATTTGAATTGCTTACCTCCAGTCTACCTTTCCTGAAATACTTTGTACTTCCCAAGTTTTATTCCACATTGTGGATAATGACACCATCATTTCACAGCACTGCTGGCTACATAATACTATAAATTGATTTAGATACTATGATTTTTTCATTGCTACTATTATAAAAATTCGGGGGAGTGTTTACAGCTTCATTCTCTGTCTCTCACATACATACATACAGAAAGCAAGAGAGAGAGAGAGAGAGAGAGAGAGAGAGAGAGAGAGAGAGAGAGAAATGAAAGAGATCTTCCTCTGGTTCACTCCCTAAATGCCTGCTAAAATGGCCAGGTGTGGGCTGGGTCCAAAACTAGGAGTTGGGAGCTTATTCCAGTTCTCCTGCATGGCTGGCTAGGAACCCAATTAACTAGAGCCATCACTGCTGCATTCGTAGGCAGCAGGTGTGGATTAGCAAGAAGATGGAGGCAAGCATGGAGCTGTATGCTGACCCCAGGTACTCCAGTGTGGGATGCGGGCATATTAACTGTTAGGCAAAACATCCGTGCTTTCATTCAAAATCGTATTGTCAGCCCACACACATAGTATCATATTCAATAAATTATTTACTAAATGAGAGATCAAATGAATGAATGAAAATACCAGCTCTCTTTTTTTTTTTTTTTTTTTTTTTTTTTTTTTTTAATTTTTTTTTTTATCTTTTATTTAATGAATATAAATTTCCAAAGTACGACTCATGGGTTACAATGGCTTCCCCCCCAATACCGTCCCTCCCACCAACAACCCTCCCCTTTCCCACTCCCTCTCCCCTTCCATTCACATCAAGATTCATTTTCGATTATCTTAATATACAGAAGATCAGCTTAGTATACCTTAAGTAAGTATTTCAACAGTTTGCTCCCACACAGAAACATAAAGTGAAAAATAATAGATGATTTTTTTTTAATGATGATGAAATCAGATCAGACCTATTGTCATGTTTAATCCCAGTGAGAGTCAAGTTGGGAATTGAAAATTTCTTTTTTTTTTTTTTTTTTTTTTTTTTTTTTTTACAGAAGATCAGTTTAGTGTACATTAAGTAAAGATTTCAGTCGTTTGCACCCCCATAGAAACACAAAGTGAAATATACTGTTTGAGTACTCATTATAGCATTAAGCCTCAGTGTACAGCACGTTAAGGACCGAGATCCTACATGAGGAGTAAGTGCACAGTGACTCCTGTTGTTGACTTTACCTATTGACACTCCTGTTTATGGCATCTTGTTCTTGCTTTATGCTGCTGTCTTTCCCAGCAAACTACCCTGTTACAAAATATATTTGAATGGCCATAACACAAGCATAACTTGGTCACTCCCTTAGACATCAAAGGAACTGACAGGTTCGTGAAAGATCTTTTGATGAGTTGTCCTACCCAAAAATTTACAGGGTAAAATTTAAGGCAAATAATTTCCTTGATTCAACCCACAATTGCCTCAAATTTTTTAAATGCTTTTTTTTTTTGTTGTTACTATTCATCATCCAGAATAGAACTGTCAGTTCTATAGAAAATGAAGATCCCCAGGTGCATACATTTCCACTGTGGAATTGTTATCTACTTGAGTAGATTTGGAACTGGGGAACACAGACTCAGTGGTATTTTCAACTTCTTCTCTCATTCAGGATGTTGTCTTGGCCTGATAATTCTCTCTCTTGGTCGAGTAATAGATTTCTCTTTTGGATGTTTATAACTTATTTGAAAATTCCGTAGCACAGTTCCTAACTTCTGAGTGGACTTTTTGCTATTCATCTCTTTGGAAATTATTTCATCTATTTCTAACTGTCTCACTAGGGATAAATGGTCACAGCAGTGTTTTGTTTTTGTTTTTGGTCTTTAATCAGAGTAGCCACTTTCTAAATATTTTTCAGTGTTTTCAGATGTCTCCTCTAACCATCTAATCAGCTAGCACTTTGGGACTTCTCATTTTCTTTTACAATCCATGGAGCATATAAGTCATTTCAGATTGTACAGGACATGAGACACACTTTTGACTTTGCGCAGTAAATACAATACAAAATATTTATGAACATTTATTATTACCATGTTTTACATATCATTCCTGCTTTGTATAACACTCCATTAAATCCTTTCACCTTTTTTTCATTCTTGACAAAATATTATCATAATCAATTTTTTGAATGAGAACTCTAAAATTAGATGAGTTATGCAATTGCCCATCATCAAACTACCAGTATAGAGACTGGAGCCAAATTTCAAAGCTTAGCTTATCTGTAATATTTCGCTGTCTCATGTGCATATCTGTCCTTAAAATGTCAAGTCCCCTTCACAATCCTGTTAGTCTTGTAATTCCCATAACACTAAATAAGAACATGTTATGCAGTGACTGCTGGAGATATGAGTCTGTTTTTCAACTGTGTCCAATGTCAGTCTTCTCTGTTATGCCAGTGTGATTGGAGGTAGACATGGTTTGGGAGAGGCTCTTCTGGGTTCCTGCATTACTCCTCCAGATTATAACCAAATTTCCCAAGGTAAAAATATTGCTCGCTATTGAGGGTGAGAACACTACAGTGGATGGACTACTGTAAATTAATTGACCACTTAACCCTTTCATGCTCCCTCTGTGTAAGTCGTTGACTTTTTACCATCACCACCGTGATATCACCACTGCTGCTGCTTTAAAAAAATATTCTTGCATTTCAGGCCCATTTTCCAAGTTGCAGGTGTTCAAGAGCATTTTTTTTTTTTTTAGTATTTTCTGAACTCCTGCCTACGATTAACTCTTATTTCCCCAAGAAGTCCTGTACAAAAATGTTCTGTGAGTCCAGCACTCCATTCCTTATAATTCTGGTAAAATAATGGCTTCCTCCGCTTTTAAACTAAACATTAAATATAAGCCAGAATAAATAAATCAAGCTAAATGAAACAGAAGAGGCAAAGGATTGGGAATTTTGATTGGGAATAAGGACTTCATTTTGTTTATCTAGAAAGATGAAACAAATGAGAATAATGTTAAGGAGTGAACTATGCTATTAGATTACTAAAATTTATTTTTGAATTATAAAAATTAGGTATAGTGCTGGTTTAAGAATTGAGATAATTCTTAACAAATATTCTAGAACAAATATGACAATCTTAATACAGAATTTAAAGCAGCATAAGTCCTTAGGGAAATGGTGTATTATTTCTAATGTTGTGTTTGGAAGAACCAACTATTTTGATAAAAAGGCTGCTCATCAATTTGTAATGTATCCAAGATACATTGAAATTTGATTGAAAGCTTAAAGGGTAACAACTAAGAGCATAAAATACATTTGAATATTTAATACATGCATGAGGGAGAATTTTGTAAGCATAAAATTATTGTAATGCATCATGAGGATAGAATTTTCAATTCCATAAATTTAAATCTTTATGATATCAAAACAGTAATATTTTCTATACTATTAAAAGTTTATTTCCCTTTATATATAAATAATAAATATAAATCAGCAAAATGGTCAAATTTCTGAATAAATATTTTATATAAATTATATAATTAATTCAGAGGTTTAGGAAAAAATCTAACTCATTAGTCAGAAATGCAAATAAAAGAATATCAGCATAGCATAATAGCTTATAAGTTGACAACAAGAAAGTATAATAGTGAGTTCCACTTGGGAGGGAGAGAATCTGCATTGAAGTATCAAGCATTGGAGTATGGGCCATAACCATTTACAAATATGACATATATTTTAGCATATGTAATATACAGTTGTATATTTTTTCTAAAAAGAATGACATTGTTTTAGTATTCATTGATACCTGTAAGTGCTAATGTTTCACTACAGCATATAAGGTTTTAAAAAACATAGTTCAAGACATTTTATCTTTATATATATTTATAATGAAAAAATTTTCATACTTAAACCCATGCATTATTTTCCTTTGCAAATATAATACAAGCATGATCTTAGCTCATGACTTTAGTTTTTCTTCCTTAGCTTCTTCTCACATTTTGTTTGAACCACAGAAATACAAAATGAATACTAGGTAAGTGTTTTTAAAAATAGATTATTTTCCCAGGTTGAATTTCCAGCAGAATCTTTTGTTCCAAGCCACTGAATGCATTTCATAAGAATGAGTCACTTCAAAATGAGATTTCTTGGATTATAAGTACAGTGTGCATGTGTCTGGGAAAGAAAAATAAAGAAGAAAGAGAAATATTAAAAAAAAAAAAAACAGATGAGTAAGTTAGCATAGCCAAAGGGCAGCAACATCTGATGTGGTGACAAGCTTTGCATGTTTCATGTATTAATGCAGTTTCCATAGCAGCCACCACATCACATGATAGTTCAAAATAATTTGTAATTGCCAAGACCTCTTAAAGGGAAACACACCCGACTCTGATACAATTTTTAAAATCAACAAAATGTTTTTGACTCTAGATGCTTGACTCTGGCTTGGTAATGAAACTTCGTAATGGACACAACCTCCAAATCTCTATTTCCTCATCCACGAGATGAGGATAAAATCATACACTGTCCCTCCTCACAGGATCAATGAGTGATAGAATCAACATGCTCTGCAATGTAAAATGTTCTCTGCAAAGGCCCAGCCTAGTTAATCTATAGAACCAAAGACCTGGAACACTGAAGAGGTGTCAAAGGTCACTGGATTTCAGACCTTCACTGTCCAAGTGAGTCACAATGCACTAAACTTGTCTGCAGGCCCACATTAGCTAAGCGGCCAGGCCATGGATCTCCTGGGCCTTTGCCCCTCTGTGTCTGTAGTCTGCAAATGCTTGGGACCCAGCACTCCTCCCACTGGCCCAGCACACCACCTCCTCTGACTGCTGCAGACCTCAGAGGAAACAGGCAAGCAGAGGTGGAGCTGACTTCTAGTCGGCCATGCAGAATTTCTAGTTTATCTTTGCCACGGTGGGAGACTTACTGTTAATCCCACATTGAGTCCCGGAGCGCACAGTTTCTCTAAGCTCTTTCAGCCTTTCTGGTGTTTGAGAGTGATCTCTGTTATAACTAGAATTCTAATAGACATTACAAGCATCTAAAAGTGTCTAGGCAGTATGTAAATCAAACAGGGGAGAAAAATCTGTCTCCAGGAAGAGTTATTATCCAGAGTACTCTTAATTGAAATGATGTCACATCATTTTCTAATTTTAAATGTGTACAGTATATTTTAACCTGGGGGTGCTTTTTTGTACAGATACAACTTAATTTTCAAATAAATCTCCATTTTGGAATGAGAAAAAGGATTTTCTGAAATACTAAAATTCTCCTTGTGAGGTTAATACTGGAGCGAAGATTTGAACTCAAGTTTTGTTTTTGCTTTTACCATTGCTCAGTGATGGCTATACCACCAGAAAGTGACTTTGATCAGTTTTACAGATCTAGTGGATTGTGCTTGTGTAGACTGGAATGGAGGCATCTCAACACAGAGACCAAATTCAGTCTTGGCTTCTGTACCCCTTTCTTCTGGCTTCAGCTGCTAACCTTAGTTCCTTTCTTCTATCTTTCCTACTCAGTTCAACTCAGTCACTCAGCTCTTGGCTATAACACTGATCACTGACCATGGCCATCTTGATTTGACTGTACCATTCCCCATGGACAAATTCACCTAGCCTGTCCAGACCTGGTGGATAAATTCACTAACTTCCTGTCACCAATAATTTATTCTTGACCGAACATAATCTAATCCCAGTTAGCAAATTCAAAAGAGATAGCAGGGCAACCATAGATTGCCTGTTAGATTCTCTGCAGCCACTGAGTTTCCTGAGGGAGAGGCACTCAGTAGGTCTTTTGCCATAAGATTCTGTACCTAAAGATGATTAAACAATAGGGTAATTTCAGAAGCCTATTTGGATCACCAAGAATAAGAGCAAGCCCTCCTGACTAGGAAGGAGCCTGGGGAAAGATTGGGAGGAGAAGTTTAATCAAAAATGTAGAGTTAAATGGGGTAACCAGTTGATTTACACATGCATATGTATTATTTAAAAGACAACTGCTTGTTTACCTGTTTAATTTTTTAAAAGAATTATTTATTTATCTGAAAGGCAAAGCTAGAGAGAGAGAGAGAGGGAGAGAGAGAGAGATTGACCTTCCATCTTCTGATTCACTCCCCAAACAGCTGCAACAGCTAGGGCTTGGCCAGGATGAAATCAGGACCCCAAAACTCCATCTTGGTTTCTCATGTGGGCAGAAGGGAGCAGGAAACTAGATCAGCAGTGGAGCAGCACTGCATCATGGGATGTGAGCTACCCATGTGGAGGCTTAACCCAAGGAGCCATACCATCAGTTCCACTTTTCACTTTTTTCCTTCCTTTAAAATGGTAACCCCAGAATAGTAAGTGTGTTGGTTGTTCACTACTTATTACCTCACACAGCACCTAGCACTTAGTAAATAGTGTTCTAGATTTTAAGTGAATACAAAAAAAACATCCTCTGCATAAAACAATGTACAATAGACAACTAAAAGTAGCTTTCCTACTCTCCCGCAGTGAATTACATGTAGTTTCAGCTGATTGTTGTGCAGCTACATTTCACCTCTTGTCCTTGCCCATTTGGAGTTGGTTTCACTTGTCTGGTGACAAGAAGAGGAACAAAAATGAGAGCTGGAGTTGCTGATACAGGAGAAAGAACTCATTTAAGATGCAATACAAATAAAATGCTCTATTAAAAAGATTTATTTATTTTATGAATTTGAAAGGCAGAGTGACTAAGGGCAAAAGAGACAGAAAGTGAGAGATCTTCCATCTGCTGGTTCACTCCCCAGATGGCTACAAGAGCCAGGGCTGGGGCAGGCTGAAGCCAGAAGCCAGGAGCTCATTCCTGGTCTCCTAGGGGATGACAGGGAAACAAGTACTTCAGCTGTCATCTGCTGCCTTCCCAGGTGATTAGCAGAGGCTGGATCAGCAGTGGAGCAGTCAGAACTCAAACTGGTGCTATAGTATGAGATGTGGGCATCCCAAGAGGTGACTTAATCTGCTAGGCCACGACTCCAGCCCCCAGCTGCTCTATTGATTGACTCATCCCTTGCAGAAAATTTACAAGGGAATCTCTTTGAGCAGCAACAGTTTCGATTTTGGCAGAACATTTGAAAAGCAATAAAGCTTTTGGCAGTAATATGGCTTTGCAAAACAATTACTGACACATATTTTAATTAGCAATTGAAAGAAATTATTTGAATTTTTTATTCTGTAGGTAAATTGAACTAAAATTAAACTAGATACATCAACATTATTGGATCATCAAAGTTTAAATTCTAATAAAGTTTCAGATGGAAGTTAAATAGCAGAGAAGAACCTCTGAAGACATTCTCCATCTCTTAATATCAGTGCTGCTACAGTCAGACTTCAAGAGGCCTCTCCTCCACTGTACAATCTTCAGATAGGAAGTAAGACAAGATTTCTAGGTTATTAGTCCTACATTATTAGTTTCAGTGTCTAAAAATTGGACTACAAGGTAGATCAAGAGAGATGGGCAGAAAATAGATTGATATATATTCATTCCTGTGTAAAATAAGAATCATTTATTCTGTTTTATACTTAAAACAACAGTGAACTGGTCACCACTCAAAACTACTATTTATATGCTGGTGTTTTCTTATTTTTAAACATTTTTATTAATATAAAGAGAACAGATTTCATATATTTCATAGATATATATAATTACCATTACTTTAATTCCTTGAAATTTGTATAACTTCTGCAATAGGTAATATGCTGGCATTTATAGAATATAGTATACATACTGGCATTCCTGAACTGTAATACATCCTAATGACCTTGTCTACTTTATAAGTCACTTTCTCATTATGTGTTTATATCAAAATCTACCACCACCCTTCTCAGTATTCCACTGCTTCACCATCACTGACAGCTTTTATCTGTTAGGAAAATCATGCATTAGGACACGTCTCATAAGAGGTATTTACCTTATAAATGGAATAAAGATCCTCTTGAGACCATCAGTCCCACCATTTTACACATTCTGGGTCCCAGGGGACATCAGCTCACCTGGCTGGGTTGGAGCCAAAGTCCCTGACAACTAGCTCTCAGTTAAACTTTGTACTCTAATTTTTTCATAATGTTCGTACACATGCATTACTTATATTACAAACATGACAAAATCACATAACTATATACATTGCAAAACTGCACACATTATATACATTATAAATGCACTCATTAAATGCATATAAAAGCCAATTTTTAATTTGTCCATTCCTGTTGTTAGTTTCTTCCCTTTCTATGAAGAATACATCAAGAATACCAATGTTGGGATGGACACTTGACTCTATAGGTAGGATACTACTTGGGATACCTGCATCTGATAACAAATGTGCCTTGGTTTGACTGACAGCTCTGCTCCCAACTCCAACTTCCTTCTAATGCACACCCTGGGAGACAGTAGGTGGTGACCCAAGTACTTGGGCCCCTGCCACACATGTGGGAGACTTAAATTGGGTTCCTGGGTCCTAGCTTCAGCCTAAAACAGCCTTAGCTTTTGTGGATATTTGGGGAACGAATCAGTAAATGGGAGACCTCTCTCTCTCTCTCTCTCCTTCTTTTTCTCTCTCTCTCTCTCACACGCACCTTCAAATAAATTTAATTAATTGCTTTTCAAAAAAAGAGAATAGCAATGTTGAACAGGATTCACAAATAATTACACTGTATCTAGTTTGTCTGATGTCATCTTGCCCTAAGCTACAATCGCTGAGCAAAATCTCAGCTCTGTTAACCCACAAAGACAAGAATACTTATTCAAATAAGCTCGGCATGTCTTGAAAAATCACTCAAACATTATTAATAAGTTTAAGGATATTTGGTCAAAGAATTTAAATATGCAACCATTCAGATTGCAGGACAATGAAGCAATCATCTAATACTCTAATTCTTGGACTTTAAATGAGTCAACATCATGCTGCTGCTTAGGCTCCATTCTTCAAGCCATCAGACAAATTACAGCTTTTAGGTAATGGCATATCTCAAGGGACAGATGCCCATTAGTCTAACTCTGAATCCGATGAGTGTTCAATAAATGTTGATGACAATCCAAGCCATTGAACAGGAAGACTCGAATCTAATTATTGAATCCTGTCTCCCTTTTACTAAGTTCATAACTTGGACAAGTTACTCATTCTTTGAGCCCTCATTTCTTTTCTTCTTGATGGAATTAATGATACCACGGAAGATTATTGCAAGGACAAATTGAGATATTGCAGGTAAAATACTTAAGACAATGGCTGACATAGAGGGAGTGCAGAATAATGTTAGCTATTCTAATTAATTCATTGATTTTTTTTCATAGACATGAAGCAATTGGCAGTCTGACACAGTCCTTGTAAGCACATCCTGGATCTGAGTTTCAGCCACTGCCCAGGTCTGTGACCTGGGCCAAGTAAGTTAACTTACCTGTGTCTGTTTCTTTATATGAAAATTATAGTGCTCACTACCTCATGGCATATTATAAGCTTTAAGTAAGTCACTATGTATAGAGTTCAAAGGACAGTACTTGGCCTGCACACAGCATATACTGTAAATTTTCTTATTATTCTGAATCTTCTGTATAGAAAAATATGTGGTCAGAAATATCCAAATCCATAGACTTATTTCAATGCAAAAAAAATTTTTGTCAGTCATTTTCATTATCCCTTCAATCAAAGCATTTTATCTTCTTATTGTACCCAATACTATTAATCTCTCAGACAGGAAATGGAATGAAATGAGAAGACCTATAAATGACACACATCTTTTTCACAGTGTACTACTGAATTACAGTTTTGGCTTTTCCGAGATTGCATTGGATTCGTTGAATAACACTCCACGCCCTCCACCACTTGACTCCCACCAAGTTCTCCCGAGAAGTGTGAGTTTGCAAGCAGAAGTTAATCATTAAATTACCGAAGAGTCAGATGTGGACATTTTTACTGTGCAAGCAATAGTTCTGCTGGACGCCATGCATCCAGCATCAAGGTTAACAAATCCACACAACAAAGGTTACTGTGCTCTGGGCCCCAAGTGCAGCAGGGAGCTGATGGAATACAGACTAGAACGAGAATAAGAAAAGGAAAACAGCATCCCTGAAAAGTCTGGTTTTCATCCTGCTCCTACCTTTTTCTGCCAAACTACTTTCATTTTTATTTTGTTTATCCAGTTTCGTTTGTATCTATGGATGCATGTGTGTACAAAGAGCAAATAATTATGTGAATATTTTAAAGGTAAGTTTAAAATTGAAAAAAAAAATCACCCCACTACATAGAACATTTTGTACTTTTGGTTTACCTGTTTGCTTAGGCATATTCTGTTACAGAAGTAGTGTGAAAAATAAAAAGTATATGTAGCTTTGTATCTTTTTTATTTTTTGATATTTATTTTATTAAAAGTAATGGAGAGAGAGTGGGAGACACCCAGAGAAAGAGACCTTACATTCACTAGTTCACTCCCCAGATGGGCACAAAGGCAGGGACTGAGAAGCCAGAAATTCCATCTGGGTCTCCCATGAGAGTAGCAGTGCCCCAAATACTTGGGCCACCTTTTGCTGCTTTCCCAGGTGAATAAGAAAGGAACTGAGTTGGAAGCAGAGCAGCCTGGACTCAAACTGCTGTTGCTATGCGATGAAGCATCCCAGGCAGTGGCTTAACTTGCTACACCACAGTGCTGGCCCCTATTCTTTTTCAAATGCTTATTCATTTTCATTTGCTCAAATGCCAGAGCAACAGAGACAGACAGACAGACAGACATATAGAGAAAAAAAATTTCCCCCATTGATTCACTCCCCCACTTGCCTGCAACAGCCAGACTGGAGCCAGGAACCCAGAACTCCATCTGGGTTGCCATGTGGATGGCCTCTTAAGCCATTATCTGCTGCCTCCCAGGATCCATAAGAAGAAAGCTGGATCAAAAACAAAGGAACCAAAATATCCAACTGGCATTCAGATATGGAATAAGGGCATCCCACCTGGTGGCTTAACCTGCTACACCAAACACCCACCAACCCTTCATTCTCAAAGTATCAAATTTTCTTATGATATAATTCAGCAAATACAGGAATCCTGTCTTCTGACCCTGTGTAAAGCATGGATTTTTCCAGTTATTTTCTTCATTTTCTGATGAGCTATTCATGAGAAGAGAGAACTGAATATATTCAGTCTCTAACACCTTAGAGATTATCCAACCTTTCCTCTACGAGTGATGAGAACACTCAGACCTCACATTCACACTGTTTAACAGACAGACAAGGGAGAAAAAATATTGAAAGGAAGAAAATAAGACCAGCCATAAAGCAATTAGCAATTATAAATATTTCCTTTTGCCATCATAGCCCAGGCTGTCTTATCCAAGGTATTCCTCTGCTAGTTCCAAGAAATAGGATTGTTATCTTCTCTTCTAAAGGAGAAACAAAATTGATTCATTTTTAGGATAGCTAATGAAAAGTTTCACAACCTCCTTACCTCACTTCCTAGGCATTTGTCTATCATCTGATGATCCAGTCCTCATATGGTGACATCATCACGGTTGCTTCTGATGTGTGAAGGCAGACAACTAGGTAGATCTGTGGAGCAAGAGGTGCCTGCAAGTCACAAGCTCCTGCCTCATGTGTAATTCTATCTCATTTGTCAATAAAAATGCCCCCTTTACATCTGTTTCACCCGGGACCTGAGAGGAGGCACTATAGAAATATGTATATGAAGATCCTCACAGAATTTTATGGAGGTATCAAAAAACTCCCAGATTACTTCCTGTCTGTAGACGCAACCATCCCTCCCAGCTCACAAAAAGAAGTTTCTGAAGGTGCTCTCATGACAGAGACCAGGACAGGAGAAGGTGCTGGGATGCTCTCTCTTTTTCCCCCTCCCCCAACTTCCTTCTTCCTCTGAGCCGACTCATGATGGGCGTTTTGCCATGTGGGACAACCTATGCTCGTGTGTATGTGTGTGTGTGTGTGTGTGTTGTTCACTTTTTCGCCTCCTGAATAAAATTTATCTTACATGTGTCAGCACTAAGAATTCCTGTCTTTGTGCATAACAAGAGCTCAGGATAAAAATTAATACCTCCACAACATTTCCTTCCATAACATTTCTTTCTAGAGCAGTGTAGTAAAAGAAGCCATACTTCCACAACAATCAACAGACCATCTGTACCTGCATTACTTGCACCAGCTACAATTCCAACAAAAAAAAGAGAGAATCTGCTACATAACAATAAGTTAGCTGTGTTTGGGAACACTGTGTTGCTTGTGGACAGCACTGAATTAGTGCTAATGGGAATGAGGTCATGGCTTTAATTCTCAACAGGATTTTCTTTGTTCTGTAGCTGTTCTAGCCTTGCCTCACTGGTCAGCTTTCCAAAAGAAAAATGAAGAGCACAGGTGCCTCCAGGGCCTCCATAATGGGTGCAAAGTTGTTAGACCTGAGCTCTCTAAAGTGCCAGGATGGAGGGGCCTCAGGGCATCTCTCTGGGAGCCACAGTGACACAATCATTCCTAACAATGAGAATTCTGCAGGCTAAGGAGGTCAGAGCAGCTGCCCAGCCCAGAGAGCAGGACAGGCTTCTCAGGAGGAAATGCATCACAGCTATCAAGTGAAAAGGACCCTCCAGGGCAGCTTACCAGCTTGGCACTGGAGACGAGTCTGATCACATTCAGGAGTACATACACCTGTCACTTCTCCTTCTGTACAGGGACATCACATCAGCAGTGTCTGCTGTTTCTCGGGGTCCTCAGCACTTGGATGTTCTGCAAAGACTTCCCAGTGCCTTCTGTCCTTCTCTTTTCTTGACATTATTTTCAGAAGCTTCTGCAGTACCCAGAGAGCCTCTTCTCCACCACAAAAGAAAATAGACCACAGGCTCCACTAGAGGGAGAGCACCAAATGTCAAAGTGTTCTAAGAATATCCAGGGAGTGACTCTGCCCTGCAGATGGCCTTTCCCCTGAAATAACCGGGAATATTGATGGGCCTTCTAAGTCAGTACAGTGCAGAGGGTGCAAAAAGCCTTCCTCTTTCCTCATGGTAGAGCTCCACATATGGGGAGCCCATTTGGACTCCATCCTGGTGTAAAACATTCCCCTCCTCTCTTCCTGGAGAGGGGAGGGCACAAGAGTCACTTACATTTGACTGGAAGGAGAATTTTAAATTGATAATAAAAGTAAAACTATAAATACAGTCATATACCAAGAGTAATTAATCACATCAAGGGAGATATGAGTACTTATGGTTATGGCTGGACATATTCTGGAGGAGTTTTTTGTTTGTT
This sequence comes from Oryctolagus cuniculus, assembly GCF_051225735.1. Lineage (NCBI taxonomy): Eukaryota > Metazoa > Chordata > Mammalia > Lagomorpha > Leporidae > Oryctolagus > Oryctolagus cuniculus. Next base: position 144,763,735 of record NC_142869.1, on the reverse strand, counting down.
TGTTTGTTTGTTTTGACAGGCATAGTTAGTGAGTGAGAGAGAGACAGAGAGAAAGGTCTTCCTTTTCCATTGGTTCACCCCCCCCAATGGCTGCCACAGCTGGCGCACTGAGCCGATCCGAAGCCAGGAGCCAGGTGCTTCCTCCTGGTCTCCCATGTGGTGCAGAGCCCAAGGACCTGGGCCATCCTCCATTGCGTTCCCAGCCACAGCAGAGAACTGGACTGGACGAGGAGCAACTGGGACAGAATCCAGCGCCCCAACCGGGACTAGAACCCGGGGTACTGGCACTGTAGGTGGAGGATTAGCCAAGTGAGCCACGGCGTCAGCCAAGGAGGAGAGTTTTCACTCAGAGAAAATCATTACACTAAGACTGCACAGGAGCCCTGCCTTACCCACAGGAGGACAATGGATGCCTAAGACTGTGGAGAGCACGGAACCCTGTATACACTGTGTTTTTCCTACAGCTTCATATCTCTGACAAAGTTTCAGGTTTTCACTTAAAGAAAACATTTTACATTCTCTTATTGGCGCATCTGAATTATCAGCATTCCTGCTCTTGTTATTTGGAGACATGTCTAAGTACACAAGGGTTCCTCGAGCAGATGCAGAGCAATACTCTGACAGTGGGCCTGATAGCCAGGAAGACCACTCAGTGGCTAACGGGAGAGTAAGGTACACAGCACGGATATGCTGGACAAAAGGATGACTCATACGCAGAGCAAAATGGTGATGTGTGAGATTCCATCACCCTACTAGAATAGCACACAATTTAAAACTTATGGATTGCTTATTTCTGGAATTTTCTATGTAATATTTTTGGACAGTAGTTGACCAGGGGGAGGTGAAACTATGGAAAGCACAACAATGAATAGAGAGTGTCTTAGTCTGTTTTGTGTTTCTATAAAAAACACACCTAAGGCTAGTTAACTTATAAAATGGAGGGTTAATTTGGCTCATGATTCTGGTGGCTGGATCCTGGCAAATGCCTCCTGAATGCTCATGAAGTTGAAGCTCCCATGACCTAATTATCTTCCATTAGACCCCGCTTCTTAACAGTCTCACCACCTTAACACCACCACCCTGGAGACAAAGCTCACCAGCACATGACCCCTTGGGGACGAGGGGTCAAGCTATACCTAAACCACAGTGGTGGTAGAAGTGGAGGGACTACTGTGTAACCATTGCTTCCTGAATAAACAGAGCAACAGACTGTCCTGTAATTATCATTGGATGCTTCATGCCGTGTGATCCAGTGACTACCGAATATTCCGGAGTAGGGAGGTATGTGCGTTCACACGTGCTTGTGAAAAGAATGGCATGCATGCATGCTCCTATAAGCAAATTGACAGAAACTGTGGAGGAGTCTTGCCTAAGATACTTAATTAATTCAGTACTTGCTGCCTACTTTGTAAGTGTCCAGGGCAGTCTTTGGGCCACTGAAACTCAGGTACTGTTTACTGTGGCTACTTCTCAAAGGCCAAGAGGAGCAGGTGATGTGCTCCTCTGGAACATGTGCCCATGGACCCCAGATGACTCATCACTTAACCCTTTCATTACAGGTAAAACAGTTTGAAGAGAGAAGAACTGTTATCTCTAAACCTTCACTCTCCAAATTCTTAGCCTCAGATGCTAAGTGTTAAAAAATAAGTGCGTGGCATGAGGTTTAAAATGCCCACCTTACCAATTCCTATGATTTCATATTTGTCAGAGTTCTCCAGAGAAACATATTCAGTACATATATAAATGTACAGTTAGTATATATATATATATTTAGTGTATATACACACATAATTAGTGTAGGCGTGAATTGCTAGAAACTTCCATCTTAGTACTGTTCCTACTGTATTTCATAAATTTTGGAATGTTGTTTCTATTTTCATGAGTTCTGAGGAATTTTTAAGTTTTCCTTTTGATTTCTTCATTGACCCAGTGTTCATTGATGAACATACTGTTCCATCTCCATGTATTTGTATACATATAGAGTTTTTTATTGTTAATTTCTAATTTTATTTCATTATGATCAGAAGAGATACCTATAATTTTTTTAAAAAAATTTGTTTAGATTTTTTTGTGGTCTAACATATGGCCTTATCCTGATGAATTTCCAAGGGCTGATGGTAAGAATCTATACTCTGCAGCTGTCGATTGGAAGGTTCTATAAATATCTATTAGGTCCATTTGATCTATACTGTAGTTTAATTCTGGTGTGAAATCATGATCTTGGAATGATGTCTGATGTCTCATTTTTCCTGAAACATTATTCACAATAGCCAAGATATGAAAACCTCTCAGTTTCCATAAACACATGAATAAATAAGGAAATATTAGTATAGACATACACTGGAATATAGTTCAGTCTTTAAAAGAAACAAAGGGGCATTCTACCACTCAGGATAAAATGAGTGGACTTAGAAGACATTTTGCTAAATCAGTAACAAAATAGATGCAACATGATTCCTCTTTTATGAGGCATCTAGCATCTAAATATAGACATGTGGAAGTACACAAGAGAATGGTAGTCACTAGGGCTTGTGGAAGGCTGTCACCAGGAGTTCTTCAATGGGTACAAAGTTGTAATTATATAAGATGAATAAATTCCAGAGGTGTATGTACTGTTCAACACAGTACCTATGATCAATAAGGTATCATACATTGTAAAATTTATTGAGGGTAGACTTCCTGTTAACTATTCTTGTTACAAACAGAAAAGTAACAAAATCAGAGCCAACATTGTGGCATAGTGAGGAAAGTTGCTGCCTGTGGTGTCAGCATCCTATATGCTGGTTCAGGTCCTAGCTGCTCCACTTCTGATCCAGCTCGCTGTTAATGACCTGGAAAAAGCAGCAGAAGATGGCCCATGTGCATGGGCCCCTGCCACCCATGAGGGTGGCTTGGAAGAAGCTTTTAGCTCCTGGCTTTGGCCTGGCCCAATCCTGGCTGTTGTGGCCAACTGGGGAGTGAACCACCAGACAGATCTCATTTTGTCTCTCTGTCTCTCTGTGTCTCTCCTGCTGTCTCTATAACTCTGCCTTTAAAATACATAAATAAATCTTTAAAGAAAAAGAAACAAAATCAAGAGAACACAAAGAAACTTGGAAATGATGAATATATTTTTACAGTGATTATGGTTAGGAAAACACAAATTTATAAATATGTCCAAACTCACCAAATCATTTTTGTATACAAAATACACCTCCATAAAATTGTAGAATTATTAAATTTAATTTTTATAAAGGGTTATCAGATCAAGTCAGATGTAGTTGCTTTAATTGGGAGATAATTTGTCCACAAACCATTTTTAATGATGAGTGATTAGATAGGATTTTCTTAATATACACTATACCCTGCTTCAATCTCCCACTAAGATACAATAAATCCTATACTTCTTCTAAAGCCTCTGAACATTTACTGTATTTCTAGTGTACTTTATAAGTAATAAAGTTGCTCACAATATGTGCTTGAATACTATCTTTGCTTTCTGGGTAGTTTGGGCTCATTATTTTAGCACTCTGAACCTGTGCCATAATCAGCAAAGTCGAGCTAATACTGCTTTACATGGCTGTTTTAAAAATGAATAAGATAATGTACATACCATTAACACAGGGCTTGGCATAGCGTCAGCTCTCAATAATTGGTGGGTGCTTTACAAACTATCACCATTAACTTCATTCAGGAACTGCAGATGTCATTATTCCATATTGTAATGCTGGTTTCTCCTTTGGGGTTGTTGGTGGAGTTGATAAGGGTAGGAACATAAAGTAGGTGTTTTCTTTGGTTCATGAAAGTACAATTTCTACAAGTTTGAATGGGTACAGAAAGTGGTTTCCAAGTGACCCAAAGGAATTTTCAAAGCAGGTTGCATCTGTAGAAGAATACGCCCAAGCCTTCAAAACTGTTGTAATGCCATCTTACTTTATGTTGGCTACATTCCATACCAAGAAACTAAAACATACCAACCTTGCCACGTGGTAAGGATTTAGAAAACATTTGCTAAAGGCATAGACAGTAAGCCTTGCTTACTTGTAAGCAAAACTGTATCACTGCAATATGGTGCTCCATATTGTGTCTTTTCTGATCACATGTTGAGCTCTGTGACCAAATTGACTTAAAATGATCCTTAATCTGTTTTGTTCTATTTTGAGCTGCAGCTTAGTATACCCTGGAGCCGTGTAGATCTTGTCTCAAAACACAGCATTGCTATTTATTAGATGTCTCCAAACCATAATAGCATCACTAGGCATTTGTCTTTATTATTGAAGAAAGCAAAAGTAGTTGCAGAGTCTTATGAGCTTTAATACCTTCCACTTAAGAAATCTTTTCACTGGTTGGTAAAGCAAAGCACTCTTTTGACTGTGCCTGAATCACTGTTTAAATTCTGTACCTTTTACCATGTCTTTTGACCATAATAACATTTGCATTATTTATAGTCATTTGATAATGTCAAAAATGTGAACATATCTGGAAAGTACCATATTGTCATGATCAGAACTTCATTTAATCCTGTCACTTACTCTCAATATTATATTTTCTTTTTTAAGCTTTTGAGCAAAAGCTATAAGCTCTTATGAGGCCTGACTCACTTCACACTTTAGTTTCTGTTTTAAGGAATATGTTTAAGAAATAATGACAATTCATTTTTGTATTGCTGATGTGCATCAACCAAACTAATTTATTTGTCATATTTTCCCTGCTATGCTTGAATATCACTGGGGTTTTAAATATTTCATCACCACCACATTAAGAGAACTGACAAGGCTATGAGATTGGCATGTAACTAATAGTCATGGTTACAGCTATGGTCTGCCCCACCTGTCTATGTGCAACAACAGCCTGAGTTATCTCCAGGGGAAGAGTTGCAAAGCATACTAGTAATGTTGTGTCTCAAACACTGAGTATATAGGGATTGAAAGATATTGAGCCAACATTAATTTCCTAAAGCCAAACTTTCAAAAGCAAATATACAATAAACATGACCAACGTTCTACCCAGAAGCAACTGAAACCTATCTACTTGTGTTAAAACTATCATCTTTTTCTTCATAATAGTTAGATACTGATGAACAAAATCTATCATTTAAATAATATATGACATGATTAAGTGTTTATAAAACAAAAACAGTATCATACCTTTTGGCTATTGGAATATCCTATGTGTAAGAATATTGGTTTTAGACAACAAATGAAATGATTGATCTACTGCATTTTAATACACACCATTATAAGTAACTTGAGATATTGCAATGGCTCAGTAATACAGTTGCCAGTGTTAACACCAACAAACTCAACAGGTCTGTACCTGTTGGGCATCTAAGAGGGATGCTGGCTTCCTTTTTTGTCAGATGCCACAGTTTTCCTTTTTCTCCAAGGCAAGAATTGCATTGGTTTTAACTTGTAGAGAAGGCAGTATAGACTGGTAGGAGAAGGACGGAAGAAAGGGATAACAAAATTCTGGAAATTGTTTTGCAAGTTCTTTCATGCCTTCATTAGAACATATGTTAATATATATGGCCATCTACTAGTATCAGAAAAATCAGGAGACACCTATCAGTCAGCCAGAGTTTTTGAGTTAGAGGATGTATTGATCACTCTACATCGAATTCTATCTCTGGGTTGAACCAGCAATCACAGGAAATACACATTCAACTATCTTCTTGGAGGGTCGGGGAGAGTGGCCATTGAATACAGCCAGAGCCAGGCTTCCAAGTGAAAATGTCAATTTTAGCATGTTCCCATTTTCTTAAAAGTTATTAACTTTTAGAAACCTATTTCTCATTTGGAGTCCAATCTTCCTCTCTGAATGTTCCATCCAGTGTTCCTTAATCTTTCTCTGGAATGACTCAAAGTAGTTTTGTCCCATTTGAGACATAGCAGGGCAATATTTGAAGATTTCTACCATTGCTTTCCAAGCTTTCTGCTCTATAAAGAAGACACACAGTATAATGAATCTAAATGAGTGACTTCATGCTCTAAGGGACTGCCCCTAGTCTTATTGGCTCATCTGACATATGATCATCCATTCTAATCAGAAATTACAAAATTGTATCTTTGGCAGAGGACCCTTATGTAAGCATAACCTGGGAAGTATGTACCTTGCCTGCTCTTTTTAGCTAGCAGATTCAACTGGAGTTCACCACTCAAAAAGGTAAAGAAGCATTGACTTGTCAAAGGCTTTATTATTGATAGCTATAGATACACCATACATAGAGAAATCATCAAAAAGTTTATGGAAAATGCATACATTTCCAAAAATTCGCACCAAAATAAACAAACATCTTTTAATTATGTTTTTCTTTTCATTTTTTCAACTTTTATTTAATAAATATAAATTTCCAAATTACAACTTTTGGATTATAGCAGCTTTTCCCCCATAACCTCCCTCCCACCCGCAACCATCCCATCTCCAACTCCCTCTCCCATCCCACTCTTCATCAAGATTCATTTTCAATTATCTTTATATACAGAAGATCAACTTAGTGTATACTAAGTAAAGATTTCAACAGACTGTACCCACCCAGACACACAAAGTATAGAGTACTGTTTGAGTAGTAATACCGTTCGTAATACAACACATTAAGGACAGAGATCCTACATGGGGAGTAAGTGTACAGTGACTCCTGTCGTTGATTTAACAATTGACACTCTTATTTAGACGTCAGTAATCACCCTAGGCTCTTGTTATGAGCTGCCAAGGCTATGGAAGCCTCTTGAGTTCACCAACTCTGACCTCATTTAGACAAGGTCATAGTCAAACTGGAAGTTCTCTCCTCCCTTCAGAGAAAGGTACCTCCTTCTTTGATGGCCTGTTCTTTCCTCTGGGATCTCACTCACAGAGATTTTTTATTTAGGTTTGTTTTTTTTTTTGCCAGAGTGTCTTGGCTTTCCATGGCTGTGAAACTCTCATGGGCTTTTTAGCCAGATCCAAATGCCTTAAGTACTGATTCTGAGGCCAGAGTGCTGTTTAGGACATCTGCCATTCTATGAGTCTGCTGTGTATCCTGCTTCCCATGTTGGATTGTTCTCTCATTTTTAATTCTATTGGTTATTATTAGTAGACACTAGTCTTGCTTATGTGATCCCTTTGACACTTAATCCTATCATTATGATTAATTATGAACTGAAACTGATCATTTTGACTAGTGAGATGGCATTGGTACATGCCACCTTGAAGGGATTGAATTGGAATCCCCTGGCACGTTTCTAGCTCTACCATTAGGAGTAAGTTGAGTGAGCATGTGCTGAACTGTACATCTCCTCCCTCTCTTATTCCCACTCATATTTAACAGGGATCACTTTTCAGTTTAACTATGTTTTTCCATGAGCTTTTTTGAGTTGTGTGTGTGTGTGTTTGTGTATCAGTGGGCATCTTTGGCAGAGCCCCATGACAGTCACATAAATACATGAAAGACAAAGAAAAGAAAACAAATGGAAGGAGAGGGGATATGTAGGGAAGAGAAGAGGAGGGGAGGGCAGAAACTTAACTCCCATAGGTGAAAAGGGCATTATCATGCTACATCATTGCACACAGATAAGAACAGTGTGAGAAAGATTGAGTTTGTTTGTCTTGGCTTTTTGATTATGTAAACTGAAGGGGACAAACATAAGGTCCCCATGCCAATCTTTCTGTAAATACTTTTTTTGTTTGACACAAACATAGGACTTGATATGCTTAAAAGAGAAAACAATATCAGCTAACATCTGCTCCTGGCATGTGCTCCACTTGGTTCACGATACATTACCTGACCAACAGCATTTAGGCCCAAGGACGAGCTCCAGAAATCCAAACTCACTCAAGCCTGACTTGAAATTAGAAATTAGCATAATGTTTACATTATAATAAATATAATATCAAGCACTTTGCCTCGTGAGAATCAGCCCCTCATAGCCAAAGAGAGGCCCAGATATTTCCTCTAGGTCTGCCTTTCTCTATTGCCTCAGGAATAGATCTTCAATGATATGCTCCTCTCTCTTGAGTGCTTCTCTCTTAGTTTCTATTTTGTTTAGCATCCAAGTGAGTTCGATACATCCTAATACAAAGGATACCTGTCCCTCATTGTTTCCACAGTTCTCTCCTTATCTTTCACTAGTAGAAAACCATGGGTTGGGGCCAGTGCAGCAGTTAAGCCTCCACCACTGATGCCAGCATCCCATAAGAGCACTGGTTCGAGTCCAGACTGCTCCACTACCCATCCAGCTCCCCGCTAAGGTGCCTGGGAGAGCAACAGAAGATGGCTAAGGTTCTTGGCTCTCTGCTACCCATATAGGAGACTTGGATGGAATTCCAGTCTCATGTCTTAATCTTTGCCTAGTTCTGATCAATGCGGCCATGTGAAGAATGAATCAGCAGGCGGAAGATCTGTGTGTGTGTGTGTGTGTGTGTGCCTGTGTGTCTTTCTTTCCCTCTCCCTCTCTCTGTCTCTGTAATTCTGCCTTTCAAATAAACAAATAAATCTTAAAAAAAAGAAGAGTATATGTGCAGATAGTCTTATATTTGATTTTGTGACTGAATGTCTCTTTGTAGACTTGTTCATTTAAAGCTAGCATTCATTTAATGAACATCCATTTTGTGTAATAGACATGTCTATAAATGATTTTTTCTCACTACCAGCCAGAAAACTAAAGTTCATATTATTCTAATGTTAATTCTAAGTATCATAGTTAATAAAATAAATATATATATTTCTAAATAAATGGGCAATCCTCAAAAAATTTTTATTACTGACTTCTCAAGTGTCTACAACTATTCTTTGATTTATCTTGATGATTGTTGTAGTATTAGAGTTCTTTTCCTATTTCTTTGTCTTGCTTCTACATAAGGTTTTAAGCTAATGAAATAAAGAACCTTAAAATCTGTATGACATTTGTTTTGGAACATTCCAAAAAGATAATAATCATGTTTTTAATAATTATATTAATGAATATTTTATTATGATTTTTAAAAAGAGTTATTTATTTACCTGAAAGGCAGAGCCACCGAGAGGCAGAGCCAGAGAGAGAGAGGTCTTCCATCCATTGGTTTACTCCCCAGATGACTGCAATGGCTAGAGCTGCACCTATCCAAAGCCAGGAGCCAGGAGCTTCCTCTAGGTCTCTCATGCGAGTGCAGGGGCCCAAGGACCTGGTCCATCTTCTACTGCTCTCCCAGGCCATAACAGAGAGCTGGATCAGAAGTGGAGCAGCCGGGACTCAAACCGGTGCCCACATGGGATGCCAGCACTGCAGGCAGCAGCTTTACCCACTGCACCACAGCGCCGGCCCCTATTATGATTTTTAAGGTAATACATGCTCATGATAAGACAAAAACAAAAAAATTAATTTAAAGGGTCTTATCTTCAAAACTCCTTTCTTTTCAAAAATATCCACTCTTAACTCTGACATTTACCATTCAGGAAATTTCAATTGAGATTGTGCGCACACACACACACACACACACACATAGACATATATAGGGGATTTTATATATATCTGTATATCCACCATGGTCACCTGTCCTTATTAGCACAGACCTCCATTTCTCATTAACTGGTTTCTACAAAAATTAATTTATTTAACCAGTCCCCTGCAAATTATTATCTTGAGTATTTTCACTGTTTTGCTTAAACTAACACTGTAGTAAACATCTTTTCATTCTTTTAATATTTGTACAAATTTATCCATGAGATAAATTCATAGAAGTGGATTTTCTAAGCCAAATTTTTGTACACATTGAAATTTGAAAAATTCTGCTAAATTAGTATCTAAAATGGTTGAAAGAATTCACATTTCTGCCATGACTATATGAGTGTCTGTTTCCCACACTTATCAACACTGGGCAGAAGAGAGAATTATGCACTGTTTTGACATTCTTTTTCCATATATGCCACTACATTTCTTTAGCAAAGATTAAACAGCTGGAATCAATGGGCAAATACTTGGTAAGGGAATAGCCTTGATTCTCCTCTTTGTTGTTAATCTTTAAGAGAGAAAGAAAGTGAGCCAAGAGAGGAAAAAACATCCTATTGCGTTTGACTCTGCCTGGGTCAAGAAAAAAACCAAGCCCCATTGAACTAGAAACAAGATCTAACAAATAAACTTGTCTTTTGTTCCACAAATGTATTATAATACACACTCATCAAAATAATATCTGTCTTGCACAGCACTGAATTTTTCAACAGTAATAATTATCTCTGTATTTCATTTTCTCCTTTGGTAAAAGCTCATGATGCATGCTGAGTGTACATAGGAGTTTCCCAGATGGGATTGAAATTACTCATAGGCCAAGCCCTTTCATCAGGCTGCTGCTGGGTCAATTGCCCAACATAGGAAAGAACAGACTGACATGAGTTTTCAAAGAATTTGAAATTGAATTTGAGTTTACAGTCTAGTTTTGCCATTGAATACTGTAATGCAGTGAAGCTCTATCCAAAGTCCAAAGGATATCATTTATTACTTTTTTATTTTATGTCCTAACCAAAGAAAATAAATTATAAAAATACTCTGGTAGACAATATTCCCAATTAATTAAAGTAATTGATTGTCATTTAAAAAATAAAATGATGCCAACATAAACAAAATGTTTTGACTCCATAGCAAGAGAAAAGCAGAAATAAAGGAAACTTTAAAGTTCTTCACTGAAGTATGATTATTACTGTGTTTCAGCATCCTACACAAAAATGTTAAAATTACAAAATATTTCAGGTTGTTAGCAATTATTTTCTTCAAATATTTTACAATGTGTTGACTTTCTATTATTCTAGCTGCAAAGTTATTATGTTAAATTAATTACCAAATAACCATAATTTTTTATTTTTACATGCTAAAATAAATTTTCATGTATATTATTAATTCTTAAAATTTTGTTTTTAATTGCCATGTAATAATTGTATATATTTATGGAGTACAGTGTTATATCTCAATTGTTGTATATATTGTTTAAGAAGTAAATCAGGGTTCTAAGCATATCCATTACTGGAAACACTTAGGTTTCTCTGTAGAAAGAATACTCAAAAT